>NC_056737.1:1239421501-1239461501 GCF_019279795.1 Protopterus annectens | reverse complement strand
ATTAAACCCACAGCTATGACAGCTGTTTAATCAAAGTCTTACCTCTGGATACGCACCCAGGAGTGGCGCACTGCAACTGTGGTACCACTTCACAAAGGCGGTGCCTCCACCGACCCTGGAAATTACCGCCCATTAGCTTGACAAGCCTTATCTGCAAAGCCATGGAGAGGATCATAATGGACCTCATAAATAAAGACATAGGGAATTTGCAGACTTTGGATCCAACCCAGTTTGGCTTTGTCAAAGGCAGATCATGCCTTTTAAACTTGGTTGACTTTTTCAAACAGTCACCAAAGCCATTGATGAGGGAAAGGCAGTCCATACAGCCTACCTCGATCTGGCTAAGGCCTTCGATACAATACCCCATTCGGGTATCATTGAAAAACTCATCAGTTTAAATGTCAACCCATACATCACAAGATGGGTTGCAAACTGGCTGAGTGACAGAACCCACAGGGTCAGAGCTGCTGGCGCCATGTCAGACTCAAAGCCTGTCACAAGTGGTGTCCCACAGGGCTCAGTCCTGGGCCCACTCTTGTTTGGCATCTACTTTTCAAGTACAAGCAAACACAGGAGGGTTATGGCTGACAAAGTTTGCAGATGACTGCAAACTGGGCGCCATAGTAGAAAACACATCTGACACAGATATCCTTCAGAAGGGTCTCACAGAAACGGATAACTGGTGCCAGAGCCACGGCCTAAAGTTAAATGCCAAAAATGCATAGTCATACCCTTCGAAAAACAAGGTTACCCCTAGCTACCAAATAGGTGGCAATCCACTGAGCACAGAAGAAGTTATCAGGGACCTGGGGACCCAGGTTGATAGTAGTCTGTCATTCGACACCCATGTAGCTAAAGTAGTTAGGAAGACCTTCTACATTGCCCACCTTATCATGAAGGGATTCTCATCTAGATCAAGGGAGGTCATAGTCTCCCTTTACTCATCACTCATCAGACCAATGATTGAGTACAATGCCCCATTCGAATGTATCTGACCCGACACTTGCAGCAGCTGGAGAGGCCACAAAAGTTCCTCACCAAAAGGATAAAGGGTCTCAAAATCTGTCCTATGCTGCCCGACTGAAAGAACTCCAGCTCTATTCAGTCGCCACGCTTGCTCAGAGGTGACCTTTGCCTAACATACAAGGCCATGTCAAACCCAGATTTGATGAATATGCTTCACCTCAAAAATCTAGATCCATCAGAGCCACAAGGGCGGAGACTTAAACCTTGACACGGCTATTAATAGGACGTGCTGGAGGGATAGATTCATCACCCAAAGACTCCCTATGCTGTGGAACAAAATCCCGGTACATGTGAGGCAGAGCACCTCGCTGGCCCTGTTCAAGAGAAATCTTGACCAATGGATGGGAGATCGCAGATATACCCCAGGGATTACCTCAGTGTCACTGCTCGACAGAGGCACAGAAAAATAATGGGTATAGTTCCCCATACTAAAGGGGTGGCCTAAGCCACAAAACGATGGGCTAGGCTTGTAAATGCCCTCGGGCAGATAGCCTAGTATGAACCTATGAACCTATGAACCTATGAACAATCTAGTATTACTTCACATGCAAAATATCTGGATATCTCAGGATTAGAGCCCTGAACACCATCACCAAATATAACTGCCTTAGTGCTTTGAGCCACAGAAACAGCTTGACAGAAAGGGCATCATTCATGACATAATCACCTGCATAAATATGTAGATTGCTATTCCTCAGTTACCTAACACATACAATGTAATATCAAATTCTACATTACTGTCCTGAGACTGTGTGGCATACTAAATGTGTAACATAGATGAGTTACTGTTATGGCAGTTATAAGGGAACACTGCTGTTTTGAGGCGTGGGGGAACAAAAACCCATGTTCTACTAGGCTACACACTAGTCTGACTATCATTTGACCTCACTTTCTAGCATCTCCCTTGAATGATGTGCCAGAAATCTGTTGCAGTAGGTCTGTATGAATATTCCATACATGAGTCCTACAGATTACAAATGGAGACATGATAGTGGAATGGGTGTCTGTAGTCCCATGTGGATATAATTTCTGTCCAAATAGCCCACTATAGTTACTTGCATAATGTACCAGGTCCATAGCTGCAATGACATATCATAATAATACACTAGAATACTGTGCAGGTTATGGACCTACCTTGCACATGCGGCTGTTGGCACAACTATATTGCAGGGCTTACTCTGCCTGATGCAATCAGTATACAGCCAATACATGGATAGGTACAGGATATGTGAGTTAGCTGGCATCAATTTTAATATATGTATGTAAGTGGGAGTAAGGTGTTAGTCCCTAGGTCCCTAGCCTGTCAGTTAATGTGCTATGCATTGTCTCTTAGCCACATCCAGGGCATACAGAGCACGATTACATCTGCCTACAGGGACATCAGCCGGTGGTTCCTCCTCCGGGTCCTCCTGTGACTGTAACTGTGGTGACCTAGGCACAAGTGAAGGACTGTGTATCCCTTCCCTTTGATGATCCTGCTGCAACTGTTTCCACAGGATCACATTGTGTAACATACCTAGCATGCAACATACTGTGAATATCTGTGCACATGTGCCTGGAGTATACTGCAAGGCTCTACCAGAAATATCAAGGCACCAGAACTGTGACTTCAGAAGCCCAAACACATGCTCTACAATGTTCCTAGTTTGTGAGTGTGCCTCATTATGGTGTTCTTCTGTGGGTGTGTGTGCATTTCTGATAGGTGTCATCATCCACGGTTCCAGGAGGTAGCCAGCGTCCCCCAGTAAATGGCCCTGTGGGATATCCCCCATAGCAAACATCTGGTACAGAAGTGATATGTGCTATATATGGGAGTCATGATAATTGCCAAGTTTGCCAGCAGACACATGATAATCCCCTGGGCATTGCACACAACTTGGCAGTTAATGGAGTGGTATCCTTTGTTGTTAACATAGATTCTACCCTGTTCACCAGGTGGTGCTTGGATGTGTACATGAGTGTAATCTTCAGTACTTCAGGGTAATGTGCTACATGCTAGAAGTGTTGCATATTGCTAGCCCTCACCTCAGGGGAAAAGGGAAAAGATATGTGCTCAATGGCATGTGGGACCATAGCATCCAGGAATTCGTGGAGTATCCTGGATGCAAATGCCTGTGACACTCCATCTTATCTCCAGTTCCTCTTTGAAAAGTACCTGTAACTAGTATCCTAAGGGCTAGACATACCTTAGTTTCCAATGGGATGGGTTCCTTTCTGTTGGCTCTGGCTCTGAGCTGAGGGAGGCAGAGCTTATTGAGTTCTTGTAATATGTCCCTGTCCACCCTGTAGTGCTCTACAAGTTCCAGCTCATGTAGTACCTGGAAGGTTACCCTAGGCCTGAAAACTCTTCTCCTCCTTGGCCTAGGCCTATTGTCAGCAACACCAGCAACACTGACTTCAGCATTTAGCACATACAGATGTAGAATTGCTGCAGTAGCCCATAGCATTATCTCAGTTAAAATTTCAAAATTAAAAGTCTCTACTCCAATGGTTCAGAGTATTCAGGGAAAATCAGAATGTAGAGTGTGTACATACTTTATACAGTTGTGGTGTAGGTCCACTATGTGGGATTGGCTAATTATGATACACTTCACCTGCTTAAGATATAATTTACATGATTTAAAAATCCTACTTTATTGCACAGCATGACACTGTGCCCAGCATCACACAACATAGCTTATACAAAACTGTATATTATTAATTGAATACATCTAGTTTCCATTTATAGCTGACTATGTAATGACTGGGACATGGGTTGTCTGGCCGCATGACCACACTATGCTACACCCAAACCATTTGCACCAAGTAGCACCCTGTGCAAAGATGTACACTGAGCACAGAATATCCTAAAAGTAACATGACACCCCTCCCAGATGTCATCCACATCCAGTGGGAATATAAATACCATATAAGAGCCTACACGAAGTGGATGTGTGGATACAGTTGCTCCTTTTAGCGATACAACCAATCCAAGTCATTTACCCCTAATTTGCATAATATTTGTGGTCACAGCCTGGAAACTACATGGTTCATAGCTGTGCAAGCTGAGTAAAAGCATTACTGCCCCATTGTACAGACCCAACACAAGGTCTTACAGTACAAGTGTTGTTTTACAAATTTTTATTTTATTTTTTTGTTAAGCATGTTTGTTCAATGTGACATGTAGAGCAAACATGCAGAGATTTAAATAATAAAAAATATTAATTTCACATAATCTCTGCAGCTTTCAGACATCCACAATGTATATTTTGAACATGTATGTATGTGATCTCACCTTTTCAGGGGAATTGTGCCCATATTTGTGGACTTTAACATCCTCTTCTTTCAGTGTTGACTCCTGTACATGGAAAATTTCAGAGTACACTACTGACATGGACACAGAGTCTACACACATGCATTGCAGCTTATTGGATCACTCCATCTGGTTAATCTGCATAAAATTCACCTAATTAAGGCAACATTTGCATTGTATGAAGGGTTCCTTAGCTGCTGGTGTTTGTCTGTGCATGCGCACTGCTACACGGAGTTTACTAAATCTAAAACTCTTCACGCCCATGTGTGCATTCTGCAATGTGCACACAATAAAATGTTTTGTGTTAGCTTTATTGAATTTCCCTATTTATTTATTTTTTTCTACATATCTCAACAAATAAGTAACACAGACAAAATTTCTTAGCCTCATATGAAAGCTCTCAGCTGGATATAGAAAATGCTGTTAACAGTATATGTGTAACTTCAGTGGTTATGAGATATTGTAAGTTGTTCACAAAATATATTACAAACTTAATAGTTACTATGTTTAGCGTAACTTATAAAATCCAGTTTAAGACCTCGAACCTCAAGAATACTGCCACTATAAAATAGTTTGTGTTGAAGAGTTTGCCATTTATACTTTGTTAAGTGACCCCCAATGGCTGCAGAGATATGAACATTTGTTTGAAATGTGAGGACATGATTTGATTCTATCAAAAAGCTTAGGCTCTGCCCATTGAAAGTTATAGAGTGAAGTTCCAGAGTTTCTTTGAGAGGAATGAACTAACTTCATATCTGGGGACAGGATATGTCAAATCATGTGTCCACTCAAGTCATTATGCCACATGTGCCATCAGATTCCATCACAGTCCATGCACTAAGATGGCCAAGGATGGTGCAGTCAAAAGTGAATAGTAATATTTCATCCTACAGTAGGTTGCTATTCTCATTTCCCATATTTGATGGTAAGACTGAGCCAATGAGGTTGCTTCTCATTGTGAAACCAACACCATGTTCCCTGGCCTTCCTGGCCTCCTCTAAAAACTTCCCATGACAGAAAAAAGTAAAGTCTTTCTCCTTGAGACATCCAATGGACAGCAGCCTTGATTCCAGGAGAGCCACAATGTCCATTTGCAATCTGCTCAACGTGTTAATGACCAGTGTCTTCTGAGCATCACTGATGGTCTGTAGATCTTCTGTAAAGCCTGGAGTCATCATCCTTATGTTCCATGTGCCTGGCCTAAAGGCTAGTTTATTTTGTTGCTTTTTTGTTTTTCCAGGTGTATGGTTAATGATCCACCTGTTGGGGAGTTCCCTAAGCCCCATACACCCAGTGGATATAGTGGACCATGGTGAGGCAGCACCTATTTGGCTGAGGGCTGCCCAGCTAAAGGCAGGTGGTAACTGCCCAATGATATTAAAGGATCTCTCTCTCACCATCGGAAGCAGCTCCTAGCACCTCTCTGTATATGCCAATTGAGTGCATCAGCTTATTACTGGTAAATGCTACTTCCCTTGTTGTGTAACTGCTCACAGAGCAAAGCTGGAATGTTGTTTCCAGGGTGCAGGCATGGGCAAGTGAATTTGAGGAAACAGCTGATGTCTAGCAGCAGATTCCCCCTCTCCATGCCACTGATGGAGTCCAAGGGGAAAAGCAAATCCAGTACAGCTTCTCATCAGTGTCAGCACTGGAGCTGCCAGAGTGAGCTTGAGTACAACCTCAAACTGCCTTAGGGGCTCAACCTCCATATTTTTCCTTGGGGCTTACTCCCAAAGCCTTCCAGCATGACATGGCATTGCCACAAGGCTGTGGGGGGTTTAAATGAGATTTTATATTCTGCTGGGTGGGTTGCCTTCCCAGGCCGATGAGCCTCACCTGCGTACATTCAGAGACTTCTGAAAATTCAGCTACAAACACCAGTGGCCATGATCAACATCTTCAGTGTCTACACTCCTACCTTAACTTCTACCAAGGAAGTCAAGAACAAATTCTATGATGAACTTAGTGCTGCCATCAGTGAGGTCCCTTCACATGACCCATTGTTCATTCTTGGTGATTTTAATGACAGAGTTAGCAATGACCATCACAGCTGACCATCATGTCTGGGACATTTTGGAACAGGAAAGATGAATAAAAACAGACAGCTGCTCTTGAGCATTGTTCCCATGTTCCCAATGTGACCTCTGCATAATCCACACCTTCACAGTCAAGCTCTAGCACAAAGTTTCATGGCAGAACCCAAGACTGAAACATTGGCACCAGTTTGACCTTGTCCTCACCAAACGCAGCAGTTTAGGTAATGTCAGGGTAACGTGATTTCCACAGCGTGGAATGATACTGATGACTTGCTTGTGTGTAGTAAGGAGAATATCCAGACATGAAGGTTTTTTCACTCTAAAAAGGAAGGGAAGCCACGCATTGATATAGGCAAGACTCATAACCCTTCAAAAGTATACAAGTTTGTTCAAGCACTTGAAGAGGCTTTGCCCTTCCTGGATGTCATTGACACCAACAAGAGATGGGAAAAGCTTTGGGATGCTATCTATAACACTGCAATATATGTCTATCTTTGGGAAGAAGACAGTCAAGTGTTCTGATTGGTTTGAAGTCCATACTGGATTGCTGACACAGTGATTGAGAAGAATAGACAGGCACTGTCCGCATACATGTCTTCACCCAATGAGGAGAACTTGCAGGCACTCCGGTGTGCTCAGAGTCAAATGCAGCAGGTAGCTCAGTGGTGTGCAAATGATTATTCGCTCCGACTTTGCTGCAACATTCAGCAGGCCATGGACATTAGTAACATGCAAGGAATTTACAATGGGATCAAGCAAGCCATCGGCCCGTCACAAATGAAGATCACCTCACTTAAGTTGTTCACAGGTGTGGTCTTGAAGGACAGTACCAAGCAGATGGAATGTTGGGTGGAACATTACTCACAGCTATATGCCAGAGACACCATAGTTATGGAGAGAGACCTGAATGCCATCAAGCTTCTGACAACTATGACTGAACTTGATAAGATAACAAAGCCACACAGTGAACTGCATAAACTGATTTATTACTTTTATAACATAAAAACAATGATATACTAAGCGCTTTCACCCATCCACATCAGGGCATCATCAGAGTACAAAGAATTAACAACAAGGCCATTGTTTATATAAAATACCTAATAGCATAATAATTTAATTGAAGAAGTGATTTAATTAAAAAAGTGGTGTCTATTAAAGTGACTTAGCACAAAGACATAAACAACGTCAATAGATATAAAAAAAAAGTGTATTTGTATATCAAAACAATAACTAAATAAATAAATGAGTATATGTTAATACAAATGATAAATATTCAATGCAATCTAAATATTATAAATGTTTGTACAAAAAGTTAAAAGTGTAAAATATATTGGGATGTAAATCAGATATACTGTTTAAATGAAAATAATATAGTTTGTTAAAACAAACTACAATTTATCACAAAATGTATATATACGTATTATATATGTGAATTGTTGAAACACATTTTTTAATAATAATAAAAATGTATAAACTCTTTAATATATATTGTATATAAAATATGTACATAAATATGTTGTAATATTTTGTTTATTTATACTTAAATGACAACACATTTATTTATTTATTGTTTTGATATACAAATACACTTTTTTTATATCTATTGACGTTGTTTATGTCTTTGTGCTTAGTCACTTTAATAGACACCACTTTTTTAATTAAATCACTTCTTCAATTAAATTATTATGCTATTAGGTATTTTATATAAAGAATGGCCTTGTTGTTAATTCTTTGTACTCTGATGATGCCCTGATGTGGATGGGTGAAAGCGCTTAGTATATCATTGTTTTTATGTTATAAAAGTAATAAATCAGTTTATGCAGTTCACTGTGTGGCTTTGTTATCTTATCAATTTTGCTTCGTTATTTGGTTTATCTCTTGCCACTCAGTGTCTGCTATTACTGTTTTTATTTCATTTGGTATATTTCGATTGCGGTTTTATTTGGTTTTTTAGTTATTTTATTTCATTTTTCTTGGCCATTCAAGTTCGACATACACAGTTCGCTTCCTTTTGTGTGATTTTTTGATTCACACAAGTTATTATTACATTTATGTTATGGAGCAGTTGTTTATGCAGCATATGGAGTTAACTCAACGCCTTTTGAAATTGCTACAGGAAAGGGGTGACAAAAATTCAAATGAAGCAGATGTTTTAATCACCGAGTCGCAGGAGCATTTATTTACATTACATTCCACCCCCTAATACTAGCCTGCACAAACCGTCAGCTAGTAATGGTTCAGGGAGCTCGAGAAGAGGTGGCGCCAATACAGGAAGTGCAAGAATCATGGGTGCATCACCTAATATGGCTCAGAACACTAGGGACGGTCGTGGTGAGAGAAGTGAAAGAACTGATGGCGTTTCAGCCAACGTGGATTACAAATTTACAGATTTAAAAGGTTTTTTGACTGCTCCTACACTATCGAATGTGTGAAATATGAACATAAAGGACATGGGTAGTTTAAATCAGCAACTTAAAGAGTTCGAGAGAGTCCTCAGAACTTTTAAATCATTGCAGATGGACAATGTGTATTTGGAAAGGTCGCTGGAACTGGGACAGGTTCCAAAGGGACTTCGCATTTTCAAATTGACATACGGTTTTATTGAAGGTACTGTGTTTTTTGATCAACTGCTGGAACTGTTTGATAAAACTGGTATTGAATTGGTTAAGCTTATTATACGTAACAACAACTCCAAGCTGACAGTCCTATCTGAGCAATTAATGTTACTGGATAAAAGTATCAGACAGGACATGTTGTTTGAGCACAACAAATTTCACTTGGAGTATATTTTTAAGGAGTTGGATAAGTTTACCAGTAAGGGTTTAGATATTAAAAATGACAAGCTATGTTGAGATTCCATTGATTACAAAAACAAAAAGGTTTTTCACACTTTAAACAATACGAGAATATGAAACACATTTCTAAATCAGTGAATAGTGATCTTCAAGGTAGAGGTGACTTGGCTATAGTTAATAATGATGATCATGTACAGATTAATAGAAATAGAAACAATGACAATTTTGAAAACTTTGATTATGAAGAAGGACAGGTTGATTTTTTAGAAGAACCGAACCTGAGAAGGTCGGAGAGGCTCCACAACAGATATGGTACACAATACCAACATCAGAACAGACACTACAAAAACACACCATACAGGAACAACGCATGGCACATATAGGTGCATTTGAGCAAAGTAACCGTACTATTTATGATGATTTTCTTTTATTGAGTTACAGTATAAATATTAATGCTTCAAGTAATGATAATAATACTATTAATAGTGTACTGTGTGATGACACAAGGAGCAACCAGGCACTGGAGAATCTACACAGTAGTAATGATGGTTTTATTATTACTGAGGGTGGTTTTAGTCTATACAATAATACTGACAAACATTTTGGTAAGGAATGTTTATTTCTTTTTAAAAGAGGTTTTAGTTTTGTACCATCTTTTAAACAAGATATTGGGAAAATCTTAATTAATTTAAAGCTATACACTAGATTGCTAAATTTGAAAATATTTTTTTCAAACAGTAATGATTATACTACAGATACAGGTTATTTGACACTTAAGCGAAGTAGTACATTTATTCCACCAAATAATCCTATAATTTACATTTTTGAAAAACTTTGTGAGACACAGATTAGAAGAGTTTTGAAAAAAGAAAATAACATGGTTGAGAATCTTACACCTGCTGAAATATTTTGTCTTAAAGAAATTACTATGTCTGATAAATTTAGAGTTATGAAACCAGACAAGGGAGGTGGTGTGGTAATAATGACAAACACGGATTATTACAACAAAATGACCATCATGCTTAATGATACCAATACATATAAAAAAGTGACGAAATATGAGATGTCAAGGGCTTACACTAAGGTGGATTGGTTACTTTATGAATATCTTATGGATGGAATTATAAGTAGAGATGAATATTGCTATCTAACTGTTGATTTTCCGATCACTCCAACTATTTTTAGCATCCCTAAGATACACAAGGATGTGTGCAATCCACCTTTTAGGCCCATTGTATCTGCTAGGGGTTCAAAGACTGAGCCCTTGGCATCCTTTATTGATGTTCATTGCAAAGAAACCTTAACAAAATTACCACACATTTTAAGAGATTCCTGGCATTGTTTGGATTTAGTCAGACAAAGCAATGTCACAATTACTTCAAATTTGATTATGGCCACCATTGATGTGGTCAATTTATTTTCGGTTATTCCTCACAAGCAGGGTCTTGAAATGTTTGAGGCCAGTTTATTGAAATACAGTGGCATGAATGTTACTAAATGCCATTTTCTGACTGAATTAATGGAAATCGTGTTGGAAAATAATTTTATTTACATTAATGGTGAATACTATAGGCAAAGTACTGGTGTTGCTATGGGTGCTAGATGTGCTCCAATTTATGCTAATTTGGTGTTAGCCAAATGGGAAATAGATTTAGTTTTTACATCTGTTTATTGGCATAAGTTATCCTTGTATTTACGTTATTTGGATGACATTATTATTTTTTGGACAGGTGAAAAGACTGAGTTGATGGAATTTATTGAATATTTGGGAAGGACATGGGATTTCCTGGAGTTCACCAGTAACATTCAAGAAAAACAATGTGAATTTCTTGATCTTATTTTGTCCTATGATGATGATGGATTTCATTCCAATATTTATAGGAAGAAAACTTTTTCAAATTCCTTATTACGTTTTAACAGTTGTCATCCTTTTTACCAAAAAAGGAATTTGATTAAAGGACAAATGGTTAGGTTGTCAAGAATTATTAGTGACAACAACACGTTTAATGAAGAAATTGAAATACTATCCAGTATGTTTTTAGATAGAGGGTACCCTAATGAGTTAATCTGTACTATTAAAATGGAAATCTACACCAACAGAGCTACAGTCTATAGACCCATTATTAAATTTGGCTGTGACAACATATTAAAAGTTAATCCCATCTTGCCCAGACATGATTCGTTCATTCTGCCCTACAATGATACATCACATCATATAGTTAATATCATAAAGGAGATATGGACAAGTGTTTTCCTAAATAATGCCGAGTTATCAGAGATAGTTGGTTCCCAGCCTAAGATTACATACAGTAGAGGAAGGAACTTAAAGGACATTTATGAGACTAATATGAAGAAGAATATATTTAAAATGTCTAAAATGAGTAAATGTGGAACCTGTCATACATGTAAATATATCAATGATGGTCCGTATGTTGCAATACAGGGTTATAGTAAAACCATTAGATGCCCAGGGTACTGTAACTGCAATACTAAGATGGTGGTATATTTAGCAACTTGCTCAACGTGTTTGGCATTTTATGTTGGAAAAACAATTAGAAAGTTAAGAGAACGTATTGTTGAGCATGCTAGAGACATTAAGAAACATAAGACTACAAGTTCTTTATACACGCATAGTACCAGATGTCCTAATTTCAAAAGATTTATATTTTTTATTATTGATAGAATTCCTCAGAATATTCATAAGGGCGGTGATGAGAAGACCATGCTAGAGGCTAAGGAATGCCTTTGGCAACTTAGATTAAATGCCTGCACTTTGCCTGGTATCAATGAAACTGTATCTGTTTCTAGTATTTTAAAATATAGGTCACATTTTATATGACCTATTACAACGGCAACTGTGTTGTCATTTAAGTATAAATAAACAAAATATTACAACATATTTATGTACATATTTTACATACAATATATATTAAAGAGTTTATACATTTTTATTATTATTAAAAAATGTATTTCAACAATTCACATATATAATACGTATATATACATTTTGTGATAAATTGTAGTTTGTTTTAACAAACTATATTATTTTCATTTAAACAGTATATCTGATTTATATCCCAATATATTTTACACTTTTAACTTTTTGTACATTTATAATAATATTTAGATTGTATCTAATATTTATCATTTGTATTAACATATACTCATTTATTTATTTAGTTATTGTTTTGATATACAAATACACTTTTTTTTATATCTATTGACATTGTTTATGTCTTTGTGCTAAGTCACTTTAATAGACACCACTTTTTTAATTAAATCACTTCTTCAATTAAATTATTATGCTATTAGGTATTTTATATAAAGAATGGCCTTGTTGTTAATTCTTTGTACTCTGATGATGCCCTGATGTGGATGGGTGAAAGCGCTTAGTATATCATTGTTTTTATGTTATAAAAGTAATAAATCAGTTTATGCAGTTCACTGTGTGGCTTTGTTATCTTATCAGTTTCACTTCGTTATATGACTGAACTTGACACTAAGGCCACTTTGCAGGAACTCAATGATGCACTAAAAGCACTCTCTTCAGGAAATGCACTCGAGAAATATGGAATTCCCTCAGAAATCTTTAAATGTGCCAGCAGTAACCTAATCTCAACGCTGCATGCAATAGTTTGCCAATGCTGGAAAGAAGGTAGTGTACCGCAGGATAGGATGGATGCTAGCATAGTTATTATCTATAAGAATAAGGGTGACAAAAGTGATTATAACAACTATCATGGCATCTCCCTTCTCTGTACTATGGTGAAGCTGTTTACAAGTATTGTCCTGAATTCTTGCAGAGAGTTTACTCAGAATCTTAGTGTGGGTTCAGAGCTGGACAGTCTACTATAGACATGTTTTTCTCTGTTAGGCAACTACAAGAAAAGTGCAGGGAGCAGAACAAACCTCTGTATTTTGCCTTCATTGATCTGACCAAGTCATTTGACTTTGTCAGTAGGAAAGGTCTGTTTGCAGTTCTGGCAAAGACTGGCTGTCCTCCAGTACTGTTTAGCATTAGGGGACCTTCATGTATGATAGATCCACATCGACATTCGCAGTGGAGTAAAGTAGGGGTGTGCACTGGCTCCAACCTTAAAGTAGGGGTGTGCACTGGCTCCAACCTTACATAGTATATTCTTTATAGTTCTGTTGAAATTTCTTTTTGGAACTGATACAGGGGTATCTTTCTCTGAACCAGAAAGGATGGCAACCTCTTCAAACTGCTGAGACTTAGATGATCAGGGTGTTTAAGAAGCAGCTAAGCTAGTTCCTGTTCACAGTTGGTGCAGTTATTGTGGCTCACACTCAGCAAGAACTTCAGTCACTCATGATTTACTTTGCAGATGCATGTATAGAATTTGACCTCATAATCAGTTTAAAGAAGACCCAGGTGATGGGCCAAAATGTGGGCAATGAGCCATCAATTATGGTGAGTGACTATGAGAAAGAGGCTGTCCATGAGTTCATGTTCCTAGGCTCTACAATCTCTGACAACTTGTCGCTTGATAGCAAGATCAACAAGCGTATTTGAAAAGCCACCACAATGTTTTCCAGGCTGAAAAAAGAGTTGTTAAGAATCAGGTCAAGAATACTATGTCTTTTAGGTTTGTTTACCAACTGCTCAAGGGAAATTGTGTTTATAAAATCTCTGAGTTTTTAGGTATGTACTAAAATGGAAGTATAGGTGTGCCAGTTTGTTGAAAGTATGTAAATTCACCTAAAATAATGTAGCATTTTGTGATAGAGAGATGATTTATTGCACCGAGGAATCTTGCTTGGTCATCAGGGTATAAAGAAAATGTTCTGTAACAAGCCATTGAATGATAATTAATCTTAACTGGGGTGATCTGTAGTACAATGAGTTAACATTGTGGATTCCTAAGTATCTACTCAGAAGTAATATGTTTCCTGAAAAATACGGAGGCTTCACTACAGTTACCACTGGGTCTGAAGACATGAAAATGGCTATACCCAGGTATAGAAGTAGTGCTCTCCTTACAATTAAGCCAAGTCTCAGCAAGCATGCAGCCATATGTCCTTTCTAAATGCATGCATTTCAAATGATCAAACAATTCACTGTTTATACTTCTGGCATTGGGGAGGGACAACTTTATGTGATCTGATGTTGATACTGATATATTAATTATACTGGAATTTCCATCAACTGATCTCTGCATAAAAAGGCACTACAGGGGCAGCAAAGGCTTTAGCCAGTATGCAGAAGCCTTTGGAATGGGAAGTGCAGACCATCTTTGGTGAAACAAGCTGGAGTATTCTGTATTACTTCCCGTATTGACACACGTGGGGTCTTCTGGAATGACAATGGCAATTAATCTAATTACCTTTTTTTCATTTAGACATTCTTTGATGTGAAGGAACGATTTCACTCACTACTAATGTCTGATGTGCATCTTTAACATGCATTGAGAGTTCTAACATGCCTCTCTGGATGTTTTCTGGGTCATGTGTCTCAGGTCATTCAATCCGAAATGGACCACTATTATGAGACAGTCACAGAGTCTTTAGGGTTCATAGGTTCATAGGTAGCTACTAGGCTATCTGCCCGAAGACATTTATAAGCCCAGCCAGAATGTGTTGGTTTTTGCCACCCCCTTAGATTAGTTCCCTGTGCCTCTGTCCAGCAGAGCCACTGAAGTGTTTCCTGGGGTAAACTTTCTGTTTCCCATCCACTCGTCAAGGTTTCTCTTGAAGAGTGTTAGCGATCAGCTCTGCCTAATGTAGATTGGAATCTTGTTCCAAAGCATGGGAAGTCTTTGGGATAGGTATCTATCCCTCCATCATGTCCTATTTATTGTTATGGTGAGGTTTAGATACCTAAAGAGTGTGTGCTTGTGATTTCAGAAATTCTGGCCCTTGCAAGACAGCTCACTGTAACGGTCTCCTTGTCCAGCTTTGTAAGTGGTGAGTCAGTGTACCCAGCAATAGAGCAAAGGCAATAAAACAGGAGATGGAGAGAATTTTGTGGGAAAATTAATGACAGGAGCAAACAACAACAGAGATACTGGCCTTAAACTTGCAACAAGGCCAAGATGGTAGGTTGAGCAAAATGCTCAGTTGCAGCTACTTAAAGAACAATTTTTTATTCATGAAAAAATGCACAGTCATGAATAAAAAAATACATCTTCCTGAAGTTACATAACCATGTCTACATGGTTGTTATTACACATAACATTATAAACTGTTTTTCATTAGTAAAGAAAATATACAATTGGACATGAATACTTACAGCAGATTCCATGTCAGAGCTGTTATGCTTATTGACCTGTACTTCCATGTAAAGTTAAAAGGTTCGATACGTTCGGTTGAGTATAATGTGGGTGAGTTTAAAATCATCAGTATTATGTTTAGTTCCTAATTTACAGCTCTCCAATCATGTTTCCCATAGTAAATATTGCTAATGATATGGTGTATAATTTGTACACCAAAATTAATTAAATGTGCTTGTTATTTTTTGTCTCTCTTATAGTTGGAGTTGTATGTATAAGTGTGAGGTAAAAGAATAGCAAAGATCCTTGGATGGGAGGTATATGAGGACTTGCTCTATACAAAAAAAAATGTTTTCTCCTTCAATGAGATGAAACTTCATCTGGTTTGTTTCACCCAGTTAAAGCTTTAGTAAATTTAGTCTCAATAAAATGATGATGTAGCTTAACACACCAACATGAATAAGCATTACAGCCTTGCAAAGGTACACTCACAGATGCATATCATATGTCCAATTATGTTTGCAACATGTATGCTTGTTTTCTTCTGCAGAACAGAAAACAGATCAATGAATCAAATTGTGAATGCATTTTTCTACAGATTATCAGTCTTTTTTTCTGATATTCTTAAGCAATGCATTCCAAACCAACCATTTTATTGTACAAATAATCACCCCATTCTCCCATACCTTACTCTGACTTTGCCACTTTGACTTCCAAGGCATTTGCAATTGCTGATTTAAAATTTCTGTTAGTCAGGTAACTTGAGTTTGACTATTAATCCAGGCCCTGAAGTAGCTGACAGAAGGCAGACATGGAAGAATGCAGCATATAACAGTTTGCCTGTCTCGGGTGGGTGGGTGTCAGGTGTGTCTGAGGGTGTGCCTAGGTAGTGAGCCAGTTGGAGAACCAGGAAACAGTAGCAAAGAGACATCAGCAAATAATGATGAGACTGGCTATATATGTTTCCACTAATTCACTTTATAATCTCGAAATACTAAAATAGCGAATTTAAGTATCTCAAGACTATAAAGCCGAAAATTCAAAAACCGACAATCCACAACCGCGAAATTCAAAATCGCGATCATACACATAACACACATCACCACTCAAACAAGCACAAATACATCTATCTAACTACACTACAACTAACAAAACAACACACACAAGCAAAACATAACAAACAAACGCACCTACCCTATCTATAAGCAGGGGGGCAAACCCCCCTGCATCCTCCTTGTGGGGGGCTGCACCCCCCCACCCCCGCTACTTATATATACTAACTCTGAGGTTGCACTAAACAGACAATCACATAAAACCCACCACTACCAATACTAAAATCCCTACCCAAACCATTACAAAAACACCACTTACCTGAATCCACCGCTAAATCTACAAACTGCACCGCACATCAGAAACGCGTCAACACAACTGCAGATTCAACATTTTTGCATTTGATGTTATGCAGTTTCACATAACTGCACTTTCAGCTTTATAGTTTCGAGATTATAAAGTGAAACCGTTTCCACCCATCCACATTATACACTCGTGGTATAAAAAGTTCACCAGTTTTTCCCTCACTAGACTTCTACTGCTAATTTATGAACTTGCACGTTTCATAATTGGAAGTCCAACATGCTTAAATGGCCACATTGTAGATGTAATGTACAGCACTGTTTATAACCTTCCTAGCAGAGAGGGGTGATATATACACTGCTCAAAACATGACACTGTCACAAGATATGTATTTCTGTATCCCCCAAAAATCAAGCAGCCATGTAAATATATAAATATATTAAAAAACATAAAATGCCAGGATAACCACTGCATCAGTTCTCCACTTCTTTGAGAATCAAGACAAGACAGTTTGCAGAGGACTGTAACCTAAATGAACATTCACTTGAACATCTCTGAACCATACAGGACCACCCACACAATCATATGATATTGTATTCTTTCTGGAAAAAGCTTGCAAAATGTATAGTGCTCCATTCAACAAATGCTCCATCACTGCAGTAAAGCTTAGTTTCTTTTGTGTGGTGATCATAATAACTTAACATATACCTCAATAGCTTTGTACCACACCTATGTCTTACCTCCATTACTGCTTAAAGTTTCATACATGGCATGTCAAGTATGCAAGTTTCTGAGTCAGTTCATCACAAAACCCTTACACTTGCAGTGGCCATCTAGTATCGGTGTCTTCATCTACCATGTATTCATGCTGTAAAATCAGATCCTATGTTTAGCTTCATAACAGGTCATCACTCAGAAAATAATTCCATCTCCGCCTTCAGTTTGTTGCTTGCTGTCATCCGTAAACAGCTCTGAGCCTTAACAACGTAACAGTATCGCAGTAACCCATCATCCTCTGTTTCTCGTTATTCCCTCCTTCTACTTGTTCAGGAAATATGCAAGTTTTTGTCCAAGCAACAGATTACAATATCGGTCTCTGTTCATGTATAATGTCACTGGCTGTTTATATATGTACATTTTCCATATCTAGATACACTTCAATTCCCATGGAGATCAGGCAGGACGGCCAGTTTACAAGCCCACTTTCCTTTAACGTCATTCCTGTACTGTTACAACATAGGATGACCACTTTGTCGTGCATGTCTCTCCCAATAAACAGAGGTCCTGAAGACATTTATTACTGATATTGTTGGAACATAAAAAAGCCCATGAACAATTTCTCATTCTTCTTTTCTCAGTGTAGACTCTACTTCATGAAAGTACACCAGTAATGTCCTCCCCTATTTCAAATCATGCATTGTCATTCCAGACATGTTCCACCTGTAAAACACATCTTTCTTTTCTCATTTTGTATGTGGCCCATTTCCTCATCTCTAAGCTGTGTTTTCTTTCTGGTATACCAATATGAATTCTACATGACTCACCATGTCACACCTAGAAATGTACCCCCAAAACCTGTGTAAATGCTACCAGAGTAAGTGCTATCAGTGTCCCCCATGTAAATGCTACCAGAATAAATGCTATCATTTTCCCTTTATATGCTGTGATTACAAAGTTAAGACACATGCAGAATGATTCCTTCAACACACAATAGTAACAAGATGCATTTCTGAGTAATACACTTTCCTTATTACTTAGTTACCAAATCCATGTGCATGAGGCAATACTAGATCTAAGTAACAGATACCACAATCTTACCTTCTGCACACGTTAATAAAAAACAACCTGACAACCTTACCTCTCCCAAAACCACATTGGCTGTATGGCTAAATGTTAATGCATACCGAATGTGGTGTATTGAAAGCACTGTTAAAGAACTCTCAGAAGTCTATTTCACTCCTCACATGACAACAATACAATCTACTACATGCTTTTCCTCCTAAATCATTTGAGGTTCCCTGTTCAGTCTCACTCTCCATGGCTATGTGCCATCAGCTGGGCCCATTAACTGCTTGATAAAATGAAGAAATATTGCAGAGTGAGAGATATAGAGTAGATATGCACCCATAGGTCATTTGTACAGCATAGAAATTTGTTTGATGTATGATCTGTCCCTCTTATGTGCTGCATGATGATGCTGGTTGGGTACTGTGGTGGAATTGTCCCATACATGCACTGGCATTTGGCAGAGATGGTTAAGGCTGTGAGCTGTAGTTCTTGCAGTACAAGCTGTGATTCCTTTAGTCTTTGTTTGCCTACTTTGTGACCTTGGGCAAGTCACTTAACCAGATTGTGTTTGGAAGCAACAACAAATTTGGACTAGGCTCCTTACTGATCCCCTGGACTGCAAGCATAGTAACAAACTACAAACCCATGATGCATCCTTTGATTGTTCAGCTCTATTTGTTATCTGCTGATGCCTCCCTGCCATTGTTTCCTGGTCTCCATCTAGGGTTACAGCCTATACATGCTCTCATATCCTGCTCCTGAGAGAGACAAACTTGCATATGCCTCATAATTTCATACCTATCTCCAGTCATCTCCTTCAATGCCTAGGCTGCTATTTAAACCCTTGTGATCTGGCTCTCTATCAGGGGTTCATCCTTCTAAGCTTTTGAACCAACTATCATACTACAATTTATAGTCAACATGAAGTAGAAGTTTGTTTATGAAGAAAATACAGCTCACGTGGTATCTACACAAAAAAGACAGTGCAAGGAAATACTACCGCTACATACATTCAAATGGGTTTATGGTAACATCAGCTTACTCCTGAGTAATGCCTATATATATCGAACATCACAGTTCCTGAATGACGATGTGATTATAAAAGGAAAACACTCCTTTTGTGATGTCACAAAAGAAAGATTATTCATCAGATTAAGACCAAATTTGTCTGAAAAGGGATAATGTTACAGAAAGGGTTTTTCAAAGGTAAGGTGCAGAGTTAGGGGAAACACAAGGGGAAAGGTTAGGTTTAGTAGACATTTGTAAGGTGGTTCAAGGGAGGTTCCCCTCCTGTACCACCTTGATAATGCCTGCAAGCTCTAGCCCTTTTACCCTAACCCTACAGCTTGCCAAACAAAAACCTTTTCCTTAATACTATCACTATCACTAGACATGAAAGGCTCAGATGCACACTACATATATCAAAACAAAAACACAGAATAGGGCAATTGGAGAGGTTTTGGCAGATGGGTCGTTCCAGTGTACAGACACAAACTCACTAAATCTAATGTTCTGATAACTACATAACTTATACTTTATGATGGGCTTGTCCAGACACTGGATCTGATGGACATAATCTGCAACAGACCCTTGTCTGCACTAACACAACAGACCTTTGAGAAATGAGGGCACCAAAGGAGGCCCTGATTTGGACAATTGACCTAAACAGTTATGTTTAGCCAATGCATGAAAGTTAAACCATGTGGCAGCTGCACAAATTTCATCAAATGCAAGTTCCTGAAGTAAGCTGCAGAAGTGGCCTGAGCTCTGATAGAGTATGTGTTTCGTCTGGAAAGCAGGGGTTTGTCAATAGATAAATATCAAAAGTTGATGCAGTCAAAAATTTATTTACTTTCACCACTTTTTGACATTTTTTTCAGTTTAGAAAACAAAACAAACAACTGGTCATCCTTTCTGAATACTTTTATTGAATGAAGGTGAAGTCTGAGTTACCTATGTATTTTCAAGCAGTGCGACCTTTATTCATCTTTGTTGGAATGATTGGGAATAAAACACAGGAATATGCATTGATAACAATAAGGCTTTGGTGCAATTCTGGGCATAAAGGATGGATTAGTTTTTAGAGTTATTACGTATTTCTGAAAGACAGTATAGTGAAATTTGGATGACAGAGCTTGCAACTCTGAATTTCATTTTGGCAGAAGTGATAGCTATCAGTGGGAGTGTTTTCCATAATAAGAATTTTATATCAGCAGAGATGGCTGATTGGATGGAGGAGGGATACATTTTTCTGGATCAAAATGGAGGTCCCATGGAGAGAATGGACAAGTCAGAAGCAGCCTGAAATTGAATATATCTTTTAAAAATATTTTATGGAGGCTGCATGAAGCTAAGGATAACAGTTTAAACTCTTGATGATATGAGGAAATACCAGCCAAGAGTACTTTTACAGATGAGTAACAGCACTTGCTTGAAAACATTACACTAGAAAAGGCCAGTACTTGATATATAGGAGGTAAATAGGGAATAATGTGATATGAGTATGCACATAGTGAAAAATCTTGTCATTTGCCTCTGCAAATCTTTCTAGTTTGGGGTGTTTTCGAGGTTATAATTAATTGGATAACCTGAGTTAGGAGTGTATAGTAGCTGGCCATCAGTGGAAGTGGAGAAACCAAGAGGTTAATCTTAGTGAGAGGATTCCGGGTGAGTATGGCTAGACATATGAGATAGTAGGTGAGGATGCTGTGGGAGTAAAGGGGGGTTTCTTCTCAGATGTGGCTTAAGCAGACGGGGACCAAATCTGGTGCAGCCAGAATGGGATTATCAGAATGACCCTTGCTTTTCACACCTTGGATTTCTGAATGAATCTAGGAAGACCACTTTTATCACCACACAGCTGATGTGCAATTTGGCCACATCTGTGGTCTGCATCCCTTGGACTGTCCTGTTCAAATAATAACCACCCAAATAAGGACATGTCTGTGGTTATCTTAGCTGTGAGGATAGGCTGAGTGACAGGAGTTAAAGAACTGATATTATCTGTCTTGTCCACCAGAACAGGTGCTTCATACAAATCTTTGAAAGTTTGATGATTTTTTTTGTCATCAGTTGGACTGACTGACACTACTGAACTCTGAGTTCCCACTGCAGAACACTCATCTGAAGTCTGGCATATGTACTGTTTAAGACTGCCGTAAGGCCTAGTACCTTGAGGACTGATGTTGCATCAGACTCTAGTTGATATAACAGGTTCAGAACAGCTTGAACTATTTTGCCAATACTATCCATAGGAAATTTGGATCACTACCTCTCTATATTTAAATGGCAGACATAAACGCTAGACATTGTGAAGGGTTCAAACTAAGATTCTGCTAAATTGACTATGATCTCCAAGGACAGGCCTAATTGGAGTAAGTATTGTCTTGTTATTATAAATTTTTCTACTGTAGGTGCAGCAATTAGTCAATCATCTACACTGGGAAATATTTTTGCCTGTGGAAGTCATATGTATATTGTGACTGGTCTCACAACACCCTCCCAGCTGTTCACCAAGTGCATGTCTGTAAAGGGCAGGACTCTGAACTAGTAATGACTGTCTCCCACTTGAAAGTGTAAGTATCTACTGGAGTTCTTTGCTATTTCAATGTGTAGATATCAAAACAGCACCTTTAGTCACCTCCCTTAAAGAATGGAAGGATGAATTGCACCATGGCCATCCAGCACGATTCCTTCTTCATGTATTGTTTCAGCCAGCTGTGGTCTAAAAATGTTCAGAGATTTTTTATTTTACTGGGCACCAAGAACATTTGAAAGTAGAATCCAGACACACTTTGGTCTGATTGGATCTCTTGGATAGCTCTTTTTGATTTTAGTTTTTACCATCTGTTGGATCACCCACCTCCTCTGCAAGGTGGCAATATGTGTAGGTGGGACAGTGGTTATTTGGGCATTTGTGAGAATGGCATTGTGCGACTTCTGTATATGATTTTTCTGATTGTTTTGTTTTGTGTGATAGCCAGACATAAAAGCAGATGCAAGGAAAGGCATCTCTGACTGCCTCCAGAGTGGAGCAGTCAGGCAACTACTAAGGAATCATTCTGGTGGAAATAACTGCAGAGGTCCATCAAAACTTTTGCTGATGTGGAGCACCTCTGCCTCATTGGTAGTGGTTACCAGATAAAGTCCCTCTACTTCTGTACCTTCTACTGTATTGCTGTTGATGCTGTGGTTGTTGAGATTTCCAATCCTAGATATTCTTTGCACCCTTCTGCTTTCTTTGAAGTGTTACTTGAGGGGCCAAGAACTTAACCTGCACAGTTTTAAGCATCTTGCCCTCTGGATAACTTTGCAGCAGTTTATTCTTTACCTTCTGTCCAAAAAGAGAGCTTTCATCAATGTGTCATTGATGAAAGTCACCTCAAAGTGTTTTGTGAAATACATAAGGTGCAGACAGGATTGATGCCACATTGTGATACCTGAACAAGATGAACTGCCTGCCTCATCCATTCAGTATGTAATATACACTTGAACAGTGAATTTATAGAGTTAATACAGACTACATTGGTCACTAACTGTTTATGAAGCCCTGCAGATAGCAATTGTTCCAGATTTTCCATGGTTTTGTCTGCCATGTCTACTTAGGACCTCACTATGTGTGCCAAGTAGTTCATCACCATGATGGAAGAAGTGTTTAATGCATATGCATGTTTTCCTCAGTCTATCTACTATCCTAGAATAATTATTAGGAGAATGAATAACTTGAGCATTTTCAGGATCCTCATGTTTGGTGGCCACTGATACTACATTGACATGACAAGGGGATCCTTATTCCAGTGAGGCCTATTTTTTGATATTCAAAACAGTTTGTTGAGCTTTGCTGGAATAGGCTCCATGATGTCTGGTTCCCTCCAAGCCTTGGAGCACATTATATCAAAGAGTTTGTCCAATGGGGTATCACCAAGGCTGATAGAGGTGAGGACCTGTAAGCTTCTTGTAGGTTCTCTTTCTTGGGGGAAGTGAGGTTAGTGGGCCATGATCCTCTCTATTACATCATTTTGAGGATTTCTCCAAATTTGGTGTTCAGAGGAAGGGATGGGGTGAAGCCTTGTCCTCATCAAGGTCTGTGTCTGGCATAAAGTCCTGTGAAGGGGAGTCTTGTGTGCTTCTTATTGCAATGCTTTTCCTAGGTGGGCTTGGAGGGTCTCATCTGAGCTTTCCTGTGGAGAAGGGAATCCAGACCTGGGTAGTCTGTGCCTCTGAGATCCTGTGTTCTGTGGGGGGATGGGGGACAAGATTGAACAATAATTTACAGGCTCTGCCTCAAAAGCATTTATGGGTGGAATGATGGAAACAGGTGTCTATTCTTGCTAGAAGATGGGGGCTCTACTTCTCTGTGCTGAACACTCTGCTGAAGTACCTGTGAATGAAACCATTTACCCAACCCCATCCATGCCTATTCTGAAGAGGAAAGACCATTTACACCAACCATTGGCTAAGATGATCTGGACACTGAGGCAACCAAGGACGAATTTGGCACTGAAGAATAAAACAGCAAGAGCATTAACACCAAAAAAGACCTGAAAATATCAGGACTGGAGTTGGCTCTAGGCTGCTGGCATAATTTATTTCAAGCCTAGAGGGGGTTCCTGCCAAAAACATCTGGGTTGTCATCAGCTACTAGCCAAATGCATTTCTGCAAATAACAAAACAGAAGCATGACAGCTCCAAAGAATGCATGTATTCTACTTATTAGGCATGCCAATGGCTAAATATATGGCTATTGGCATTGAAAATAGTTTAGTTTTTTAAAAGTAAAAGTTTTTTTGGGCCGATCTCAGCTGTTTAAGCATAGGGCAGTGGCGCGCAAATGGGATTGTGCCAAAAATTTTTAAAAAATATGAAAAAGCAATTTTCAAGGAAATCTGCATTTTGCCATTATAGTCAATGACATGCAGAATGAAAACAATATCAGGGAATAGTGGTTGCCAAGGGGAAAGGCACAGTGTGAGTCCAGTAACTATGGAGTAACGCAGTAGGGTATGCAAATGAGGGGAATTTTACTGAATCACAAATTTCTTCTAAGTGTCAGCACCTAACCCCGTAGGTGCTCTAACATGGCTGTGTAAGCAGAAGAAGTAGATGACATCAAAACGGGGTGTGTCATGCTTGCTGTAAGCACACTGGAGCTCTGTGGCCCATGTTTACCCTTATCTAAGCACAGCTAAGAAAGGAGGTGTGTCTGAGGCTGCCTAGCAGTGTTTGCATTGCCTAAATAGGTGTGCATGGCATTCACTGGGTCTTAAACAAAAAAAAAAAAAAAAAACAGAAAATAGCAGAACTGTTTACATTTGAGCAGCGGGTATGCACAGCATGCATCAGGGTTTAAAAGGGGTGGAAATGGGAAAGGAGGAAAAAAAAAAGGGAAACAGCAGAAGGAAGGCAATCAAGGAGAACTACCATAGCTGGCGGATGGAATGTATCAGAATCACCCAATTACACAGGCAGCAGCCCAGCCCAGCCCAGAGCACTACTATAAACTATGCAAACACCTTTCAGTCTGTTTTTCCCACAAACTCTACACCACTGGTGTACACATTTGGGGGAATTTTAAACTGACAAAACCAATGAAAAATGTTAGGGGCTGCTGTTAGTTTGCTCCATCAGTATGTGCTAGAGACTGAGGGTGGTGAGGAGGATAATGCTGGCAACCATCCCAGACTAAAGAGGAGGAGAAGAGTGTACAGACTCAGGGTAACCTACCAGGAGCTACATGAGCTGGAGATAGTGGAGTGCTACAGGGCTGACATGGACATTCTGCAGCAAATCATCGAGCTGTGCCAGCATCGCCTCAGACCCAGAACCAACAGAGGGGAACACATTCCAGTGGATACCAAGGTATGTGTAGCCTTAAGAATACTAGCTACAGGTACCTTCCAAAGACCAACTGGGGATATCATGGGGTCTCACACGCATTAGCATCCAGGGTACTCCATCAGTTCCTGGATGCCATGCTACCACATGCTGGTGATCATATATACTTTCCCACCACCCCTGAGGAATTGACCAGCAATATGCATCTCTTCCACCATATAGCAGAATACCCTGAGGTACTGGGTGCTATAGACTGCATGCATTTCCACATCAAAGCACCACTCGCTGAGCAGGGTAGGGCCAACATAAACCGCAAGAGCTTCCCCTGCATCAATAGTCAGGTTGTGTGTGATGCCCAGGGCATAATCATGAATGTGTGTGTGCTGACAGCCCTGGAAGGTGTTACAACTCCCATATATGGCATTTCTCACAGCTATAACAGGGATATTCCAGGGGGGAATGTCCCATATGGCCATCTGGTGGAGGTGCTGGTTATGCACTGGAGCCATGGATGATGACACCCATCAGAAATGCACACACACCCACACAAGAATGCCATAATGAGGCACACGCACAAACCAGGATCATTACAGAGCATGTGTTTGGGATGTTCAAGTCACAGCTCCTCTGTCTTGACATATCTGGTGGATCCTTGCAGTACTCTCCAGCCACATGTGCACACATATTCATAGTATGTGTCATGCTACACAATATGATCCTGCGGAAACAGCTACAGCAGGAACAGCACAGGGAAGGGCCACACAGCCCCCCACCATTGCCAAGGTCACCACAGACACAGAGGTATTTGGAGGATGAACCACCTGAGCCTGCCCATGTAGGCAGACAGAGGCATGCCCAGTATTCCCATGCCTTGGTAAAGAGGCAACGCATAGCACACACACTGACACTGTAGTGTCCCGGGGACTGATACCTCTCTCTGATACACAGTAAAAGGGATGCCAAACATGACACTACCTCTGCCGTACCATGTATAGGCAGTGTACTGCATGCATCCGACATAGTCAGCCCTCAAGCACATCCTCACAACTGCCTCAGGCCAAGGTAAGTCAGTTGCCCTAACAATGAATGAATGAAGTAGTATGGTCTGATAGTATATCTATGATATTGATGCAAGCATGCAAGGGAATTGGGTGGCTGAATGGGATAGCAGCAGACAACTGACAGCTATGTGGGACTGCAGGAAATCCATGACAAATACTGGTGTCACCAAACTAGGCAGTAGTACTCAAGGTGACAACTCCCACTCAGTATGTGTGGAGTGGGGGTGCCAAATAACTGGGAGGCCATAGGTCACACACATGGATGTCATTGAGGGTTCCCATACCCACCCCCAGCCTCACCCAGCATGACAGGTGTAGATGACCATAAAGAAAGATCTGGCAAAGGCCCACAAATGCCGGCAATGGTAACCATCCCACCTACAGACCTACACAGACATAGTACAACAGGTCTGGCAGTTGCAGTATGGTTCTGAAGGGTAAGACGTTTGAAACTGAAATGTATGCCGTTACAATCTAACTTGGGTTCTCTACTAATATGCCTCTATTCTGCAAGATAGGGCACAATACAATACTAAATGGAAGCAAACAGTAAGTGAAATACCAGCACAGTCAGTGCAAATTTGTAAAGTCATCAGGTGTCCCCCCCACATAGAAATGCAGAAACATTTAAGTTTGTAGAGTAATATCAGTGGAGCACACATCACCAGACCTGTCCCAATCAACATGATAATTTCCTGCATGTCTACAATATGCAGGGGTCAATGTGCTAAGTATGCGTGTGGTTAATATTGTCAGGAAGTGGTCAGCATGTGCCCCTGAATGTTGTATCTCAGTGGGCTAGGCACAGTACTGTGGGTGACAGGGCCATGTCCCAAGAACTGCAATGCCAACTAATCTGATTGTCAGCTACACCTATGTTAGCAGTTGTACACACTGTCCAGATGTCAATATCAGTCACTGGTGGAAAGCTGGACAGGTCATGAACAGGGAGCCATACATAGAAACAGTACACAGGTGAAAGTACACTACACAGTGCCTACCATAACTCTCAACTTCACAAAACTTTGGAATAATGTATAGAGGTTAGCATCACATTTGTTGTCCCTTTACCATGAAATAATGGTTGTCTGGCCAATCAGTGGCAGACCACAAAAGCCACAGTTACAACATAATGACAGACTGCTGATGTCCACACACAATGCGAGATTTGGAGAAGGTCACAATTATACCTGTGAGGCAGGTGCCATAAGCTTCCATATCACACATGCACTCAGGTCAACCCCCCAATAGTCACAGATATCACACTGGTCTGATCCTTGCTGTTGGGAATGATTTCAGAATGACCCTACTGAGTATGGGAAGACACACATGATGCAGCGTGCTGAATCGGTGTCCCATGCAGGTGTGTCCCTAGCTGTAAGCTGCACCCTGATGACACCCAGACTGAAGGATCAATACGAATAGGAAGGATTGCCAGTAACACCTGACCCACTTATCACTGTCACCCCAGGGGGATCCACTGGCTTACAGCCTGGGAACTTATGAGTGACAGAATGCACTGTCTTGATACAGATGGCCTGCATCAATCTCACTTGGCCTACATGCCTTTGGCAAAGGCCCATGCCTCACCCATAGTGCCATTGTAGGTAATGTCATGGGGTCCTAACTAACCACCTAACCCAGTAAACAGAAAAATAATGAAAGGTCATGCTGCCAAATGCCAGTAGAATGCCTCTCAACCTCCTAGAGCAAGAACTGTGGAAATAGCCATAAATCTTGATGAGATAAAGGCCCAACTATAGGGATACTTCTGAGATATTGCTGTCATAATGTTAGGAAGAGGCTAGAATAACAGAGGGGGTGTAGAAGTATGGATGTCATGGAGGGTGTGAAGTCTGAATCTCTAATGTCTGGTCATAATTTCCTCTGACTGCAAACCCCAGAGTGAATAGCAACAAACCTGCTTGTAATCCACAATGTGAAGAGAAGCCAACCAGATATATGAGGCATGGCTCTAGATAACCTAGGAGATTCTGTGCAGTTGAGAGGTACACCCACACCAGGATATGACCTGTCAGGTAAGATGAGAAATGCACAAGAAGATCCCCAGCCAGCATACTACCAAGGTGCAGGACCATTTACACAGCTCCATCAGTCAATTGGCTGTAGCCACCTCTCTACAATGGCTGGATTGTGCCAGAATGCCCAGCCTTTCCCTCAGAATACTGGTCTGTGCATCATCCCTCTTGTATTTCCCAGGTAAATAACTGATCAACCAATGATATCTGTCAGTAGTTGATGACACAATACATTACAGTGTCACACATTACATATGTCAGAAAATCTCTGCTAAAACCAACCATCTTACACAAGCAACACAGACAGTAATACGAACCATAGTTACAGTATCCCCTATGTTTAGCTCATTGTGTCCCCATATTGGCAACCTATCTACAGATATCCTGCAGAAACAGGTTGCAAGGTATAGCTGTAGCACACAACACCCTGGACTGGAGTACAACTATTCCTGGAATGGATTCCCACTCTCAATATAGAAGGTCATACTTGGCCTGCTCCTACACTTAGAGAAATGAAGCCAATGTCTGAAACCACAGTGGATTATAGATATCTGTAATTTGCAGATGTTTGTGCACACACACCAATATGTAAACCTTTTGGTCTTCACACACACACACACACACACACACACACACACACACACACACACACACACACACACACACACAGGTCAGGAAAACCCACAGACAGCTTTAGGTGGCACATATGTTGTAATCTGCATCTGTTGTGTGTGATACACACACATATCTATGGCCAACATACTACAATATGTCAAGCATACACACACATAGATATGGGGAAGTGAGAAACAGCCAGTGATAGAGAGAGTTGCATTATGAGGCCTTTTCCACCCAGTAGACATCCCATAGCCCCACTTTAGAAGATCTGCTGATGTATGTCAACTTAGAAGTACCTTTCAATGAGCCTCAGTCCTGTAAGCTCAATAGTGCATGCGATAGATACGTGACATACTAGAGAAAATAAGTAGGTAGGTAGGGGTTCTAATCACAGTCCTGGCAAATGTGTGTGTGTGTGTGTGTGTGTGTGTGTGTGTGTGTGTGTGTGTGTGTGTGTGTGTGTGTGTGTGTGTGTGTGTGTGTGTGTGTGTGTGTGTGTGTGTGCGTGTGTGCGTGTGTGTGTGTGTGTGTGTGTGTGTGTGTGTGTGTGTGTGTGTGTGTGTGTTTGTGTGAGTAGTAATTACTGTTTTAGTCCATATCCACCCAGTACACATCCCATTGCCCTATATCACAAGATCTGCTGGTGGCATTCAACTTAGAAATACCTTTTGTTAGCCATCATCCCTATAGGCTCTGTGGTGCTTGTGATAACTGTGTGACACTATAGTACCATTAAATATTTATATTGGAGTTCTAATCTCAGTGCCGGCAAATGTAAAAGTGTGTTTGTTTGTGAGAGAGTGCTTGTAGGTAAATTATTTTGAGGCCACTCACACTCAGTACACTTCTCATTGCCCTACTTTAGCACTCCTGCTGATGTCAGTCACCTTTAAAGATCCCTTTGGTCAGCCCTCAGCCCTCTAAGCTCTGTCATGCTTGAGATAACTGCGTAATACTATAGTGCAACAAACTAGTTAAGTAGAAGTTTCAACCTCAGCCCTGGCAAATGTAAAAGTGTGTCTGTTTGTGAGCAAGTATGTGTGTTTGTAGGTTAATGATTTTGAGGCAATTTACAATCAGTACACTTCCCATTGCCCTACTTTAGCACTCCTGCTAATGTCAGTCATCTTTAAAGATCCCTTTGGTCAGCCACCAGCCCTATAAGCTCTGTGGCACTTGCAATAACTGTGTACTACTATAGTGGAACAAACTAGTTAGGTAGGAGTTCTAATCTCAATCCTGGTAAATGTAAAAGTATGTATGTTTTGTGTGTGTGTGTGTGTGTGTGTGTGTGTGTGTGTGTGTGTGTGTGTGTGTGTGTGTGTGTGTGTGTGTGTGTGTGTGTGTGTTTGTAGGTTAAAGATGTTGAGGCCATTCACACACAGTACACTTCCCATAGCCCTACTTTAGCACTCCTGCTGATGTCAGTCACCTTTAAAGATCCCTTTGGTCATCCCTCACCCATATAAGCTCTGTATCACTTGTGATAACTGCGTAATGTTATAGTGCAACAAACTAGTTAGGTAGGAGTTCTAATCTCAGTCCTTGTAGGAGTTCTAATCTCAGTCCTTGCAAATGTAAAAGTTTGTCTGTTTGTGTGCATGTGTATATCTGTAAGTTAAAGTATTGTGGCCATCCACAACCAGTATATCATGTGTGTGCGTTTGGGGGAGTGTTCATTAAATGGGCCATGCAGAGTTGGTATGTGCAAGTCTGGAGGTGACCTGTCTGTGATGGTGATATGTGTGTGTGTGTGTGTGTGTGTGTGTGTGTGTGTGTGTGTGTGTGTGTGTGTGTGTGTGTGTGTGTGTGGATGCACACAGTCACACCATGTGGCTGCCCTACACAAGGGTATGTTGGACAGCTATGGACCGTACATGACAGGGTGTACAGTTCACCTTCTCTGGCCATGGACATAGAAACTGGGCCTGCCAGGGGACCCACTGGCACCACCAGGCCCAACGTCAGATGCAGTACTACTCCCCGATAGTGACTGCTGTCTGCTGGATCCACTTCCCTGTTGGGACCAGCCAGGACCATGTGCTCATGGCCTGCTGTGTTGTGGCATGGACAGCAACCCCATCTGCAATCATGCTGCTGGTACTGCCACTATGGGAGTAAGAAGTTGCACGGCTATGTGTACCCTCAGCTGTTCATGGTGCTGTCCTATGTCCACGTGGTTGAGGGCCAACTCCCACCATATGCTCTAACACAGACATTCCATGGTCGAGGATTGCCACCATCTCACTTAACTGTCTATCCATGACCTCAACATAATAACGGTGGGCATCAGCAAGATCATGGATGTTGTCACGCATAGCAGGAAGAGTTGTTTTGCAACCCTGAGAATCTGTCTGGTGTTATGTTCATTACATGCCTGTGCCTCCATGATGGTCTGAAGCATGTGTCTGGTGACATCTGCTGTGGCACTTGTGACAGGGGCATGACAGGCAGCAGTCCTCCTTTGAGCACCCCTGTCCACCTCTGTGGGACCTCACCTGTCATCTGGCTATGGCTGGTGTCTACAGACACACTTACCATAGTCACCACACTTGCCTGTCCCATGCCACCACCCACCAACTGTCCATTATCTATGGCCACTGGTGATGGGGTATATGTTGGCATTGTGACTGTGTGCGGGGATGGGGTGGACAACAGTGGGATGCCAAAAATGGCACAGATTCAGTCCCTGACAACCCCACCTGTGCCTCCCTATGTCTATCATCATTGTCAGAGTCTGCAGAGACACTGACATCAGTTTCCAAGCGGGAGAACCCCAACCTCCATCACCACCTGTGAGGGGAAGACAATATATGTAAATTAATAGCTGTACTTTATGGTTGGCTGCCCACACACAGACACGCAAACAGACACACACACAGACACTTACAGGTGAGGTGGCAGAAAGCTATTACACAGACCTCACATTACCCAAAAGGTGACATGCATGACACACAGCCCTCAACATCATGCATTCCAGCCATTCTTAATCCTTGTTACTAACAATATACATCTCTGGGATGCATGAGTACTGTTAGTAGGTGATGTTCTTTCCCCTAGCACACACTGCACCCATGCACACATTATTGTTGTTTATCTGTATAGCACAGTGGCAACTACTGTAGACCATACCTCACAACTGTGCAAATCATTGAATAATGTGTAGATGCCTGGCACATATGTTTGCTCTGTTCCTCACAACCCCTATGTATTTGTCTGACACATAACTGGGATGATATGAGGATTGATGTCACTAATTAATGACATGCATTTGATTTGCAGACCTCATCACCAGCAGTGAATGTATGTTCAAACAAATCCTGTTACACCAACAACCTTCTAACCTTAATGTGAATATGATAAGTGTACACACCCCTGTTAACATGCCAGGCTCTTGTATTATATAAAATAAGACCACAATGCTGCATTCAAAAACATTCCCCACCTTAAATGTGACATATAACCTGTGCAATCCAATCGAGAAACAAACAAACGTGTTAGTTGTGAAATATACTGTGTGAGATGCGTAAGATATAGTGGTTGCATAAGTGTGAACACCCTTAAACCAATCCTTTTAAGAAGCACCTTTTAAGTAACTACAGCAGTCACTCTGCCTGGGAAGGGGTATATCAGCATGGCACATCTTGACCTGGCATTATTTGGACAGTCTTCCCTGCAAAGGTCCCCCAACTCTGTCAGATTGCAAGGCCAGCTCATGTGCACAGCTGTTGGAGTTCACAATGGGGGTTTCCTATTGGTGTTAATTCTGGGCTTGGTCTGGCCCAGTTTATACCCTTGATTGCATTCAGGTGGAGCCATTCTTAGGTAGCTTTGGATGTATGCTTCAGGTTGTTGTCATGTTGGAAGCTGAAACCCCTCTCCATCCTCAGTCATCTTGCAGATGCTTGACGGCTTTGGCACACACATGAGTGTTATTTGGAACTGTTCAGAATTCCCTCCACAGTGCCTACAAGCCTAGTTCCAGCTAATAAACAGCAACCCCAAAGCAGAGCATTGCCAGCAGTGAGCTTCAATGTGTGGATGGTGGTCTTCAGGTGAAGTAAGGTGTTCCTTGTGCACCACACGCAGCTTTATGGATAGTGGCTGTAAGTTTAAACCTTGATCTCATTACACCATTGCATATTCCAACACATGCCTTTGGGAGACTTGATGTTATGTTTTGCTATTTGTACACAGCCATGGATGGTGTTTGGTGTGGGTTAATGCTTCTGTCTACTCACCTTACCCCATAGGCCAGACTTATGCAGAATCCAGGTGATTGTTGCCACATGAACTACACAACCAGTACTTGCCAGAGATTCCTGCAACTCCCTCAGTGTTGCTGCATGTCACCCAGCAGCCTCCATGACCAGTTCTCAACATGTCTTTTCATCTGTTTCTGAAGGACATCTGGTTCTTTTCAATAGCACTGCTGTCCCATATTTAACCCACCTTTTGATGACTGTTTCCACTGTGTTGCATGGTATATGCGATGCTGTGGTAATGTTGTTGTACCCTACTCCTGACTGATACCTTTCAAATATGAGATCCTTTTGATGCTTTGTAAGATGTGTGCAAGCTATGGCTGCTTCTGTTATAGACAACTGAGCAAATGTCATGAAAACACCTCTTGGACAGTGAACCGTTATTCGGTGTTACATTAAGTCCCTGTACTTGATGGCAGGTGTGTACCCAAGCAGAGTGAATTCTGTCAGTGTATCACAAGCTGCTTACACAATATGTTATTTGGAGGGTGTGCACACATATGCATTCAGTGTATTGTAAGGTTTGTATAACCTAACGTATGGATATGTACAGCATCCCAGTAGCTGGCCTAGAACAGTCAGTAGTGTTTGACAGACACTCCAGTACTTGTCATATGTCAGTTGTACTTTCCTCGGGTGAGTCAGGGGCCTGAGCTGTGATCTATGTCACTGTAGACACAGCCAGATGCTATGGCCATAGGTGTTGTTCAGCAGTACATCAGTACAGCAAGTCTTGTTGAGACATATTCTTTCAACCTCCTATTTCCCATTATTACAAACCACCTACTGCATTCACTTGCATGCTTACTTGTTTCACATGCCTTTTTTTTCTTTTTTGGAAAGTAGATAGGGTAATACCTTCAGGTTTGCTATCTTGACTTGCAGTCTTTCTCTCTCTCTCTCTCACCTACAGGTATAGGTTCATAGGTTCATAGGTAGGTACTAGGCTATCGGCCCTGGGGCCTATACAAGCCCAGCCAAAAAGGTACCCTGGCTTTTGCCACCCAAGAAAATTATTTTCCTGTGCCACTGTCGAGCAAAGCCACAGAGGTGATCCCCTGGGTGAATTTCCTATTTCCCATCCAATCATCAAGATTTTTCTTGAAGAGTGCTAATGAGGAGCTTTGTTTGATATAGATAGGTAGTTTATTCCAGATTATGGCAAGTCTGTCGGACAGGAATCTATCCCTCTGGGATGTTCTGTTTATTGTGGTGACAAGGTTTAGGTCCCTAGAGCGTGTAGCTCGGAGGGATTGGGATTTCCTTAAGTGGAGCAAGTCCAACAGCTCTGGGTTTGACATTGCTTTGTATGTTAGGCAGAGTTCACCTCTGAGTAGGCGATATGCGATGGAGTAAAGCTGGAGTTTTTTTATACGGTCTGCGTAGGGCATCTGTTTGAGGCCAGTAATCCTCTTTGTGAGGTATTTCTGTGGCCTTTCCAGTTGTTGTAGATGTCTTGTGAAGTACATACCAAAAGGGTGTTGTACTCTATAATGGGTCTAATGAGTGATGAGTAGAGGGGAACAACTGGTTTGAATTGGTGGCAGCTTGAATTTTGTAGGCAATGCTCATGAACAGATGATGGCCTGTGCACCATTTGGTGTTCCCCACTTGCTAATTGCATGCAGATGCAGAGCAGCTGTCTAGTTCCCAAGCAAAAAGGACTTCCGAAGCTGAAACGCAAACAAATACTAGTCACAAGCAAAGTGACACATAGCTCACAACACCAGTGTGCCACCCAACAACAGCCGCTAAGGCAAGATAACATACCCAAAAATTTAGTCATAGGTGACTCTATAGTCTGGCACACTGATGTCCCACTCACCAGGCTGAGCAAGGAAAAAATGACAGTCAACTGCCTGTCAGGTGCCAGAATCCACCACATAACGCATGCACTCAAGTCACTCCACAACAAGTACAAATACTACTCTGTCATTGTCCATGTTGGAGTGAATGACTTGAGACGTACCTCCCAGGACTACATGAAAAGAGACATGGAAGAGCTCTTGGATCATGTGGCCCAGGCAGGTATGACCCTAGCCATGAGTAGCATCCTGTCTTCACCCAGAATGATACTACAGTATAAGGACAAAATGATTGACTTCAACAAACTTCCTAAATTATTTCACATTGTGCTATTCTGATTCTATAAGCCACATAACCTGCAAATTTGAACTACTTCTCCTAGCTTCATTACCTCTCCTTCCTACCGTATTCTTAGCAAACCTCTCTGTATTTCCTCCCCCCCCCTTTTTTCTTTCTGTCTCAATGTACCATCACTATTCCCCTCTCTACTCCTTGTATTAACAAAAAAAAAAAAAAAACTTATTGTTGTGGATTTAATGGGATGAGATTTTTTATTGTGAATTTAACTGTTGTTGTATTCTAATTATTTTATCTGTTATTTTTAACATAACCAAACAATTTTGGATTTTCTTCATGATCACAAGTGCCCTCTAACTTTGATTTGTATTAAATCGTTTGTCATTTTTTGGAGCTTTTCTCCCCGGGCCTCTACTGAAAATGGATTTATATCCAGATAGACTAGCCCAGTCAATAAATGTTAAATAAATAAATAAATAAATAAATAATTGTCTAAGCTTCTGGTGTCATTCAAAGGGGATACAGTATCTGTCTACCTGGGAGGACATGATCGACAAACCACGATGCTTTGCCAGAGATGGTTTGCACCTGTCACCCCTGGGATTCAGGTTACTGGCTAAACCTCTTGCCACCCCTATAGTGCCTTTTTTAGGCAAGGTTCAAAGGACCAAACAACCACCATAACAGATTACAAGCATGCAAAATCTGAAGGTAATGCTACTTAATGCCAGAAGTCTAAACCTCAAAATGCACTCTCTCGAGGCACTCCTAAAAATGGAGAACATTGATATCTGTGCAGTAACTGAGACCTGGTTCAAGACTCCAGAGAGCATCCCTGCAATACCAGGCTACAATTCTTACCACACTTTTTTGGCCACCAAATGAAGACCGAAACACTAAAGGTGGAGGAGTGTCCATATTCACCAAGGATATGCAAACCTCCAGGCTAGTTGCCCAACACAATGCGTCTGAAATTCTCCAAGTGCAACTAACACTAGGTAAGACTGCATTCCAAATTGTAGCTTGCTACAGATCCCCTACCATGCCCCAAGTTTCTCAATACACCTTTCTAAACATACTGGAAAATATTATGATCCAGCCAAACACCCTAATACTTGGTGATTTCAACTACCCTGCCATTAACTTGGAAAACTACTCGGGTACCAACACCTTTTCCCCACTGTTCTTGGAATTCATAAATTCGAATGCCCTGGATCAACTAATCCATTGTCCCAACAGGGCCTCCAATATCTTAAACATGGTCATTACCAACATGGGAGATAGATGCTCCACACCAGTGGTCACCCCTTCATTGGTCAGGTCTGACCATAAACAAATCACCCTTGACATCCACATCCCAGCCCCACTCCATAGTAAGGAAACCTCTGTAAAAACCATCTCCAAAGCCAACTTCATGCTACTTAAGTCAGAAGTGCCAAACTTCATGGCACCCACGCAGATGGGAGCTGAAAGTTCGACTATTTAATCCTTCACTAAGGCACTGTACGAACATATCCACTCATGCATGAATCGTGCCATCCCAAATAGAACCAAGACACTCTCCTCCAAAAAAGGAAGCCAATCTGGTGGTCCCTTGCCATAAACAAACTGTACAACAGAAGGAAGAGACTGTTGCAGAAAAGAGGAAAATCCCAGGATGGAAAAAAATCCCTTACCAGCCTCAGTAAGAAAGCTGAGATCTCTCATAAAATCCTCCAAAGCTAGTTACGAAAATAAAATTGCCAAAGATTCCAAAGACAACCACAAGGCATTTTATAGTTATGTCAAGAATCTAAATGGCAATGCTCAAATCTGCTCTGAGCTACAACAGAATGGCATTAAATATACTGATCCCAAGGATAGTGCCAATATCCTGGCAGATCGATTTAGTGCAAACTTCACCACCCCTCTCACCCCCTAAAGGGCCCATCTCAATACCAAAAGATTGCCAAATTCCAATAATCATGGCCACACAGGTAGAAACCACACTCTCCAAAGCTAAGAATACAGCATCCATGGGACCAGATGACATCCCGGGCTGTGTAGTACATGAACTATAAAATGAACTGGCACCTCACCTAAATGTCATGTTTAACAATAGCCTCACCTCAGGCTTCATGCCCACTGAGTGGCACACAGCTACAGTTATCCCACAAGAGGGGACCACCTTGAATCCTGGGAACTACCATCTTATCAGTCTGACAAGCCTGATCTGCAAGGGCATGGAACGCATTATCATGGAACTTATAAACTAAGACATTGGCAACCTTCAAACACTGGACCCCACCCAGTTTGGGTTTGTGAAGGGCCGATCCTGCCTCCTGAACCTGATTGACTTCTTTGAATCAGTCTCCAGAGCTGTGGACGAGGGTAAGATGGTCCATGCATCCTATATGGACCTCACCAAGGCCTTTGACATCATCCCTCACTTTGGAATCATAGATAAACTTACTAAACTGGGCATAAATCCCTACATCACTCAATGGGTTGCCAACTGGCTTAATGATAGAACCCACACTGTAAAATTAGCCAACTCCAAATCCAGCTCCAGAGAAATGACAAATGCAGTACCTCAGAGTTCATTCCTGGGACCGCTCTTGTTTGGCATCTACTTCTCTGAAGTACAGGCCAACACTAAGGGACTCTGGCTAAAAAAAGTTCACAGATGACTGCAAACTGGGAGCCATTATTGAATCCCCAAATGATGTGGATATTCTACAAAAGGGCCTTACAGAAACAGATGCTTGGTGCCAGAGCCATGTGCCCAATCTTAATGCGAAGAAATGTATAGTTATCACCTTTGGGAAAAAACATGTGCCCATGAATTACCACATAGGTGGAAGTTTACTAAACACTGAAAGTGTGATGAGAGACTTAGGGACACAGGTGGACAGTGGTCTCACCTTTGATAACCACATCGCCACAACAGTCAGGAAATCCTTCTACGTGGCACACCTCATCACTAAGGGCTTTTCATCCAGAAAAAAGTAGGTCATCATCCCACTGTACTCATTAGACCCATTATAGAGTACAATGCCCCGTTTGGTATGTACCTCACAAGACATCTGCAACACCTGGAAAGGCCGCAGAAATACCTCACTAAATGAATTTTAGGCCTAAAGCAGATGACCTATGCTGACCATCTAAAAAAACTCCAGCTATACTCTGTGGCATATCGTCTACTCAGAGGTGATCTCTGCTTAACATACAAGGCCATGTCAAACCCTGAGCTGTTGGACATGCTCCACTTAAAGAAATCACAATCCCTCAGAGCTACACGGTCCAGGGATCTAAACCTTGTCATCACAACGAACAAAACATACTGGAGGGATGGGTTCCTGACCCACATACTCCCCATACTCTGGTATAGACTGCAATACATGTCAAGCAGAGTGCTTCCTTGGCCCTCTTCAAAAGGAACCTTGACAATTGGATGGGAGATAGGGGATCACACCAGTCCCCTTGCAAGACAGGGGTCCAGGGAAGTAAATATTGTGGGAAGAAATATCCGGGGAATTGTTTGGCTAGGTTTGTATAGGCCCTAAGGCTGAAAGCCTAGTACCAGCCTATAAACCTATGAACTTATTCCAATAGCCAATGTCATGTCAACACACTCCTATAATTGAGTACTTCATGTGGACGTTGGCCCTTTACCTTGCCTGTGAGGAAGACATCCTGGAGGTGTGTGAGCTACAGTGTTACAGACGGCAGGTGGGAATACCTGTTACAACAAGACTTGTGGAGACAGGCCAACTAAAGGGTGGAGAAGGATCAAGACTTAGAGACAAAATGTAAGTATTGCTGTTATATGGTTTGAATACTGATAGTTTAGCAGGTTTCTCTGGACATGCCAGTTCTGCATGGATTTCAATCTGACAAAGTTATGTGTCTGCATAGCTCTCAGCTGTAGGGCTATCCACATAATGACCAGAGGTTTGCCTGTTATGTTTGGTCTATTCCCCAGACAGGTTTTGCCCTTGGCAAATCAGTAGCATACTCTTGTGATTGCAATCAGTAAATGCCAACATTCATTTGTGTTTTTGACTTCATATCCCTCAGAAAATATATGTTACAACAATCCTCAGTGTATAACAGCAATATTTAAAATATGGCTCTGATTTTGGTCCTCTGTCCCCCAATTATGTCAGGCTTTGTCCAGATGTCATGCAGTAAGAGGTTGATTGGTATGGTCTATCATTTTAGTGCTGTCATTCCTGCTATCATCCCAGTGATGTTGTTAAATCCCACACATGATGTGGGGTAGGGGCCATAAATATGAGAGCAAAGGCTGGACAACATGTTGAACCCTGTACAGTCAAGAGGTTGGTGTATAGAGAATGCTCCTAGATGCCCTTGGAACACATTTTATTTGGGGAAGAGTAAGATGTGTTTAAAATTAGGCTGTTAGAACATGTGAGAGATATTACTAATATGAAAGAAGAAAGTTCTATAGCTGTACATTTTAATACATTTCACCATGGGGACAGTAGTGGGTAACAAGGTACTATTTTTGAAAAGGTCTGTTTCTCAGTTTGATAGAACACTTAGAACAATTGTTAT
>NC_056737.1:1239204001-1239416501 GCF_019279795.1 Protopterus annectens | reverse complement strand
ATTATTTCTAAGTTGTCTAAAGTTTTGATGGTCTGTAGGATTTTTAGTAGTACACCATTTAGCCCAGGATTTGTTTCTAAGAAGGATTTTTTGCCTGGTGGCTTTTGAGAGTCATGGGGCAGGTTTAGTCTTATTTCTAATAAACCGTGTTGGTGCGTGGTGGTCAAGTATGGCTAAGAATGTGGAATTGAAGTATTGTACGGCTTCATCTAGTGAGAGGTATTTTAGTGGTGACCAATTCCACACCTTGAGTTCTGTTTGGAAAAGTTCAGGGTTAAAATGTTTTTTGGTCCGTATTGTTCTGAAAGTATTTGGGTAAGTTAGGTTGGTTTTATGCCTGATAATATAAGTTAGTGAGTGATCACTTAGATCATCTGGGAGGGTCCCTACTTTGTATTTTTAATGAGAATTATTAGTGAGAATCCAATCTAAGGTACTTTCTTTGTTATTGAGTTTATTAATCCTGGTTGGAGAGGTAATAGTTTGTGAGAAGCCATATAGGTTAATATGGGTAGTGGGGTGTACAGCACTACAGGACTTCCAGTCAATATTAAAGTCTCCAAGAACTATAGTTTCTTGTGGGTGATTTATAGAAAGCCAGTTAAGGATATTTTCAAGGCTATTAATATTATTTCCAGGAGAAAGATAGATACAAATGATATATATGGATTTACACGTATTAAGCTGAATTTTAGAAATGAGGATTTTGGCATTATTGTCTAGAGGCGGTTTAAGGTTTGCAGAGGTAACTTGTAGCTCTGCTTTGTAAAGGATTGCTACCCCCCCCTTTTTGGCTGTGTGGTCTAGTCTCAGTGTATTGTAACCAGGTGGGATGACTTCATTATCTTTAATTGCAGGTTTTAGCCATGTTTCTGTTAGATGTAGGATGTCAAATAAGTGGACATCTAGGAGGTCATGGAGGTGGGAAATTTTGTTGTTAATGCTGCGTATGTTGAGATGCGCTATACAGTGAGTTTGAAGATCTGGTAGGGGTTTGGATACTAACAAGGTTAGGGTTGCTTTGTTCAGTGGCAAGAGTATTGTTTGAGCCAGGGTTTGGATGAATGTCTCCACCTAGTAAGGAGTGGAGGTATATTCTATTTATAGGGTTTTGAAGCTTACAATAATAGTACAGTGACTTTTTAGCATTTAGATTAATATACCTGATGTTGGCCAGTCTATGATATTTGGCTTGTAGGTATCTGAGTCTGGATGTGATGTTTATGTGGTTTTGGGAGATAGCTAGTAGTGGTGTGGAAGCAAATTTGGAGGGGTAAAGAAGTTTTAGACATATTGGATGTTCATAGGAGGTTAGCAGATAGTCTATAGTTAGAGGAGGTAAGAGTGAGGCCAAGAGTAATAGTTTTATTTGTATTGGGATAGGTGATATAGTCATTATAATGGTTTAAGTTGCGGAACAAAATGGGAGGTCCTCTTCAAATATCTCCTATTGGATATTGATGTCATATTATTATATTAACTGTAGAGTACTGTATTTTTGGCCATGTCTTTGAGGACTGCTGTCATATAGTAATGGCATACATTTCAGTTTCAGACTTCTATCCTACAGAACATTCATGCTAATGCATAACATTTTTCCTATCTACTTTCTAACTGTCCTCTGTCCAGATGGGATAACACCAGTGCTCAGACTGTGGTAGACTATACTGCAGAATGAGTTTGAGAAGCCATGTCTATGTTCATGTAGGATGCAACCAGAAAGGGTATCAGGCTATGGAGACCTCAATGTGTTGCCTTTGAGAGGGCTTTACAGACTTGGTGTGTGATCATGAGGGGAGGGAGGCAGGTGCTGTACATGCACGTGTGTAACTATGGGGGGACAGGGGGGTGATGTCTACACATCACCGGTCTGCAGCGGGTTGCCTATATCTATGGCATATGAGCGTGTGGTGTTATTGACCACCACTACAGAGCAGATATGTGTGTTGCTTCTGGAATTGCAGACACATGTCTGGAAGGCCTAGTGATTGGCCTTGGCAGATGTATCCAGTTTTCACTCAAAGACAGCTGTAGGGTACATCACCAGTGACCTTAGTTGCTTATGCAGAGCAAGGTGAAATGGCTTCCAGTGAGGCACCTGTTCCTTCATGGCCCATCCAGCGATTAATTCAACCTATGATGGTAGTTGTGTATGTCTGCTGTCCACCACAGGTTTCCACCCTACCATGAGGGGTTGATGTTGTCGTGCCAGGTATTGCTAAGGCCATACATCTATGTAGGTGCCCATATAGTATTGTGCTGTGGACCTGGATACTTCTGCTAGTTCCAACATAGAGGATGTCCTTCATGTGGGCCTTACACCTTTTCCATGCCTGTGCGTGGGGACATTACAGAAGTGTGGGGGATACAGATTCACCAACAGTAGGTGAGAATACTTCACAGGACAGGATATGTGGAGACAGCCTAACAATATGGGGGACATTTCTCCAGAAATGTGAACAGATTGTATGTCATTAGTGCTGTAATACACATGGAGCGTTGATAGATTGACAGGGTTTGTCTGGACAAGCATTTACTGAGTGACTTCATGTCTGACAGTGATATGTCTCTAACATACCTCTCCACTGGCATGCTATCCACAGACAAGCCACACATTTGCCTGTTATGTTTGTTCTGTTCCATAGACAGTTGTTGCCCTTGGAAAATCAGTTGGGGACTCTGGAGAATGCAGTCAGTAAATACTAACATCCATTGGTGTTACTGATTTCATATTCCTCATACAGGATTTGTTACAACATACCGGGTAACATCAGTAACTGTCTCAGTTTATAACAGCAATGTATCCAATATATGCCTGTGTTTGTGCCACTGTCCCCAAATGATGTCAGGCTTTGTCCAGATGTCATGCAATATGAGGCTCAGAGGTATTTAGTATCATTATTTCTTGCTTTCATTCCTGCTACCATGCCAGTGGTATAGTAGACCCACAGACATGTTATGGGGAAGAGGCCATAGAGATGAGTCCTGATCCTGTACATTCTGAGGCAAACTGTACATTTGAGAGGTCTGTGTATGTCTGGCCATTGTTAACAGACTGTTAGGATTGTGTAGAAGTGTCATGTGTACATGTTATTTGGGCTGTGCAAAAAGGTGGGTACATGTGAGTGGCATGGTCCCTTTCTATCTGTCTGTGCATGCTGCTTCAGTTTCTAGTTCCCTATCCACTGTTATATGTTTGTACAGGTAGACTGTGACATGTCCTGTAACACCTCAAGATTCCCTCTACCCTGGGGCTTAGGGAAATATATGTAGGGGTAATATGTGAGTGGCAAACGGGATATGTGTGTTCACACTGTCATTATAGTGCAGTGTTCAGTTTGCTTACTAGTATGTCACTGTGATTGTGGTACAATTGGTTGTGGGTATGCACTTTCATAACAGTGTCTGTTTTCCAGTGGTGTTACTTCCCTGTAGTTCCTGTTATCTTTGCAAATGCATGTGTACAGCCCCAGAGCTGGACTTGGCATGTGTTATGTCAGGCTGCTTGTAGTTTGTACGGTGCTTGGTAGCTCAGTGCAGATTCCATAATGTTGTGTTATGTCCATATATTTGTAGGATGTACAATTGTCTGGTTAGTACCTTTGATGTGATCCCCATAACTGTTGTGTATTCCTGATGCATCAATGGGATGATGTGAGGATTGGGGTCACTATATTATGAGAAGCAATTGAGTCCCAGACTTGTGATATTTCAGTCAATATATGTTAGGACTAACAGTGTTAGTACAGCAACTTTCTCAACTTATCTACTCACGTATGTTGGATATGTCTCTATTGTCATGCGTTTGTCCCACCACTTTGTCAGGCTTGGTCCAGATTCATTGGACTAAGGGGTTTCAAGTGTGCCTCTCCACTGCCAGGCTTTTGCGTAGTAATCCCCTTTGGAAAAAACAGAGTACCCGCAAACTACAACATAGGAGGTAATCCCCTGAAATCTGAAGAAGAAATAAGGGATCTAGGGACCCAAGTAGATAGTCAGCTTTCCTTTGATAATTATGCTGCCAAAGTGGTTAGAAAATCCTTCTATGTGACTCATATGATCACAAAAGGGTTCACATCAAGATCTAAGGATGTAATGGTGCCCCTCTACTCTTCCCTCATCAGACCCATTATTGAGTACAATCCACCAATTGGAATGTACCTGGCTAGACATCTCCAGCAGCTGGAGAGACCACAGAGGTACCTAACCAAGAGGATTACTGGCCTCAAACAGTTGCCCTATGCAGCACGATTGAAAAAGCTAAGACTGTTCTCTGTTGCATACCGCTTTCTCGGAGGTGATCTCTGTCTAACATACAGAGCCATGTCCAACCCAGACTTGTTGAACATGCTCCATCTTAGCAAAACCAAATCTACTCGAGCTACACGCTCTAGGGATATAAATCTCAACACAACAATGAATAGAACATGCTGGAGGGATAGATTCCATTTGCAGAGACTTCCCTTACTATGGAACAGTGTCCCGATCTACATAAGACAGAGCCCCTCACTATCACTCTTCAAGAGGAACCTTGATGAGTGGATGGGTAACAGAAAGTTCACACCGAGGATCACACCAACAGCACTACTAGATAGGGGTCAAGGGTACTAGCTGCTAGTACAAGGGTCTAGTGAACTACTAAAGGGGCGGTGAATACCGCACAACGTGGCTGGGCTAATATATGCCTGCGGGCAGATAGCCCAGTACCAACCTATGAACCTATGGCCAGGTGTTTGGCCCATACTTTGGTTCGGTTCCCCAGTTTATTTTTATTTGTCTAGTAAATCACTGTGATGATCCAAGGATTTATGTCAGTGAATAATGACATGACATGTCAGTTCCCTATCTTCATATCCTTCAGAAGTTTCAGCTGAAATGCACCCTGTTGCTGCACAAATGTTCGCTTGTAACATAAATATTTGAAATATGTGCCCATATGTGGCCCACCCCCTGCCCTTTGTACAGGTTTCTTGCACTAAGGTATGGCTACACTGCATGTTATATAAATACATATATATAGGTTTTTATATATTTACACACACACACACACACACACACACACACACATATATATATATATATATATATAATATATATATATATATATATATATATATATATTACTTCATATATTTATATGTGTATATGTATATTATGTATATATGTTTACATATATATGTTTCAACAGACATATATATATATATATATATATATATATATATGTGTGTGTGTGTGTGTGTGTGTGTGTGTGTGTTTGTATGTATGTCTATATACAACACATGAATGATTCCACAGAACTTTCTCATTATTGTTGTATGCCTCTATTGCTTAATATGTTTGAAAAGCAACACTAATTCCTGTATCTCAGATATTGTAGTGGTACATTGCTCTTACTCTAGTGTACAGGGTCCTGGGTTTGAGACTTGCAGCTGGTGTTGTTTTTTCATTAATGTTAAATTACTAGACTGCATGATAAGTTTGAAAAAGCAGCAGTAATTCTTGCAGTTCAGATGGTGTGGTGGTATATTGCTCTGATTCCAAAGCACAACATCTTGGGTTTGAGACATGGAAGGGCTGCTTATTTTGTTACAGGGCATAACAAGGGCTGTTGGATAGAGAATGATTAAGGCACTTTTAAGCAGTTGTAAGTGGGTGTGCATGGATTTCTGCTATGCTAAGCACTGCTAAACCACAGTTAGCCTGTTTTAGCTTCACTTAGCGGCACTTATTCCTGCTTATCCCCACATTTTAAAAGAAAAGAAAAAGGGTTGATAGGACAGTGATGAAAAAAGGGGCACTCAGAGGGAAGTACAGTATGAAAGTTAGCTAGGGATGTAGAGGACTGGTGTAGGAAAGGTCCATAGCTGTTCATTTCTTTTACAGCAATAGCTGCGAATGTCTACAGAATTTGGAAGTGAATTTGGACACTCAAACCCCTGAGAGAGGGGTTAGGACAACAGTAATGTATTGTCATGCGAATTGGACCAGATTACATGTGCCCAGTGGACACGTGCAAAATGGACAGCTATGTATGGGGGTGTAATTTTATTGTGGAAGCAGATTGCCCTTTTTTTTTAAGGTGAGAGTGGGATGTTGGGGAAGGATAGTAGATACATTTGGGTAGGAAGACAGGCAAGACAGACAAGACAGCAGACAGGGGCAGTATATGAAACATGTAGGGGGTAAACACTTTGGACGGGGAGGGTGGTTGGGAATCAGACATGCATGAGCCCCCAAATGGATACAGGGGGACTGAGGTCCCCACCCATGGGCAGTCACTAATGCACCTTCATGGCCCCAAAGGTGGCTGTGCTGGGGACTGAAGAGGAGGGGCAGGCTGACCCTCAAGTTGCAGCAGGCAGCCCTCAAGCTGATGCAGCTGATCACCAAACTCCGATCGGAGGATGCTGTGCATCAATCCCCAGGCCTGATTACTGGTGACAATCTCCTCTATGCGCCCGCTCCCGGGGAGGTGAGCCCCATCGCTTAGGGTGGTTCCACATAAAGGTGGTGCAGGACCAATGGAAGACGAAGGCCTGGGTTGCATCCCAGATGTGCTGAGGCCCAGTGCCATGGCCAGATGTGGTGGAACAGGTGGATCGACTGGGATCGACCTTCCCAGACGTGCTATGGTGTTCAGGCTTTAAAAAAATATGTTGGTTAGTCATGAAAATATTTGAAGATTAGTTATAACAGCATGTATGGGTTTTCCAATTGACCCCATAAACAACTGTGAAAGAGTTGCATAGCAAACAGAACACATGCATATATGGATCCACAGTAGACATTATAATGGCATGCAAGTTACATTGACAGCTACAAGCCACCAGTTATAGTATTTGAACAAGGTTCATTAATATTCAAGCAATTCAATATTTGTAGAACAATAAAACACAAGTCCCAACAGTAGGTTTGGAGAAAGACATACCCATTATTTATGTGCATACATTATTGATGTAGATAGGGGTGGGGGAGAGAGAAAGAGATGGCAATTAACAACTGTATAGGCTCCTATTTTTCACAAGTATACTGATCAGTATTCTACTCATTACTCTCCAGGTCTGACCTCACTTTACATGTACCTATGGCCTGGGGATGGACAGTGGAAGTGTTGAATAGAGAGTATATTAGTAATTTAATGGCTACTGCAAACATTTCCTTACCTGCAGACCTGTGGAGGAAATTTCTGTTAACAATACCTGACTTTTTCTACACATATTCACATATTCAAGGTTATATATGTGACACTGAATGGGGTGCCCTTCACTCATGCTGTGTGCGTGTGCTACTGAAATACTCTGCCAGGATTTCTATCTGTCACCCTGGTTATTGGCAGTGGTGACCACTAGCCATGACAGCATGACAGTTGAGGGACATGTATCAGAAAAAAACGCTTGCTGTATGTACTTATCTTGCTGTCATTTGCAGCCTTGGGGTTGGACAGTGGAAGTGTTGCACAAAGAGTATATTAGTAATGCCTTTTTACAGCTACTATAAACATTTCCTTACCTGGCAGACCTGTGGAGGAAATTTCTGTTAAGAATACCTGACTTTTTCTACACATATTCACATACTCAGGGTTACATATGTGACACTGAATGGGGTGTCCTGCACTCATGGTGTGTTGGTGTGCTACTGACATACTCTGCTGGGATTTCTATCTGTTACCCTGGTTATTGGCAGTGGTGATGACTAGCCATGACAGCGTGGCAGTTTAGGGGCATGTATCGGAAAAAGCGCTTGCTATATGTTACTTATCTTGCTGTCATTTGCAGCCTTGGGGTTGGACAGTGAAAGTGTTGTACACAGTATATTAGTAAAGCCTTCCTGCAGATACTAGAAACATTTCATTACCTGCCAGACCTGTGGAGGAAATTTCTGTTAACCATACCTGACAATTTCTACACATATTCACATATTCTTGTGTGTCAATATGCATTCAGCTTATTACCACTGACGGGATTTGAACCATGTCTATTTATGCTAAAAAGGTGCACCACATTTGTGCTTTATCACAATGCGCCATTGCTAACACTTGCTTGCCGTTTTACTCTCTACTATTCTCTGGTTTGCACAGTCTGACCTTGTAATTCTGACTTTCATGCATGGCAGATAGTTCTTGCACTGTGTATTCATACTTTGACATATTACAATCTGAAAAGCAATAGTTAACACAAAGCACTGCTGCGGGGGATAAAAGATTAGATTTTATAGCCTACTATGCAGGGTTCAGATCTTGGTGCATGGCACATTTCATATAGTTGTTCACCTGTTTTACAGCTCCACAATCTTTGTAAGATGAGCCTCACTTCACTCTTGCTGTCAGAGCCATGGTTGCTGTGCAGAACCTGTACACATTTATATTCCTACCACAACATAACAAAGTAAACACAACAGTCTGTGGTTTTTAGTTTTATTGAAAGTTATGGGGACCTTTATTGTTAAGTATCCTGTACATCACTATTAATCTACTAATGGTCATTTATTAATTACACACAGTACACACTTTACCTACTGGTAGTTGACATTCTACGCCTTTCTATTTATTTGCCCTGAATACTGCAAACTAGATTTGTACTCACCAGCTTCCCGGCACAGCCTTAACAACTTGTTTGCATGTGCATCCATGTTCACGGCCCTCTCATCTGCAGCTGTACAGGAGATAAAGAAACATTTATGCATACCTATCAATCACATACTCAGGCTGGACTTTGGGGAACAATAAGTGATACTGATACTTCTGTGACATTCTGTGCCAATGCTTCTTGAGTCCACTGGTCCAAGAGCCCCCTTTTCCTATGCTTGAGGTTAGCATAATGGTGCTGGACCTGCTCAGCAGTTCATGGGATGCCAGGAGCACTGGTGAGATCAAGTGCGAGATCTCCACTTTGTATTCTGAGCCCTGGTACTGGTCCTGAAGCAGTTTCCCTTCATGGTGTTTCACAAGGAGTCCAACCATGACCCTGGACTCCTGAATGCCCCAACACTGCACCCGAAAGTGCGTACCCTCACCAACACCAGCCATAGTGCCTGCAGTGATCAGCTAAAACTGGTTATGGCTGTATTCATGCCTGCAAGGTTTAAATAGGGCTAAATTCCCACACTTTGCTGTGATTGGATGATTTTGAATATGCTGAACTAAACTAAGTGATGGGCAAACCCGCTTTGGTAAGTTTGGCAGTGCTTAAAAGGATAGATGTTGAGCACTGCTAACCAATGTGCACATCTACTTAGCTGGGCTACTTATTGCTTAGCATTTACATTTCAGCAATGCTTAGACCAGCTTAGCATTGCTGAGCACTACTTAGCATTGCTCAAATTTCATTTCATTTTATAAAGTACCAGGATTGTGGGATTGATTCCTCATTACTTACACCAGGTTAGCATAGCTGAGTATTACTTAGCATTGCTCACATTTCATTTTATAAAGTATCAGGATTGTGGGATTGATTCCTCATTACTGACATATTATAATTTTATGTTTACCTTGCATGACATCCCCCTATGTGCTTTCATTAAATTATATTCTTGTCTGACTATACTGTATGGGGTACTTGTGTTTAAATGAGGGTTTTGCATCTTTCCTAGACTGACATCTTACTTTTGGACCTGCTACACTACCCTGGTTGACAAAAAAACAGTAGCTACATGAGTTAAGTTTACAAAAATAATTTTAACACTACTTTCCCATAGAAAAAGAAGCTGCTCGTCTTGGTATTCAAACTGTGAGCACTTGCATGTAAAGCCGGGACTCTAACCACTACACTACCTCAGCTTGGAAATTTCATCTGTATATTTGCATTTATCTCCAAGGGGATGTTTAAACTATGATAAGCAGATGGCCATAATGCGTACACCTGCTTAGCTACATTTAAAGATTCTTTAGGCTAGAAAAAAAAGTTTATATTATTATGTTATATAAGTGAGTCTTGTGTTCTGACAACTCATCGAGGACTGCAGTAGTAAAATAATGGCATTAATTTGGCTTTCAGGCTTCTATCCTTCAGGGACTCCTGCTAACACATATTCTGTTATCTATCAACTTTCTAATTGTGTGAGGGAAATTTTTCAGGTGTTTCTCTAATGAAATATTTATTCCCTGCACAATTTGTGCCTTTGTTAACATGCACTGCTGTGAGGGAATATTGGCATACATTTGTTTTCGGACTTCTACCCTTATATGATTCATGCATGACCTGTTCTCTATCAACTTTATCTGTTTATGGGGCTGTCCTTGTGGTTTTTCAATTTTGGGGGAATTATCCCCATTATGTGTGTATTTGCACACAGTTCCTGCTTTAGCAGGTTACAAAAGTGTCATACAGCACTTTAGCAATGCAGGGGGTGTGTCACAGAACCTGTTACACACCCCCTGCATTGCTTTTTTGTTGGGGGTTTTATTTCAGTGTCCATGGACACTGAAATGATCATTTTTTTTTATTTCAATGTCTGCAGACACTGAAATACTGGCATAATATTAGAGCAAAGCTCTAATATTATGCCAGTTCAGCTTAGTGCAGGGGACATGTTTAGTGTCTGTGCACTGCTCAAACACACCTCCTGCACTCATTCACAGTTCGTGTCCATGTAGATTAAACAGCAGCGTGCCTTTGATGAATATGTAAGGCGTGCTGCTGTTCTAAATGGACACGAACCACTCCGTGCAAGAATAACACTATTCTTGCATGGAGTTTACTGAATCCCATGGCTAGTCTATATAGTTCAGTTATGTTTGGATATGTTTCTTTAGGGGACATTCCCCGGACCTGCTTGAAGATAGTGCTCTATACTACTGGTTCTAATCCTATGCTCGGCTGGATCTACCTCTACTCTCTCACCCTCTCTCCTCTTTTTGCATTGCTGCCTCTCCATTATTGTTTAAGATAGGCTAAGTTTTCTGCTACAGCAGCCAGTATTCACATTTTTCCCATGTTCCCTTGAAAGTTTTCAATCCTTTCTGCTTAGAAAGTTTGAGCTTGTTGGTTGCCCTCCACTATCTGCTTTCCTTCTATTTCTGTGAAGTTTAGGTCATTATTATTTCTATTTATTTCTTCTTTTTTTTTGTAGAGCAGCTACATAATTCTTAAATTGGGCAGTCATCCATCTTGTCAAACCTCAGCAACCCCTCTTCAAGTATCATGAGGGTTACCCCACGTGCATTCCTAATTTCTGATGTTAAGAACCTGATGAGTTTTTTTTAGCCGAGTGTGAGATTTTTGAAGACTTTGATAACACTCTTCTTTGGTTGGTGTTGGAATGATATAGTTCTGTTCACTTAAACATTGAGATATTTATAAAACTGATGCTTCTCTAATGGAGTCCCATTTAGATTAGAGTGCTGCAGAGGTTAATGTTGTCACCTCACAGCAATAGGTTTGCTGGTTTGATTCTTGGCTGGGATGCCTTCTGTGTGTTTCTTTCCTCCCACAGTCCAAAGATGATTCTGGAGTGTTTCTCCCTGGGCTTCTGCCGAAAATAGGATGTGTCCTAGTTGGACTTTTCTGGTCAACAAATGTTAAAAATTATAATCACTTAGTATGTGAGTGTTCACACATTCCTTGTTTGTGCCAAACAAAATGGAGGAAGATTTCTGGTCATTGCATATAAGCTTGTTATTCTACAACCATAACTAGAAGTAAGCAAAATTCTTTTGAAGGCATTTTTTTTCAGATTTAAGAAGTGCAATATAATTAGCATATATAGTTAGCTGGATATAATCAAGTCAAAGATTTGGTTACTGATACAAATAAGTAGAGTCAGAGGCAGCTGGTCTTAATATTGCTCAAAAGGCCCACTCAAATATGACATCATAAAACCTCTTTATCATCCCTTTTGTAAACCCAAGTTGTTTGCATTTGAGTAACAACTGCTGGCTGTGTAATCTTTCTAGTGTCATTCAGATCAGAAAGTGTCTTTACTTGTTTGGAAAGCTGGAAGTTTTATGCTAGAAGAGAGGGAGAGTTAGAGTGTAGTATACATTTCTAAAGCAATGGTTAAATTTTTAATGTGATCAAGGATCTGATTATGAGTTATTTTTTACAAATAACTAAATTTGGTGAAAAGGTTTGTAGCTGGCGAATAGGCCTGAGGAGTTCTGAAAGATCATTCTTCAAAGGGTTTGATGACTGTAGCATGTTTCAGAGAAGTACATAGGATATCTATCATGATTCATAGGCTAAAGACATGAGACAGGGGCTTAATTATGAGTAGTGCAGCTTTTTTTTTTGTCCCCCCTTCCCAAAGTTGACCATTAACTGCCACCAGCTCTTTTCCTTATTCACTTGGTTTTCCATAACCAACGTACGCTGACCCGGACTCAACCTGACCATGTCCAGGGCCACTGAGGAGATGGAAGATGTTGCAACCAGCATCATATAGCTGCCAGGGGGCATTCGATTCAATTCAATTCAATTCAGTTCAGCTTTATTGTTGTATGTATTACAGGCAGCATCACAAACTACAATGAAATTCTTATTCTGCAAATCCTCCAGCAATAAATAAAAGCAATGAGAATTGGAAAAGAAATGCATTTGCTGCTTGGACTAAAGTGTTTGATTTAGCTTTTGTGTTTGGTATAAGCTGTAGCAAGCCACTTGACTTGTTACCATTTTTAAATCTAGAACAGTAGAAAAATACCTTCTTTTTTCAGTTCCTGCATTTGGTCTGCAACTTGCACAGAGCACTAGATGAGCCAGCCACAGCACGGCATGATTGTTGTAAATATCTAAAGCCAGATCATTTTACTGATGGTGATTTACTATTGGCTTCTTCTGCATTATTTTCTCTATTGTTATATTGTATAGTCGAGGGTTTTTTCCTGGATATTGAGGGCAAATAATAGGTGTTAAATAATGAGCTACAAAGTCTTTAACAGTAAATTGGTGTGTTCCTAACATATATGAAAGTATGCCATTCCACATGATTCATAGGTTAGCACTAGGCTAACTGCCCTTGTGAGCCATTTTAAGCCTAGTCAACTGTCTCATGTAAGAATGAAACCTTGCACTTTGTGCCTGCAAGGTAAGCACTTTAACCATTATGCCAACCTCCCGCACATGGTTTGACATTGGGAAGGCTAGAAATTGGCTGGTAAATGATTAGGGCCTAACAAACTCAAATTGAAAGTTTGAACCATTTTATTAACATTTTGCTTTGAGACCCACTGTCCTTTCATGCACAAGAAGTAAAATATCCTGTACTAAGACACTGTATGATTCTTATAAGAAATGATAAACTGTCACTGAGGAATACAGAAATAGCACATGCAGTGAATCACAGTAATTACATGCATGCTGTTTCTGTGATGAAGCAACACTGTTAAGTGTCAGTTTAAAACAGTTTGGAAAGATCACTTTTTGTTTTAAATGCATTTTTCAGATTAGCGTGAAGTAGCACTCGTGTCGATAGGTGGTTAGTAGGTATGCAGTCCAGATGATCATCAAAGAGCCTAGCTCCTATCCCCAATTGCCCCAAAGCACTGCTTCTCATCATATAGTGGGTGAATTTAAGATGAGGAAATACTACCCTGCATCATAGGAGGTAGCTCATTAACAGTTCATAGCCTCAGTCCTTTACTCTACTTGTCAGTTATGCTCACTTTTAACCCTCAGGCAATCAATTAAAGCTCCATTTGGGTTTCTCACTACAGTGAAGTACACCATTCTAGATGATGTATTTAAAATGTATACCGTGTACAGCAAATGAAGGACTTTTGCAGGTAAGGTACACCTTTCAAGAACATGGGAATGGGGCGTGGCCAAGGATGAACACAGGATAGCAGCAGATTTCTTCAGCTCCACCAATTTCATTACACTGACAGGAATTAATTACTTAAAAAATTAATTTTTGAAGTAATTTTCTTTCTAAATACGTTTGTTTTATATAGTTCTTGAACTATATCTAAAAAAGAAAGGAAATCTTAACAATATTCCTGTCAGAAATCACTGTGGAAATTTTCCTGTCAGTTTATCAGTCTGAAATGAGTTCCAGTAAGACAAATTCTCAAGACTCCAGCATCAAGAAAGAACTTCAGTCTCTGATAATTATAATCCAGCAACTTACTGATAAAATGGATAAAATGGATACTAAAATAGACACCTTCATAGAAAAACTACAAAACAAATAGACCTGTTACATACAGACCTGCAACAGCAGAAGAACCAGATGACAGGCATAGAAGAAGCTGTGAATGACATGGAAAATAGAATCCAAGAAGAGGAAATCAACATTGAGTTTCTGCTGAAACAAAATACACATTTACAAACAAAGCTGGATGACCTGGAAAATAGATCTAGGCGCAATAACATTAGGATTTTTGGACTGCCAGAAAATATTGAAGGTAACAATATTACTTCTTTTTTAACAACTTGGCTCCCTAAAACTTTAGACTTACCAGAAGCATTCTCTTTTGGTATCGAAAGAGCACATAGATCTATAGCTAATACTAACACTAACAAAAAATATCCTAGATCAGTTATAGTTAGATTTCTATCATCTTTTGATAAAGAGATGGTTCTTAAATCTGCTTGGGCTAAAGCTCCTGTTAAGATTAATGAGACAACTGTGCGTTTTGACAATGACTATTCTTCCATGGTAATAGCTAAAAGAAAAGTTTTTCTGCCTCTAATAAGGGAGCTTAAAAAAGCACAGTTTAAAACATACCTTCTGTTTCCTGCCAAGCTTAAAATCTTCCTTCCTGATGGTCCTAAGGTTTTCGATGATTTAGACTCTGCTTTACTGTTTGTCAAAGAAAAAAGGATTTTGGATAAAATAGAAGAAATGGAATGGGCTAGTTCTTCATTAAAGAGATTGGCAACTGAAGCTTCGTGGAAGACTTCAGAGAAGAAGAAGAGACTAAAAAACAAATGATTTGTTATATGTTTTTTTTCTCTCTCATCATTTTAGTTCATTATTAACCTTTTTGAATATAGTTCCTGCATTTCCAGAAAGCCACAAATATTTTGGAAAAGATTTAATCAAAGTTATTCTCTATGTGCAAAGAAATGTTTGGTTTCATAACCAGTCAAAATACCTGAAGATTTAATGGCAAGCTGTGATTCAATTTGTTTCTCTTTCTGAAAAGAAGCAAGGTTAGTAATTTGATACATTTTTTATCTTTACCTTTTTTTCCTTCTCCTTTATTATTTTCTTTGTTTAAACAATGACATTCTATTTAGATTATGTAGTGGGTAAAGGGTGGGGAGGGCAGGAGAGAACAGTAATGAAAATATCATTAATAGAATAATAACATATTTATTCCTTGTAAAAGTTTTATAAGTTCTTCAAATGCTATTTCTAATTATACTTTCTTGATTATACTGCTTATGCTTGTTTGTAAATAATCTGTTATGCTTTAACTAATAATAATCAGAACTAAATAAGAGTAAATAATATGTTTTATTTTTAACTCTATTAATATAAACAGTAAGTAACATTCCATTGTATATACTTCTTACAGCTTTCTCTTACATTTTTTATTTCTGCCTCACTCCCTTTTATTTTCTACTCTTTTCTTTTCTTTATTAATATATAGAAATGCTTTTGATTGTGTGGGCACGGTGAATAATAGGATTTGTATGAAAATTGAGTTGGGAGAAGAATGTTGAGTTTTATTGCTTGTTGGTAATTTTGGGCTTAATTTCACTTACATAGAGGCTGTAATGATCTGTGGAATACATTGTGAAGGTTTTGTCATGTTTAGATGCATTTACACTGCTAAATGAATGTTTGTCACTAGTTTTAATACGTTCCCGCCAAAATGTTAAGAGAGACAATCTGAGATGTGGGCTGTCTCATGCACAGTGTTCATGAGTTACTTCAGAAGCTTCAGCTCACAGAATTCTCACAGAGAAACTGAAAGCAGTTAGTATAACCTTTGACATAGTTATCACACTGACACACCACAGATTCAGGAAAATACTCTATTCATAAAATATGTCAGTTATAATGTTTTGTTTCATAACCAGTCAAAATATCTGAAGATTTAATGGCAAGCTGTGATTCAATTTGTTTCTCTTTCTGAAAAGAAGTAAGAGGCTGTAATGGTCTGTGGAATACATTGTGAAGGTTTTGTCATGTTTACATGCATTTACACTACTAAATGAATGATTGCCACTTGTTTTTAATAAGTTTCCCGCCAAAATGTTAAGAGAGACAATTTGAGATGTGGGCTGTCTCATGCACAGTGTCCATGAACTACTTCAAAAGCTTCAACTCACAGAATTCTCACAGAGAAACTGAAAGCAGTTAGTATAACCTTTGACATAGTTATCACACTGACACACCACAGATTCAGGAAAAATACTCTATTCATAAAATATGCCAGTTATAATGAGTCTAAATGATGTAGTTTCTTGTAGTAAGTAAATGTCTTATTTTAGAAGGCATAGAAAATGAAACATTTATTTAAATGTTTTTGAAAATCTACTTAACAGCAGCATAATACTCTGTGTTAAAAATTTGTGTTCCAAACATATACTTTACTATAACTCATTTAATTCATCTGATTGACAAGCATAAATAATCTTATAACTCTATTCTGGAAGAAATGTCATGTGATATATTTTAAAGCAGTAGGTTAGCATGATTGTAAAATCTGGTTACTAAAATGTGTTTGCTGTGCATTATTTTGTATAAAGCAGACAGATTTATTCTAGGGACAGCAAGTAGGATAGTGCTCAACAAAGACACAACTCAGTGAGATCATACATATATATATATATATATATATATATATATATATATATATATATGTGTGTGTGTGTGTGTGTGTGTGTGTGTGTGTGTGTGTGTATGTGTATGTGTGTGTGTAAGTGTGATGGCTTTTTTTTTTTATATATATAATAATGCAAGTGTTTCTGAGAATCTGCATAACTATCCAATATGATTTATAATAATTTCTATGAATACAATATTTTACTCTATTGACAAAATGAATGTTTGCCACAAGTTTTAATAAGTTTCCCGCCAAAATGTTAAGGGAGACAATCTGGGATGTGGGCTGTCTCATGCACAGTGTCCATGAACTACTTCAAAAGCTTCAACTCACAGAATTCTCACAGAGAAACTGAAAGCAGTTAGTATAACCTCTGACCTAGTTATCATACTGACACACCACAGATTCAGGAAAAATACTCTATTCATAAAATGTCAGTTATAATGAGTTTAAATGATGTGGTTTCTTGTAGTAAGTAAATGTCTTATTTTAGAAGGCATAGAAAATGAAACATTTATTTAAATGTTTTTGAAAATCTACTTAACAGCAGCATAATAATCTGTGTTAAAACTTCTGTTCCAAACATATACTTTATTATAATTCATCTGATTGACAAGCATAAACAATTTTATAATTCTATTCTGGAAGAAATGTCATGTGATATATTTTAAAGCAGTAGGTTAGCATGATTGTAAAATCTGGTTACTAAAATGTGTTTGCTGTGCATTATTTTCTATAAAGCAGACAGATTTATTCTAGGGACAGCAAGTAGGATAGTGCTCAACAAGGACATAACTCAGTGAGATCATATATATATATATATATATATATATATATATATATATATATATATGTGTGTGTGTGTGTGTGTGTGTGTGTGTGTATGTGTATGTGTGTGTGTATGTATGTGTGTGTGTGTGTATGTGTGTGATGGCTTTTTTTTTTTAATAATGCAAGTGTTTCTGAGAATTTGCATAACTATGCAATATGATTTATAATAATTTTTATGAATACAGTATTTTACTCTATTGACAATAATGAGTTTAAGTAAATGCTCATATACAAACAATTCAAGATTTTTTTTTTTGGAAGCTGTTAATAGTATTCACATGACAGAAAATAGATGCATCTTAATATATGTAATGTCTGAATCATATTAGCCAAAGTTTTTGATTTAAATGAATGTTAGAACCTAATTTTCTCTCCTCTTGATTTCTAACATCAAGATTATTTGAATGCTATTTGAATACAAGTGTTATATATTACATAGATCTATATAGTAGTATGAACAGTTAAAAAAAAAAAAAAAAAAGTTTATTTTAGTTTATATGATGCTGTTTTACCAAATGTGTAGTTTTGTCTTGATAGATAATTGAATTGAAAACTGTTAACCTCAGTTAAATATAACTAGTATTAAATTGATAAGGTGGTAGCTGAGGTACTGCTGCTTAGGGTAGGAGGTTAACTTGAGTAGTAAATACTACTCTAAGTTGGAGTTTTCAACTCCAGGCTGGATGCAAGGTTTAATCCTTACATTATTTTCACTTGTTCATTGTTATATGTATATAGTTTTGACATCCACAATATATTTTGTACACTCAGTGTCACTACAAACAAAATTGAATCCTATACAAAATCCCATAAGAGATTTAATAAATACAGCTATATTTAAAGGTACACCTAAAAGAGGAGATGTAACATTATTTATTTTGTTATTTGTTATTTCGATCATAAGATTCTTGAGTTTTAAAAATGCCAAATGACATCTTTAAAAGGAATTTCTTTAAACATTAATGGATTGAATAATCCGTGTAAAAGGGCAAGCCTAATAAGATACATTAATTTACACAAGGCCAATCTAGTCTTCCTGCAAGAAACCCATCTCTTGAAAAAAAGATATTGATAAACTAGCCACTAATAAGAATACAGTATTGGTTAGTTCAGAGCACACTCAGAAAAAAAGAGGAGTGGCTATTTTATGGAATAAAAGTATGCCCATTCCTAAAACCATTAAGTCTTTTCAGGATGACAAAGGAATGTTTTGTATGGTTACAATACAAATTAATGGGAAGACTTACACTTTAATTAATGTATATTGGATACCTGGAATTGGTATTAATACAGTGAAACATCATATTGATAAGATCATATCATTCTCTATAGTGGATATTATTTTAGCTGGTGATTTTAATTGTATACTACATGAAAGTGATACTACCACTATAAGGAAAAGAAGAATTACATCTAATGCAAAACATTTAAATGATTTTGCTAATTCTTATCATTTGAATGATATTAATAATCAGATAGATTCAAAATCATTACCATACACCTTTTTTCTAACAGATACAAAACTTATTCAAAAATAGATAGGGTCTTTATTTCTAACCAGATGGTAACAGATTTAATTAATTCCAAAATCATTTCATGTCCTATATCTGATCATAACTCAATTGTTTTTGAATTCATGATAAAAAAATACTCATAATGTTCAGATCAAAAGGATACCAGCATACTTAACTCAGCTAAAAGACTATAAAGAATATATACTTTCAGAAGTACAACATTTTCTAGACATAACTAATACTCCTGAAGTCTCCATTGTCTATGTTTGGGATGCCTTAAAATCATATCTATATGGACAAAGTATCAGATGGTATAATAATAAAAGGAAATCTTGGGATAAGGAATTGTTAGATATTCAAAGTAAATTAGACTCTTATAAACATAATAATAAAGAAAATATTATGGACAAGAAAGTTATTGAAGAAATAAACAAACTAAATGAGAAATACAAAGAAATTTTAACTCATAAAGTTAAAATAACTTTAGAGAAATACAAGTTTTGTCTTATTCAATAAGCCCCAAATACTTACATAGACTTAAAAATAAAACAAAAGATTGAATAAACAAAACCATATCAAAGAAATCTTTTCTCTAAGGAAAAGAAGAATGTTTCTAGTATACCAGAAATACTGGATGAATTTAGAAATCACTTTCACAAGATTAACCATAACAGCATTAACATGGAACCTAAAGATAAAATAAAGGAGTTTATAACTACAAACATGAATAAAAAGCTTAATAAACAACAGATTAAACTATTGGACAAGAGTATTTCATATACAGAAGTTATTACACAAATAAATAAGCTTAAATCAAACAAAGCACCGGGTAATGATGGTATTATACCAGAGATATATAAAATCCTTTCTAAAACTACATATTCATTAATACATAAGGTTTTTATTTTGGCCCAAACTGAGTTAATACCCCCCCCCATCTTGGCAATATACATTTATTTCACCAATTTTAAAACCTAATAAAGATCCAACTAGATGTTCTTCATATCAACCCATCTCATTACTTAATGTTGATTATAAAATGTTTATGAGTATTTTTGCTGATAGATTGAAGACAATCATCCCGGCATTATAGATATAGATCATACGGCTTCATTGTAAATAGAAATACTTTTGATAATATAAGAAGAACTTTAACATTAATTGATTTTGCAAATAGGAAAAAGAAAGATTTAACACTTATTAGTCTTGATATAGGTTCAGCATTTGATTCAGTAAGTTGGGACTATCTGTTTACCTTACTGAAATGCACAAACTTCTCTGATGCATTTGTAAATTTAATTGAGCATTTATACAAAGGAACGCTGGCTTATATTAAGGTAGGAACATATGTTTCACAAAAAATACCCATTCTTAAAGGTATAAAGCAAGGATGTCCACTTTCTCCACTATTATTCACTTTAGTAATGGAGCCTTGGGCTAATTTGATTAGAAACAGTACTGACATAGAGGGTTTTGAAATAGACGAAAATACATCAAAAATTCAACTTTTTGCAGATGATGTTCTAATTACATCAGCAGGATCTAATTCTTCGATGCAGTCTTTATTTGATAAAATGATGAATTTTAAAAGTATTTCTGGTTTAATATTCAATGAAGAAAAAACTAAAATACTACCTATATATACACGAAAATATATTCTCATTAGTGATTTTACTAAATATGTACCCAATTCAGGTCAGATAACTTATTTAGGTATAATACTATCTAAAGATATTAAATCTATTATATATAATAACTATAATACCTGTTTTCTTAATATACAAAATCTTTTTAATACCTAGAATAATATGTTTTTTACTATGGAGGAGAGACTTACAATTATTAAAATGATAATATTCCCCAAGATTTTATACTTAATACAATCAATAATACTTTCACCTACAAAAATAATTATCAAGAAACTGAATACACTAATGTTAAATTTCTTATGGGCACCTAATAGACCTAGGATTGCATTAAAGAAACATACTAATAGCTGGTCTCAAGGGGTATTTCTTTTCCAGACTTTAATTTATATATTATCTCTTCTATTATAAAAGTTATTACTTTATTAATAGATCAGTCATATATCGCAAAATGGAAAGATTATTGGGAGCTAATTAGTATGCACTTCATGAAAATCTCCTTAACACATAAAAATATGATTGTAAATAACTCCATGTTGTGGTTGCTAAAGGAATTTTGTACTTCACCTATTACACCTAAACATATGGTTTGTTACCCATTAAATATTATTATTAGTTATCGTAACTTTATATTCATGCACCCTAAGTATAGGGAATGGAATTTTATTGTATTCCTATAATGTATACTCAGGGTATGCTTATGTCATCTACTTCTGAAGGAGCTCATTTAGCTATAGATAATGATCTAAAGTACTGGTATCAGCTGATATCTGATAATAAAGTTAAAAATCTAGATTTCTTAAAACAAGAATTTGATCTAAGAGAAACTTGCTGGTTAGAGGTTCAGATCTTTAGACAACATCTCATTGATAGAATAGATCTAATGTCTATAACAGTTAAAGAATCTATTCCAAAACTGATTGATTACTTGATATTGAATTTACAGCATAAAGTTTCTGATAAAGGTAAACTTTCATATATACATAAAATTATCAGACAAGAAACTTTTACAGTGTAGATTCATACTGGAATTATTTCACCTCTATTAATGGGGACCCACCAACTCAACAAGATAAACAATATATATTGGAATCTGCTTATAGAACTACATCTTCCATTGTCTGGAGACTTTATACATGGAAATTTTTACATAGATCTTTTTATACACCTTTGATGATGAATAAAATAAATAATAAAGATAATCTATGTAAGAGATGTAATGTAGAAATTAATGCTGACTGGGCTCATATGTTTTATGACTGTATGAAGTTGAAAGGATACTAGAAGTCAATTAATGAATTTTTGCAGGCTCTTTTTACAGATAATTTCATTATTTCTAAGTCTCTTATATTATTCAACACACCTGTACCTCAATGTGTTAAAAAGATTAAGCTTCCCTTGTTATGGTCTATCCTAGCAGTGGCCAGGAAAATAATAACTAGAAATTGGATTTCAGATACACCTCCTTCGTTCAATGAATTTAAAAATGTTATGAATATAATGTGCCATATGGAAATAAGCACAGTTAGAATGAGAACAACTAGAAAAACATCATATTATATTGTATGGGATAATTTACAAAATTTGTTAAAAAAATTCTAATTTCAATAGCACGGTATTTTAGTTTAATTAATTGATCTGATTGTAGTGGATGTCTTTGTAAATACTTTAGTTGTTTTGTTGAATATTATAATAATACCTATTTTTAATTACTTGTATAAAATTGTTATGATATTTCTCTTATATGTTAAAACAATAAACCTGTTTTGAAAAAAAAAAAAGAACATGGGAATGAGTAGGACAAATACTGAATGAAAGTATCCAAACAAAGTAGTTGGATATGGCACTTCTTTGATGGGATAGGGCTCAGCTTTATTTATTTATTTATTTATTTATTTGTTTATTTATTTATTTATTCATTTATGTATGTATGTATGTGTATTTATTCATTTATTGGTAGAGGGAAATATTTGTGATTATACAAAAAGCAAAGAGTCAAACAAATGTGCAAACAAACAAACAAAACTAACAAAGACGTGGCCACATTCACTTTGTAGAAAGGCTTTCTAGCAAGCCATTAACTGACTAAATATACTATCCTAACAAAATAAATCTACGCTAATGGAAAACATTGTCAGTTTTTTCCTAAGTGACAACTTGTCCCAGTATTCTTAACACTATAAGAAAAAGTGTGATGTGCGTGCATGTCTGTGTGTGTATGTTTGTGTGTGTGTGTGTGTGTGTGTGTGTGTGTGTGTGTGTGTGTGTGTGTGTGTGTGTGTGTGTGTGTGTGTTAAATAATGTTTTTTAAATATCTCTTGAATTGTTATACCATTTTAATATTCTGGATTTAAAACACTTTCTACAATGACAATTGCATATTCTACACTCACTTTAAGCATGAGATAGGGGAAGTATTTTACAACAAAAATACTGAAAAAGATAATAAAAACAAAACAAATGTAAAACAATCTTTTAGTATATGCTAAGTGCTCCCTGAGGTGGGTATTAGGGGGAAATAATAATGGATCTTACAGCGATCGGGAATACCCCTAGACAAACTGTTATTTGACTGCATAACTCAGCCTATTTTTTGTTAATTATTGATTGCCAGTTAAAAAGGAAAGCAGACAACACAGACTGATTATGAAGCAGAATCATTCCATTGTAATAATGTTGAAAAAATTAACAGTTAATAAAGGCTGTCATAAAACACGAGGTTGACTTTGCAACCTTTTATTACATAACAGTCACTGACAACCAATAGTGATTTCATAAATAATTCATATGCAGCGTATAAACAAATACCATCAAATCATTACCTCAAGCCAGTTGGGGTAAACCCACCTGTTCCAACTGCCACTTCAGAAAAAAACTCAGGTGCATATTCCAAGCTACCTTAGGCCTGGTGGCAAACCCATCTAACTCATACTTACAAGCCACATACCCTTTGATATGGCCACTGGTCAAATTTGGGTCCAACTTAAGGAGAGCCGATGTCGTTCTCCCCAAATCGACAGCCTCACAAATAAATCTGGATTATGGAAGGAATCAAGTGAAACTTTGAAAAACTTGTAAATAGCAACAACCACATCCAAATTAAACAAAGCAAAACCTATGTTATTCAAATGAGCATTGTCCCAATCATAGAAATTGGGCTCCAGTCTGTCAATATCACTGTGCTCAATCACCTGGAAACCAATTTGCTAGTAGCCCACTTGATTCTATGGTTGATAAAATGCCTGACTATCTCAATGACACCAGACCTTCTATCACATTTCCAGTATAGTCCCAGGATGATGGCAGACTGGAAAAAAAACACCTATGGATACAGCTGCCACAAGTGATCCATATATCTGGCCAACAGTATTTTTTCAGGGGGACTGACCCAGATCATTTCTCCCAAGGTGAATTACCTTAATACTGGGCAAGGCTTCTTCCTTGGTAATTTTATGCCAGATTTCCCAAAATTAAAACCAACTAAGACCAGGGAATCCAAAAGAACGAACTTTCCAATGGTTACTATCAAAGGAACTTGAGTGACCAGCTAGGTGAGCCAAGGCTTGAATCGAAGGTCTCTTGATAAAAGAATGGGCCAAATGACCTTCTTCCTGCAACAGAAATAGAAATTAATGCCTGATATATGACAAAAAGACATCAGAGACCCTTGTTCTTTGAATGACCTGCACAGATTACCCTTACATGGAAGGGATATGAAGAGTGACCTTGTGGGTGAATTCCTTTACCTGCCACAGTCTTTCTAAGAAATGTATTTATCTCTGATACATTAAAAGGCCTGCTCAAGACCTGCATGAAAACCAAGCCTAGCCGTTTCTCTGTGAGACTAACACTATACAGCATACTGACTCAATGCACAGCGCAAATGACTAGTCCACTGGCCTTGTCTAAACACACCTGCTGTCCTTTATCAACTTTATCAGTCTTGGATTTTTTTTAAACAAATCATAACAACCTCACTGTGAATTACAAGATCCTCCCAACAAAGGTAAAGAAGAAGTTCACTGGCACAGAGGGCACCAGCATACAAAGATGTGAAAAAGCAGCTACAGGGACAAGCAGATGAAATTCACCCCATGGTCTTATAAAAACCTTGAAGGAGTTGTCTTCCAGCAGTTTTTATGGAATACTGGGAAGGTCCTTGAATATTTTCAAGGCATTTGAGTATCCTCCCCATAACCCAATGTCCTGACACAGCCCAAAGGTCCATAAAACACCACAACCATCCCAAAGCTGCAAGATGTACTATTAGTATTTTCTGTGAATCCCCTGCAGTGGACATGGCCACAAAAAATCATAACAACAACTATACTTCTCATTGCCTGGAACCAGGGATCAAATACCTGTAGAATGCCTTGAAAACCTGGAGGGATGATGAATACGCTTTCCTAGTGTTGCTGACCTAAGAATTTCCCAAGAACCATAATGCTAGTCTTCTCTAATTAGCCAGACTTCCACAGGAACTGGGGTGGCTTTTGCATCTGAATGCTTGGCCAAGAGGCAAAACCTAGCAAACTGGAAATGGTAGAGGCTTTCAGCTATAGCATTAAGATGACCAGGGGCATGAACACACAAAATTGACAAGGTAATCTTTAGATTCAGCAAAACTAAAAGCCTGATGACCAAGTGGACTCACCTGGACCTGGAAGAACATTTTTTGACAGTTTGAACTACTGCAATATCATCTGAGTGAAAAATAATCCTCTTGTCATGTACTCTATACTTCCATACTAGCACGCCCACTCAAATGGAAAACATTTCTAAAATGTAATGTCCCTCATACTCTCCTCAGACCAACTTTCTGGCAACCTTTCAGCAAAACAGCTCCCCATGAAATAACCCCCCATACCAGACATCCAGTCACATCAGGAAAAAGCTCAAGGTTGTTGACAGTGGTCCAAGGGAACTGTCAAAAGAAACTCCATTTAACTGCCTGAAGAAAATAAACCATATCTGAAGGTCATCCTTAACCTGTCTGGTCAGCCAGACTATGTGGTGCTTGGGCCTGTTACCTTTGAACAAGTCAGATACAGACCATAACAAAGTTCTGCCTGGGGATACTACCCTACAGGCAAAGTCCAGCAAACTGTGTAACTGCATGTGTCCTACTCAAACTTTGCTGGAACCCAAGAATCTCCAAAGTAACTGCCAGACTTTTTGAAGTTTTGTCTGAAGAAGCTTAAAGGAGTTATCAGTGGTATCAACTTCTAAACCCAACAATGTCAGGACTTGGCTTGGTCCTTCTGACTTGTTGTTGGTCAAGGGTACCCCCAACTTGGAGAAAAACTGCTTGAAAATGGACACGCCTTCCAAAGCACCATCTTTTCCCTCCCCCACTATCAAAAAATCCTCTACATAGTGCACTGCTGACTGGCAGTGGGATAGTTTTTGCCAGCACCAATATAAAGATGTGCTAATAGTTTGAATGTTGTACACACTACGGCACACCACATTGGCATTGCAGTGTGAAAAAATATTTTCACGTTGAATTGAAAACATAAATAAGGCCAATCTTCTTATCTCATGGGTAGACGATGGAAAGCAGATTGGATATGCATCTTACAGAGCCAGGAGTCAGTATATCCCATAATGACATCTGCCACCTGGTCCAAAGAAGAGTAGTACACTTTGGTCAGCTTGGTCTCAATAAAATCATTGACTGAACCCCCTCTGGTTGGGCAAGTGATGAATCAGCCTGAACTCACCCTCCTGTTTCTTGGGAACCAGGCCAATAAATGAAATTTTAAACAATAACCCTGAAGGGGAAGATAGGGGGCCAATTATCCTGTCAGCTCATCGCTCTTTCTTTATCAACCTGGCAGCAATGTGTTCATGTCCTTTGATGGACAACAAATTGTTAACTATCTCAGAATCTAAAGGGACGTGGAATGAATCAGAAAACCTTTTGAGAAGGCTTTAAGAAGGGTGGCTGCTGCCCTATAATCTGGATAATCTGACAGTAGGCAGGATAATCTATCTAGACTAATGGCCACCCCCTGTGTCCACGAAAATGTTGCTTTGCCCTAAAGGAGGTGTTGCAACCCCTATCAATCTCTATGTCTGTCTGAGAAGTTGAAAAAAGCAACCTGTCCCTAGCTTACAAGCTCTAACACCTGTAAGTAGGATGACATTTCCAACATTATGAACACAAGTGGATGTGTTCGCAAGAGGTCAGACACATTTGCCATGATTGAATGCCCAGAAAACCTTGTATCCTTTGGATTAACAGCCCCTCCATCAATTCCCATAGCTGCCTCTTTGTCCATCATGGCACTGAGCAATATGTCAGGATGCCTTGACTCCTACCTGAGGGAAATATCAAGAACTTTCAGCTTCCTGAAGCACTGATCATAATTCAACCAACCAAAACCCCCTTTCACATGGTGGGATTCCCTTATGGCTGCAAAATAAACTAATAAAGGCAATGCTTGGGTGGGATCCTTCTCGATGATCATGCTCATAAGTACTACAATCCCAGATATCCAATATCGCAGTTCCTGACCAGTGCCCTGGCTGATGCCTTCTTCCCAATGGCAGTTAAGGCTACCATCAAATCCTTGTTAGATGTGTTTTCAGCATCCAATATGTGTTTAATTCCCTCACTGTCCACTAGATCAAATATATTTACAAATTCCCCTTATATAATCCTGTCTTTGACCTTGGTGGCAACATGAGCTGTGATGTGAGATCCAGGTGAATTGGAACCTGTATAGCTGAGGGTAGCCAGAGGGGACAATAATTTGGGACTTAGGGATACACTCATCAGGATGAGGTGGGACTTCTGTCTCTGAACCACTGACCTCCTCAGACCCACTATGCAAGTTGGGTAAAGATAGCTGTGCAACCTGGACAACATCAGTACCCACTCGGTCTCCAGAATGCAAAGCTGTAGAGGCAACAAAGTTTCTTTCTAAGGCTAAGTCAAATAACCTAACTCTTTCTTTTTCTGGCAAAGAACGTATAAACTCATCTAAACAATTATCATCAGATTGACCCCTGTCAATAATATTAAGCTCTGTAGACCCAACAGAGACCTTACCTTGTGCTTCTGTTGATATGTCAGACAAGCAGGAAGGGATGACAGTTTGGCAGGAAGCATCTCTGATGGTCATTTTCAAGCCTTCATAGCTGGGGCTAGTTCATCAGATGTGCCCCCCCTATGCATTTAGCAAAGGTCTTCTCTTGGAATTCAGTCTCTACTCAGCTACCCCCACCATTTCTAAATAAATTAGCAAGCCATGCACTTCCTGCAATAGACACAACTATCTCTCTTTATTGGACTGTACTGCAGATGAACCTGAAAATTAGAAAGGATTTTCATACAGAACAATATCAATAACAAAAAAAAAGGAGGGGGAGGAAAAATATGACAAACTAAAGCCACACAAAGTTCCAGTTAGTATCGAAAAAGAATGTATGCTGAGATGCTGTGCTGCTCTGAGGTTCTATAATGTATAGTCCTCGGGATGATTCCCTGCTCATCCCTTCCTTGAAAAATACCTCTGTGACTAAAACCAGCTGAGATGCCGTGGGGGTTCCGGAATGCCATGTCATATCCTACACAAACCAGTATGCCAAAGCCAACCTAAGAATCAATTGCTGAGGTAATCAATCTAGAAATATGCATATTATGTCTTTTTTTTACACAGAAAATCTAAAAAAAATCAGATTCTACACTTCCAGTTGAAGGTACAATAACTTACAGTACACAGAAGTTACTAGAAATTAAACAGTTGACATGTAGATGTTGCTGGTTGGATGCCTTGAATTCTGCAGAGTATCTGGGGCCTACTACTTGCACAGAGCTACAACAGCTGGGCATTTTAACTCTTCACACTCTAAAGTGACTGAATCTAGTAGAATAAGTTTCCGGGATATGCTGGACAAGAAAAAAAAAGAAAGAGATGTCAGAGAACAAGGAAAACAGAGTGCAAAGCAGGTATTGCTGTAAAGTTAAGACCAACCCCCTACAGGCCTGTACTACCAACTATACAGCTAGCTGATGTGATATCACTGGATAGCAAGATGGACTACTTGAGACAGGAACTCTCCAGCAAAAACAAGGCGAGAAATACTTGTTTATTTTTGATTACTCAGACATGGCTGCATGACAAGATAAATAATAATGCAGTAAACTTAGAGAATTCTACACTGTTTCATGCAGAGAGAAAACATACACTGTGTGGAAAGGCCAGAGAAGGTGGAGTCTGCATCTATGTTAACAAAAGATGCTGCAGCAACTGTGAAATCATACTATCACAATGCTGTGAGAACTTAGAGTTGCTGTCCATGAAATGTAGACCATTTTATTTTCCCAGGGAGCTGAATGGGGTCAGTGTAACAGTGGTGTATATCCCACCTAGTGTAAATACCACTGAGGCTCTAAATAAACTATGTAATCACATGGCTGAGATGCAGAGCAAATATCCCGACTTTGTACACAAGACAGCTGGTGACTTTAATAAAGCAGATCTGAAAAAAGTACTCTCACACTACCATCAGTATGTGAACATTCCTACAAGTGGTGAATATATTCAGGACAAGGTGTGAATAAACTTAAAGAAACCTTATAATGCAGTACAACTTCCACAAATTGGAAACTCTGACCATTCTACCATCTTGCTATCACAAGCTTATAAACCTGCACTGGTTGGAGAGAAACCCACAAAGAAACAAATCAGGGTATGGCCCAAGGGAGCTATGGATGCCCTCCAAGACTGCCTTTTAAGAACCAACTGGGATATGTTCAAGGAGGCAGCCACAGTGAATCATCATCTGAACATTGATGAATACACTGAGTAGTGATGGCATACATTTCAAACTGTGTTGATGGGGTAAGAAATACCAAGAGTATCACTATTAGAGCTAACCAGAAGCCATGGCTCTGAAGGAGAGAAACACAGCTTACAGGGCTATGGACAAAATAGTCCTAAGTGTAGCAAGAGCTAATCTGAGGAGGAGTATAAAGGAGGCTAAGAGGGAGTATGGCAGAAAGGTAGAGAGCCACTTTGAAGACCTGAAGGATGCAAGGAGACTATGTCAAGGCATACAGGAGATCACTGACTACAAAATCATGTCAGCACAGTGTGAGGACATCATCAAATTCCTGGACAGTTTGAACATCTTCTTTGGTAGATTTTAGGAAAGAAACAAGAGGTTAGCACTAAAGCTACCCACTGATGTGAAGGATGCAGTACTCAGCCTCAGCACAGAGGAGGTAAGAAGAAAGGTAAGGACACTGAACCCCAGGAAGGCTGCTGGCCCAGACAACATACTAGGCAAAGTGTTAAAAGGCTGTGCTGAGCAGCTATTTAACACATCTCTTGCCATGGCCAAAGTACCCTCATGCTATTAGGAAACTAACATCATCCCACTCCCTAAGAAAACCACTCTGTCCAGCCAAAATGACTACAGTCCAGTTGCTCTGACATCCACTGTTATGAAATGTTTTGAGCGGCTGATCAAAAAGCATCTTTCATCATGCCTACCTCCTGATTTTGACCCTCTACAGTTCACATACAGATCTAACCAATCCATGGTTGATGCCATATCAGTCTTACTAAACATCTTCTTTGAGCATTTAGAGGGCAAAGACAACTATGTGAGGATGCTGTTCATAGATTTCAGCTCTGCATTTAATAAGGTGGTACCAATGCAGATGACAGAAAAACTGACATATTTAGGAATCAATAAACATTTCTGTAACTGGATCCTGGACATCCTGATTGAGAGACCACAGGGGGTGGGTTCAGGTAAGAACTCATCAAAGTGCATCACGATTAACATTGGGGTTCCACAGGGTTGTGTTCTCAGCCCACTGTTATTCACCATCCTGACCCATGACTGCTATGGTAAGCACAAGTCCAACCATATTATCAAGTTGCTGATGACACCACAGTCGTGGGGATCATCACAAAGGAGGATGAAAGGGCATACAAAGAGGAGGTGGCATCTCTGATCAGTTGGTGTGAGGGGAACAACCCTGACTTGAATGTAAGCAAGACTAAAGAGATTATCATCAACTTCAGGAAAAGAAGAATAAGCCACCCAGTGCTCAGGATCAATGGTGAGAATGTGGAGAGGGTTAAGAGTATGAAACTTCTGGGCGTACACATATCAGAGGATCTCTCGTGGTCGGGAAACCAGCCAACCGGTCAAGAACATGTACCAATGCCACCACTTTTTAAGAAAGATAAAAAAAGCTAAGCTTCCTCCTCATATTCTCTGCGCCTTTTATAGAGGTACAATAGAGAGCATCCTCACCTGCAACTTCACAGTGTGGTGTGGAAGAAAGGTACTACAAAGAGTGGTGAGAGTTGCAAAGAAGGTAACAGGTTCCAGTCTTCCATCGATACAACAGCTTTATTCTGCAAAAATAATACAGGATAAGACACATCCTGCACATGGACTGTTTAACCCTCTGGCAGCGGGCAACATCTGCTGCAGGACTGCAAGATTTAGTAGTTTCTACCCTATAGTGATTAGACTTCTGAACTTGGACACAAGTCCCAGGGGTCTGGAGACATAATAAGTTCATTTTTATTTGTTTGTGCAATATATATATATATATATATATATATATATATATATATATATACTTATATATATTCCAAGTCAGTGCAATATTTATTTATTATATCCATAGTCAGTATTATTTAATTCACTCAAGTGCAATATTAGACAAATAACTTAGGCATTTGAATCTGTAGTGTGTTTTGTTTTATTTAAATAAGGTTGTTAATTTTACTCAGGGGAGGGTGTTCTTTTCGGTTACATATTACATTATCAAAGTTTCAGTACTTCGAATACCAGATGGTCGACACCATGTGATCGAAATAATAAAACTTTGAAAATGTAAAAAAAAACCCCAACGTAACAGCTGTGAGCAGGGGGGCAAGCCGCCCTGCATCCCCCACACCCCCCTACTTAAATATACCAACTTCGAGATTGCACATTAACGGAGTTAAGTGCAGGAAAGGGAAGGTTTCCCTTTCCTATGCTGTAGCGCAATCTCAGAGTTGGTATATTTAGGTAGTGGGGGGGTGTGGGGGTGCAGGGGGGCTTGCCCTCTGCCTACACCCTTTACTTTTTCTTTTTTTTTTTAATAATTATTTACAAACATTCAAATATTTAATCATTCGATCATTAAAGGTCGACCTTTAGTGATTCGAACGATTGAATATTCGATGTTCCAATAGGAACCCATTCTTTTCATATATGAGTGTTGGTAAATGTCTCTGCTCTTTCCTGCATGTATTGGGAGTAGTATTGTATTTGTTAGTTATGTTTATTCCTTTACTTGTATGTGCTGTTTTGCTTTCCTTTGTAATCTCAAGAATTGAGCTGATACACAAAATTTAATTTAGGCTACACATATTTAATTCTAAGTGACAATAAAGTTTACTTTGACTTTGGCTTTGACTTATCTACTACAGGATGACACTAACACTACAATTTTATTATAAAATCACTTTGCCCAAGATATCATACATGCCTCTTATATGCCTCACCATTATTCACTAATCTAAGGAAAAACAGATTTAAACAAACTTTTAACCTGTTATAATAAAACTGCCAGATTTGCTACATATCTCCCTTATAGAGCACACCACTGTACAGCACTGCACCAACTAAAAAGAATGATATCTAATCTTTTATCAATCAACCAACTAACCTTTGCTCATTCCATCCGTCACCATCCTGATACAGTAACTGCCCTGCACTCAAGGAACTAAAACAGCCCCACTCCAACAGAAGATCCCTAAGATCTTCCAACAAACTCCTACTGAAAGTAACAAAATCCAAGAATAGTCATAATGATTCTCTGTTCTCCAACCAAATATCAAAGTCCTGAAATTCTATGTCCCAGGTAATACTTAACACTAGCAGCACAGCCAAGTTTAAACTACTACCTAGGAACACTTAACCAACAACTGTCTCTGCTCCTGCACAAAGCCTGGCTGAAAATACATCCCTTCTTTTTCTTCCTACCACAATATACCATTTCTCCCTGAAAATACTTCCCTTCTATGTTTTACCACCACACTACACCTGCTCTTTCTGTATTCTAAAGCTATCAACCTGCACCCAGCTTCATCATTTTCTGCATACTCTGTCCTTATTTTTCTGAATCCCAGAATGCCTCAGCCATCTCTGACAATATATGCTAAGCTTTCATATATTGTGAATCACAAAAGCACAAAAACCTGTACCGAAACACAGCTGTGACTCCAAGAATAAATTAAAATAATACATCATAATACACCATAATCAGAACCCTTCTGTGCAGTTTTAACAGTTGCTGAGAGTCAGTGGATGTACATAAAATTGAATGGTCATTTTATTTTGTAGCTGATGATGTAATGTATATATAATTGTTTGATTATGATGTATTATTGTGCTCTGATTAAGCTAGTCACACTAGTGAAAGTATTTATCAATGAATAAGAATAAAATTGTTGGATTTATAGGGAGTGTATTTTAATTTATTCTTGGATCCACAGCTGTGTTTCAGTACAGCTTTTGTGATTTATTGGTTATTCCTGTACCATTACTACTCTAGGGGGGTTGTATCTCTTTGTGTTTCACATATTGTATTGATGCATTACTCTGATCTATTTGGTATAAATTTAACTTATGTTTCTCTGCAAATGTCCTCAAGAAATAATATATTTGTTGAACCATCTATCTTTTTTCCTATGTGCTCTCTCTCTCTCTCTCTCTCTATATCTATATATATATATATATATATACACATATATCTATATATATATATATATATATACACATATATATGGATTCACTACTGAATCCTGAAATAACACAATCCCGAAGACCTAAATACTGAGACTATAAGCCCAAAACCCCACATTACCGAAATATTAAAACTGCAAAATTCAAAATCGCGAAAGTACTACATATATACAGCACACACACAAACATACACACAGCCTCCCCCATAACCAAACCACCCTACACTAAAGATGTGCCCCCCACATCACCTACTTTAATATTCTAACTCCGAGATTGCGCAAACATACACACAAGGCAAACTCACACCCACACATTACAGCCCCTCACACACAATCACACACACACACACACACACACACACACACACACACACACACACACACACACACACACACACACACACCACAGTCACAACACACACTAAAGCCCTCACAAACACACTTACACACACATACTTACCTGAACCGCAACACCAGAAGGGCTAACTCAAAATCCCTTAACATTGAATTTCACGCTTCTGGTCTTTCGGTAATGTGGGGTTTCAGCTACATGGTCTCGAGCTTTTGAAATTCGAGATTTCAAATGTTCGAGATTCAGTAGTGTTCCTATATATATGTATATATATATATATATATATATATATATATATATATATATATATATATATATATATATATTTATATATATCACCTATCTGTTGATTTGATTATCTTCTGCTAAAAGCTATTTCTTATACTTAAATACTATACTGCCTAAATTAAATCTGCTGATATAATTATCTTCTGATAATTTTTTTTCTTTTATACTTAATTACTGTACTGTCTAAATTACCAATGCAATTTTGTGACATGATTTGAATGTAACTGGAGCTTTTCTCCATGGACCTCCACTGAAAATGGGCTAATGGCCCATTCAGACTTCCCAGGTAAACAGGTGTAAAATAAATAAATAAAGTATATAATACCATTTAACCTACATACACTCCCCACTAGAACATACAAACAAAATTTGACTGGAAGCACCATAGTCAGACTCCAAAATTTACCCCCATAGTAACTCAACCTTCCATGAAAGTGAGATGCAGCTACTGACAGAGATAAGCACCCCCTTACAATGAGTACATCAGTCCAAAATGCCAAAGCAAAACATGATAGGATATATGCCCCACATTACTCAGGCTTCCACATCCAATGTGCCCTAATTAATGAAAGCATACTTCAAACTGCATAAGATAATACACTAACAAAAATTATTGATTTCAACAAATGGTTAAGTTTCTGGTGCCATTCTAAGGGGATCCAGTATCTGTCTGCCTGGGATGACATAATTAACAGACCTTGATGTTTTGCCAGAGATGGCCTGCCTCTGTCACCCCTGGGCTTCTGGATACTGGCCAAGGCTCTTGCCACCCCTATAGTGCCTTTTTAGGTGGTGTTCCAAAGACCAAATTACCATTGTAACAGCTACAAACAAATGTAGTCTGAGAGTCATGCTGCTCAATGCTATTAATCTAAATCTCAAAATGCATTCACTCGGGCTACTCCTTAAAATGGAGAAAATTGACATTTGTGCTGTAACAGAGACCTGGTTCAAGGCAGCAGAAAGCACCCCTGCACTACCAGGCTATAACGCATTTCACACCTTTCACCCCCAGAACTTGGACCGAAGCTCCAAAGGTGGTGGTGTTTCCATATTCATAAAGGATCCGTACACCTCCAGACTAGTAGCCCAACATAACGCATCTAAGATACTTCAGGTGCAGCTAACACTGGATAAGATAGCGATTCAGGTCATAGCCTGCTATAGGTCCCCAACCATGTCCCAAGACTCATACTCCATGTTCCTAAGCACCCTGGAAAATATTAGGGTCCAACCTAATACTCTCATACTGGGTGACTTCAACTACCCCCCCCATTAACTGGGAAAACTACTCATGTACCAATACACTTGCCCAATGTTTTCTGGAATTCATTAATTCCAATGCTCTAGACCAGCTTGTTCTTAACCCCACTAAAGGAAGCAACATCCTTGACCTGGTCATTACTAACATGGGTGACTGTTGCTCTACACCAGTAGTCAACTCCTCCCTGGTTAGATCTGACCACAAACTAATAACCTTGGAAATCCACATCCCTCCCACCCACCTCACAAAGGTAACCACCATGAATAACTTCTCCAAAGCTAACTTTGGACTTCTAAAAATGGAGGTGGCTAACTTCACGGCACAACCACTGAATCATACACTAATGCACTGTACAAACACGTACACAAATGCATGGATCTCACCATACGCAATAGAACCAAGATGCTCTCCTCAAAAAAAAAAAAAAAAGAAGAAGCCAGTCTGCTGGTCCCATGCCATAAACAAACTGTACAACATAAGGAGGAAACTGATGAGGAATAAGGCAAAGTCCCAAGACTGGAAAAACTCCCTTATCAGCCTCAACAAAAGGTTGAGATTCCTCATCAAGTCCTCTAAATCTAGCTATGAAAACAGAATTGCAGCAAATAGTAAATACAACCACAAGGCCTTCTATAGTTATGTAAATACTCTCCATGGCAATACCCAGATTTGCTCTGAGCTACTGCACAATGGTACCTCCTATAGCGAGCCAACAGATATTGCCAATATACTGGCTGACAGATTCAAGTGCTAACTTTACCCCTCCCCCCCAAAGGATCAATCACAATACCAGTAGATTGTCAGGCACCCAGTATTACCACTGCACAGGTTAAAACAGCACTGCCCAAGGCCAAGAATACAGCTTCTATGGGACCTGACAATATCCCTGGCTGTATTCCACATGAACTACAGAGTGAACTGGAACCTCACCTGTGTGCCCTGTTCAATCACAGCCTTACCTTAGGCTTTTTCCCTACCAAAAGGCGCACTGCTACAGTCATCCCTCTCCACAAAGGAGGAGCGACTACAGGGCCCAGGAATTATCACCCAATTAGCCTGACAAGTCTGATATGCAAAGCTATGGAACACATCATCATGGACCTAATAAAGAAGTATATAGGGAATATCCATCTCTGGATCCTACATAGTTTGGTTTTGTGAAGGGTAGATCATGCCTGCTCAACTTGGTTGACTTCTTTGAGTCAATCACTAGAGCTGTGGATGAAGGCAAGGTGGTTCATTCAGCCTACCTTGAATTGGCCAAGGCCTTTGATACCATTCCCCACACAGGAATCATAGAAAAACTCATTAAGCTAGGCATCAACTCCTATATCACTAGGTGGGTTGCAAAGTGGCTCACAGATAGAACCCACAGTGTGAAAGTAGCTGACTCCAAGTCAGATTGCTGACCAGTCACAAGTGGAGTCCCACATGATTTGGTCCTGGGTCCTGTCCTGTTTGGTATCTACTTCTCTGAAGTCCAGGCCAACATGAAGGGACTTTGGCTGACAAAGATTGCAGATGCTTGCAAGTTGGGAGCTATTATTAACTCCCCAAGTGATGTTAACATCCTACAGAAAGGCCTTAATGACACCAACTGGTGTCAGAACCATGACCTTAAGCTCCATGCCAAAAAATGTGTCATCATCCCCCTTGGGAAAAACCTGGTCCCCTTGAATTACCACATTGATAGTAATACACTGAACAAAGAAAGCGATATAAGAGATCTGAGAACACAGGGTGACAGCAACCTCTCTTTTGACCACCACGTTGCCACTGTGGTCAGAAAGTCCTTCTATGTGGCACATCTCATTACTAAGGGTTTTGCATCCAGGAAGAAAGAGGTCATTGTCTCCCCCTACTCTTCCCTCATTAGGCCAATCATCGATACAATGCCCCATTTAGCATGTACCTCACTAGACACCTGCAACAACTGGAGAAGCAACAAAAGTACCTCACAAAAAGGATCCTAGGCCTTAAACACTTGTCCTATATGGGCAGACTGAAAAAATCCCAACTATTCTCTGTCTCATATCACCTACTTAGAGGTGATCTCTGCTTGACTTGCAAAGCCATGTCTGATCCAGCTCTGTTATAAATGCTACATCTAAAGAAATCCCAATCCCTCCACACCACATGGTCCAGAGATCTGAAGCTCATTACTACAATCAACAGAACATGCTGGCGGGACAGGTTCATAACCCAGAGACTGCCCATGCTATGGAATAGACTTCCCATACATGTCAAGCAGAGCACCACACTGGCCCTATTCAAGAGAAATCTTGATGAGTGGATGGGAAATAGAAAATTCACCACAGTGATCACTCCAGTGGCTCTACTCAACAGAGGCACCAGAAACTAACTTCAGGTGGCACGATGTCAGGGTAATCCTATGGGCCAGGCTTGAAAAGGCTCCAGGGCCATTAGCCTAGTACACACCTATGAACCTATAAAAACCCCAATGAAATCAATCATAAAACATGCCCTAACCTAAAGTTTTAACTATGCCACCCTTGTTTTATTAGTTCAACATGCTGTTACCAGGTATTTATTTACGTGATTAATAAAATCTTTATACAAGCAGAATGCAGGAATTTGTCCCATAATACCCTTAAATGTATTATTACTCTGTGCTCATATTATAAAAGCTATTCCAGCTGAAACACCTGATGTTCATAGGGGTCATTTGCATATATCCCATGTGCCTCTGTTACAGGAGGTTTGGGAGGTCACTCATTGGAAGTTCTAGCTTGGCTGGAGTTTTCATTTAGTTTTTTTCTGATTGTTTTTTTTTCAGTGTGACCTTCTAACTCTTTGTTATATTTGAATATTTGAAATTATTTATTTATTAATTTAATTGTGTGTGTGTGTGTGTGTGTGTGTGTGTGTGTGTGTGTGTGTGTATATATATATATATATATATATATATATATATATATATATATATATATATATATATGTGTTTTTTTTTATATGAAAGCACTCACCCTTCAGATGTGTAGCTTAGCATGCCCAACAATGGCTAATGTGCCAGTACTGTATTTTTTTTATATCTGAACTGAATATATTATTAATATTCCATAATATTTTTTATTTAAAATTTAATATATCATAATAGATGTTTTGTTTTTATAAAAGTTTATAATAAATCCACCCCAGGTTGCCCTGAATGAAATCATGGTACGTTCTTCTTTATTTGTTTGTTTGTTTTAAATATATTAAATAATATGAGGAAATGGTGAAAGCAATCCTTGCTGTCAGAGTATGCTAAACAGTGGGTAAAGGGTTAAAATAAATCGTGCTGTAAATATTAAATATGCTGAAAAATAAAGCATAAAATAAAGTAGTGCTAGACAAATTTGGCATCCATACTGTGTAACAAGGACAAGTATGTACACATGTGAGTCAATAACAGTTTGTGGTTAAAGCCTAACCTAGGAAACTAGGAACTTGAATAAAAAGAACTGTGTGGCAAGGACAAGTGGTAAACAGCTCTTGAGACAAAGGAAACATCTGCTAGGTGGGCCTCAAAAAAAAAAAAACAAAAAAAACAACAGTTATCTGACAAGATCTGTATAAAAAGTCCAGCCTTGTAATCACAGGGAGATGTGTGTGACATATATATTTGTTCTTTAGTTGCACCACATTGGTGAGTCCCGAAGCGGAATGCCTATATTTCTTTTGCTTGGCAATTTACCTGTGTTCAGTTATTTTTCAAATGTCTGATTCCAGAGAGACTGTGGGGCAGGACAGTTGAAACTCCATTTTATGTCCTCCTGGTTGATAATTTCCAGAGTTTTGATGCTGCAGGTACCAGCATCATTTCACAAAGCTTTAAGTGTGTCCAGAATTTCTCACCACTAGTTGCAGATACAGCCTGATCACCTGTTTCCTTCAAAGGGTAAGAGACTTTCCAGTGACTCACATTACAATATGGATGTCATTAGTCACTGTAGTAAAAAATGCAAACAGAGCTTTATTCTTAATGTGTCAGAACAGCCAGATAAAATATGGGACAGAATACAATGTTGGTATACACTTCACATTAGTTGACGTAGAGGCATTGTGAAAATGGGTGACATTTGATTGGTATCTCAAACAAAAAGTGTGGTGTGTGACAGTAAATGTTTATTGTGTAAATCATGTAAAACTGCTTTTTGTGTACAATGCCATGAAAATACAGTGCAAACCATTGTTGAAAAGTTAAACTGCAAAAAAAATCTGATGGTAAAGAACCAGAAAAGGGTGATATGCTTACATTATATCCAAATGTTAAACAGCTATGTCCTGTCACTACATATGAAATAATTTCAGAGCTAGAGCAGCGGTCAAATTAATTACTGACAAAATCTCCAGTAGATCTTGTTACACCCTTTATAGAGTATGCACAAAAATGGAATTAAGTCACTGTACAGCAAAAAAACAGATAAAGACAAGGATGGGGTTCATAATAAATTAACTCAGGAGTTTAATAAATTCTTAAAAAAATAGACAAGTGAGTTCAGAAAATTCAAAAAAGACATATAAGAACTTTACCAAAAATGCATAGGGGTTCTGCAATCAGCACAGCAGCCTCCTAAATAGTATCATAAAACCTGTAAAAAATTACAAACAGAAATTTCAAACCTTAAACAGCAGTTACAAGGCAAAGAAGATTAATTAGCTGAGCTGACAGAGACTATAGCACACAACTTTAATAAGCCAGCTTAAGTAAAAAATTGCAAACCACAAAACCAGTGCAAATTATAGAACAGGGAACTACAGCTGATCTGTATACACAGTCAAGATTATTACAAAGCTTACCACAGTGGAATGATAAAAGAGGTATATTTTACAACATGCTTGCATTTGAAGAATGGGTAGCATATACAGCAGGATCTGCTGTATAGACAGATGGCATTCTCCGATGTTTTTGGATCCTTATTCCGAAATGTTTTAAAACTTTCATCTAGCTAAATCAAAATGTTTACAAATTAGACAGTAAAGTACAGTGTATAACTTTCTTATGGCTTACACACAGGCAAATCACAATCTTGGATAAATTAATGGAGCAAGCTAATCAATTTAAGTCAGCATTTCACATAATCTATCAAAAAAACAGAAGAGACATGCAACAAAGATAAACACAGAAACATTTAATACATTGATTTTTAGAGCAAGTAACAGGGGTCCCAGGGGATAATAAATGTATATATAAAACAAATTCAAAAACCCATGCTGACTTGGTACAACAATTAATGAGAAGACGGACTAAGGATGATGATGAGACTTTATTATTGCAGCATATTTTTGCCTTAGATGAAGGTAGCAAGCCATTTGAGGTAGTATGTGAGGTAAGAGATCAAGGTAGAGGACAATGGTGTTATCAACCCTCACCAGAGAGAACTGTGTCAGCACCTTCATCTCTAGGTTTGAAAACAGGTGATGAGCAAAAGGTGTTAACATGTTTTTTTCTGTAAAAAGATAGGACACATTAATCAAAATTGTAACCATTACAAAGTCTGGCATAAAATGATGTAAGAACAGGGTGTGTTTGCAAAAATAGAGCCAAAAGATTCACAAGACAAGTCGGAACAACAAGTCAATGTACACAGACCTTACAATATTGGTAAAGATAGCTATAAGGCTCATCAATACACAGGAAAAGGGGATGTATGCCCTGTAGTTTTTCAGGCAGCTTCAGTTGTAAATTCAAAATATTTAGAAAAACAAGCAAAAGAGATGGCTAGGCAAAAATTACAAGAAGAGATTAAAAAATATTAATATGTAAATCACTTGGACAGAGAGGAAGATGATTAACAGAAACATACAGTGTGCCATGTTGCATTTGATAAGGATAAGAATGAGTGGATTCCCTTACAATAGCAGTGTGCCCCACCTACTCTAGTATCTTTCTTGACCACGTTTAAAAAGGGCGAAGGTGGTCAACCAAAGATTGATATCTGAGTAGAGAGGTCATTTTGGCAAAATGTTTTATTGGCTACAGGAGCAGCAATATCTGTTGCAAATAGACAGTTACCTGTAAATCCTATAAAAACGTTTGCATTTTGGCTTTTAATGGTACAGAATGGTATGCAGAAAGTAGCCAAGCTGTAGACATAAAGTTTAATCAAGAAGGACAGTCCTGGAAGGGTGCATTTTTGATGCACCCATTCTAATCAACTACCATTATTGGTATGGGCATGCTAGGACCTTTGTATATAGTAATTGATTTGCCTAACAGTATTTTGTGGATAGAAGACAGGAAAACAGGAGAGGGAGAGGTAACTGCCGTTTGCTGCTCGATCTCTCTACCTGAGATACCTGACAAGCCTACAGGACATGTAAATACAGACAGTGAGGATGTGAAGCAGCATTTACAACAGCAATCCCAAACCTGTGGTCCAAGGGACATAGCAATTGTGGAAAACTAGAAATGCCAGTATGGGTAGGTTATGATCAGGAATATATACCACCATTCCAAAAACAGTATCCAATTCCTAGGGATGAAGAGGAACATATGGAAAAATGTATTGTAGAATGGGAAAAGGAAGGAATCATATAAAAAGCAATAGTCTCACAAATTCACCAACCTGGCCAGTTAAGAAAAAAGATGGTATTTACCATATTGTTATTGATTTACGTAAGGTAAATCAGTACACAACTTCTAGAGCACACCTAATTCAGGGAGTCCCAAAACTGGCTGCATGTATTAAACCACAAAGTAAGTGGTTTACAGTAATAGATTTAGTAACTGACTTTTTTGCTGTGCCACTCAGAAAAAAAGACTGGCCAAGATTTGCCTTTGTGTTTAAAAATCAACAATATGTTATGACAAGGTTATCTCAGGGATTCCAAAATAGTCCAGTTATTTTCCATCAGATGGTAGGTTCCATTCTACAACATCTGGAGAAAGATGATTCAGTACTGCATTACATTGATGATATATTAATTCAGTCTGAAACAGTGGAGGAGCATGTACAGCTTCTTAAAAGTTTTTTATTCTCTGAAATAGGCAGGGTTTAAGGTTAAAAGTGAAAAAAATTCAGTTTATGACACAAGAGGTTATGTTTCTAGGTACTATCATAAAACTGTTGAAAAGGTCTCCTTGCCCAGTGCATGTGCAAGGCATTTTACAAATGAAAAAGCCACTAACAGTAGCAGATCTACATGCATTCATGAGAGTCATAAATTGCAATAGGGAATTTATAAAAGATTATGCAGCTGTAGCTGATCTTCCATACAGAATGTTACAAGAACAAAAGCACTCCACCCTCTTAGAATGGGGACCTGATGAAGACAAAGCATTTTCACAAATAAAGGTAAAACAAGCACAAGCCACAGAGTTAATAGCACCCACACCAAAGTTACCATTTGTACTGCAAACAGCAGAAGGAAAAAAACATTATCTGTTGTATTATTATATGAGTGGCCACATGGTGGCGACAACAGAATGGGGAAAAAAAAGCATCACGTCCAGTCATTTTCTGTAGTCAAAAAATGACTCCAGTAAAATTGGGCTATCACCCCTGCATTCAATAGCTGTTAACCATTTACTGGGGTATTAAGTAAACTGAATATCTGACTGTATTTTCCAGAATTATAATATAAACACTGCACCAAGCAGTAAAAGCTTTGGTAAACAATTTTAAACTGAATAAAATCACAGATGGTATTACTCAGGCAGTATTTGCACTTTTTGGAATGAAAACTGTCACCATACAGACAGGGGACAAATATGATTTGTCAAATCAGATTAGATATGATGGAAAACAGCATAACTGCTTTAAATATAATGTCATCTGACATCTGAGTTTGATAATGTTAAGCCATCTGTCTTTGTGGATGGAGCATGGTTTTGAGACAAAGGCAAATCCTGGACAGGATTTGATTTAGTTCCAGAAAATCCAAACCTGTGTTTCCCAAACTAATCAAGTTACCAGGGCATATGTCAGCTCAGAAAACTGAACTGGAGGCAGTACTGTATGTGCTAAAGCATTACAATCCTGTTAGCATTTTTCTCAGACAGTGCTTATGTATTAAATTCTTTAAGACTGCATATGGACACTTGGGTAAAGAAAGGATTTGTAGATAGTCTAGGCAAACCATTATGCCATGCTGAAATATTAAAAGACATACATAAAGTAATAATGTCAAATCAACAGGGACAGTACAGCATTCTAAGTAAAAGCATATCAGAAACCAGCAAGTAAACTGTTCAGGTTAAATACATTAGCTGACACGTCAGCAAACAAGCAGCAAAAAAACAGAAAAGAACTTCCAGAATATATGCACACTGATGTGAAAGTTAGTGCCTTAAAAGACCTAGACAAACAGTCAATAGTGGGAAATCTTATAAATGTTCAAAAACAACAGGGCTTAAAAGAAGAAACTGGTCAGTGCAGGCTAGCAAAAATGCCACCAAAATAGTACTTTACTCAATTATTTATTGTTTAATAATATTTTTAAGAGAAGTTGTGTAGGATATAATATATGTATATTAATAAAGAATAGATTTGTGTTATTAAATATGATAAATTTTAATGAAGAAGGGAAGTAATCTTGACTATATATAATTAATGAGCCCAAAAGAAATTTGATTTGGCTATTCGAAAAGTACTATTTGATTTCTATTGGTTTAGAGTTGTAATGAATTGTATAAAAGTGCGTGATGGTTGTGAATTGTTATATCTGATGAAGTCCATTTTTAATAGGACGAAAACGCGATTGTGATTAAGGCGTTCATATTATTGTTTTGCGTGTGGATTTATATAAAATTTTGGCCATTCATCCTCTCACATAGCATTTTGCTCTCTTTTTGTGTTATTTGGTGGTTGTGGAGAGCTTTCGCAATTGTTTTTTACTTAATTGTAAAAGAATGTCAAATCTGTTTGCAGGTAAATGCTAAAAGCAAAATACCTCAGTTGCATCAGATACAGCCATCAGATGGGTCATAGTATGCAGTTCAAATAGATTATGCAGGTCCTTTGCCAACAACAAAGGGAGGTTACAGATACCTACTAGTAGTAGTAGTAGTGGATGTTTTCTCAAAATGGGTATAAGCAATTCCTACCAAAACAATAGCAGCAAAAGCAACTACAGAGACCTTATGGAAAAATATTTTTTGCCATTGGGGATGGCCACATGTTATAAAATCAGACAACAGTCCACAATTTGTTAGTAATCTCATTAAACAGATGTTTAATTTGTTAAACATACAGCAGAGGTTTCATGTGCCATACCATCCACAGTCTAAATGCATTGTAGAATGTATGAATCGGATGTTAAAATAATGTCTAAAAAAGGCATGCCTTAAAAAGGGCAATACTTGAGTACAGCATTTGCCTGGCATTTTAATGGGTATTTGGGCAACACCAAATAGCAAGACTGGTATTTCCCCATATAACATAACAACAGGTCACAAAATGCCCATACAATTACCATTTGACCTAAATATACCTAACAGTAGACCCATGTTAGAAATCAGCAGACATCAAGAACAGTTAAAAACAACTTACTAGATGATGTGAATATAATGCAAGGAAACAATCATTCCAACTATGTAAAAAGGTGCCAATATTACCACCTAAAACAAACCTTCCCTGCGAGACAAATGTGTTGGTAAAAACATTCCAAATGGAAGGGCCATGCGATAGCAACTGACAACTCCCTTTTGAACTAATGAAACAAATTGGACCAGTAGTGTATAAAATTAAAGAAAAAAAGTAAAACAAAACAATGTTGTTACATAAAAATCAGTTAAAAGTTCTTAAAACTAGTGAGGAATGTAAACCTGACTAAGTATATTCTTTTGTAGGTTTATCACAAGAGGAGGCATAATAAAATTGACATTAAAGTGCATCCTTTTGGAAATCCAGTTTCAGATGACCAAAGGCAAAATGATTCAGCAATAAAATCTCTATTTAACGTATGTTTTTTAAAACTAATTATAGCTATCATAATAGTTATTATTGTACTGCTTAGCATTAAATTGTATTTACAACTTATTAATCAAACTGTAAAGATTCACAATACAGTAAAGATATGCAAAAAAATAAATAAACAAGATTGGTTGCCATCTTTTAATATGTTTTTGGCAAGAAAATGTTGGTATGCAAAAAGTATAAATGTTTCTGATTGTTGGGTGCGTAGTTTTATTAATAAGAGTACAGTTATCTGCTATAGTACAGGAAGTCACATGTTTTCAGCAAAATGGAACCATCTCAGTGTTTAACAGTAACTGTACTGAGATGATTGCAAAGGTAAACCTACATAAAAACATACCACAATATGGTGTACTGTATTTCAAAATGGATTTCCTATTTTAATACCAGCCAAGGGTCAGTTATTACTAAATAAAACAATGGTACATCATTTTTCACACAACACTAAAAATAAGTGTGGAACCAATGTTACGTGTTTGCAAAATAAAACAAGCAAAAACTTTACGGTTGTAAATGATAAAACTCTTACTATGGGACAGCTAAATGGCAGTGTAGTAAATAACAGTATTGCTCTGTCAGATGAGTTGTTGACATCTGTGATAAATATGATTATAAATGGTTACCAAAAGAATGGGATAGTACCTGCTATATAGGATTACAAATACCAGCAGTGCATCATGTAAAAGAGTTACCAAAGGAAAGTATTAAATAAGCAAGAAAAAAAGAGACATATTACCTGTAATTCAAAGTCCAGAAAATCCAAAAGACACCCTAAATACATTGGGTATTTATAATCAAAATCTTCATTATTTAAAACTAAAAAATATGGATCTAGGAGATAATGTGATTCCCAGAACAGATATTTTTACATTGTATGGAGCTGCAAAGGCCAATTGGAAGTTAAGAAATCTATCTAAGCTAGATAATGTATTGGCAAATGCCATGTTCAATGCAATCATTGACATTACTGTCAAAATGAGAGCCATACAAACTATGGTTTTACAAATCAAATGACATTAGATTGCATAGTAGCATCCCAAAGGGGTATATGTGCCCTAATAGGAGAACAATGTTGTACATATATTCCAGATAAAACAGAGTGTCTCAAAATTCATTTATAAGTTATAGGTTCGTATGTTCATAGGTTGATACTAGGCTATCTGCCCTAGGGCATTTATAAGCCTAGCCAGAGTGTGTTTGGCTTTTGCCACCCTTTCAGATTAGTTGACTGTGCCTCTGTATAGTAAGTCACAGAAGGTAGCCCTTTTAAGGTTAGTTTACTGTGCCTCTGTCAAGGAGGGACACAGAAGAGATCCCAGGGGTAAATGTACGATCTCCTATCCACTCGTCAAGATTTCTCTTGAAGAGGGTCAGTGAGAGGCTCTGCCTAACATGGATTGGGATTTTGTTCCAGAGTGAGGGGAGCCTCTGGGATATGAATCTATCCCTCCAGTATGTCCTGTTTATTTCTGTGCTGAGGTTCAAGTCCCTGGAGTGTGTAGCTCTAAGGGATTTGGATTTCCTGAGGTGAAGCATGTCCATTAATTCTGGGTTGGTAATGGCTTTATACGTCAGACACAGATCGCCTCTGTGTAGGCGGTACGCAACTGAGTAGAGCTGGAGTTTCTTGAGCCAAACTGCATAGGGCATCTGTTTGAGCTCCTTGATCCTCTTGGTGAGGTACTTTTGGGGTCTTTCCAGTTGCTGCAGGTGTCGGGTAAGGTACATCCCAAATGGGGCATTGTATTCAATTATGGGCCTGATAAGTGATGAGTAGAGGGGCACAATGACCTCTCTTGATCTAGATGTGAACCCTTTCATGATAAGGTGGGCTATATAGAAGGTCTTTCTAACAACTTTGGCAACGTGATTGTCAAAGGAGAGATTGCTATCTACTTGGGTCCCCAAGTCCCTAATTACTTCTTCCGTACTTAATGGATTACCACCTATGTGGTAATTTGTGGGCACTTTGTTTTTCCCAAAGGGGATGACTATGCACTTTTTGGCATTTAGCTTTAGGCCATGGCTCTGGCACCAGTTATCCATCTCTGTGAGACCCTTTTGGAGGATGCTTTTGTCAGCCGGAGAGTCGATTATGGTACCCAGTTTGCAGTCATCTGCGAACTTGGTCAGCCATAGTCCATCCGTGTTAGCCTGTACCTTGGAGAAATATATACCGAACAATAGAGGTCCCAGGACTGAGCCTTGTGGGACACCACTTGTAACTGGTTTAGAGTCTGACATGGCACCTGCTATTCTGAACATGTGGGCTCTATCCCTGAGCCAGTTTGCAACCCATCTTGTGACATAGGGGTTGATATTTAAGCTGGTGAGCTTATTTATGATGCCTGAGTGGGGTATTGTGTCGAAGGCTTTTGCGAGGTCCAGGTAGGCTGTGTGGACTACCTTCCCTTCATCTATGGCTTTGGTAACTGTTTCAAAGAAGTCGACCAGGTTCAAGAGGCAGGATCTTCCCTTAACAAAGCCGAATTGGGCAGCATCCAGTGTCTGGAGGTTCCCAATGTCTTTGTTTATGATTTCCATGATGATACACTCCATCGCTTTGCAGACCAGGCTAGTCAGACTTATAGGGTGATAGTTTCTGGGGTCTGTTGTGGCACCACCTTTGTGGAGTGGGACCACTGTTGCTGTATACCATTCCTTGGGTACATATCCTGTAGTAAGGCTGAGATTGAACAGTGACTTTATATGAGGGGTTTAGTTCTTCTTGGAGCTCATGTAAGATGCAGTCCGGGACACTGTCTGGTCCCATTGATACTGTGTTTTTTGCTTTGGAGAGGGCAGCTCTCACCTGTGCATCTGTGATCTCAGGAAGGCTACACTCTGTTGGGATAGACATTTGCTCTTTTGGGGGGATGGGGGGGTTTGCACTGAACCTTTCTGCCAGGATGTTGGCAATGTCTGTGGGTTGGCAATGTCTGTGGGTTCAGTGTATTTTTTGTCATTTTGCACTAACTCAGAGCATATCTGGGAGTTGCCTCCCAGGTTTCTGACATAACTAAAGAAGGCCTTGTGATTATCTTTAGTGTCTTGTGCAATTTTTCTTTTGAAGCTGGCCTTAGATGATTTTATGAGGGATCGTAGTTTCTTGCTAGTACTGATCAGAGACTCCTTCCCTTTTTGGGATTTTGCTCTATCATGTAGTAGCTTTCTCCTTCTGCTGTATAGCTTATTTATGGCCAGGGTCCACCAGACAGGTCTCCTGCCTTTGGAGGAGTGAGTCTTGGTTTTATTTGGGATAGCATGCTCCATGCATTCCTGTAGGTGTCCATAGAATGCCTTTGTAAAGGATTCTGCATTTTAGGCCATATTTTCCAGAGGCCCGGGGGCTTTGAAGGAGTCCACCTCGGTTTTGAGAAGTGTGAAGTTTGCTTTTGAGAAGTTCTTCATCGTGGTTTCCTTGGCTGGGGGTGGGGATGGAATATGGATGTCCAGTAAGATTAGTTTATGGTCTTATCTTACCAATGAGGGGTATACCTCTGGTGTGGAACATAGAGACCCCATGTTGGTGATGACCAGATCCAGTCTGTTTTCCCCTCTTGTGGGAGTGGTGACCAGTTGTTCCATAGCATTTGAGTTTATAAATTCTAGGAACCGTTGGGCGAGGGTGTTTGGGCTTGAGTAGTTTTCCCAATCAATGTTTGGGTAGTTGAAGTCACCCAATATAATGGTGTTTGGAGAGACCTTCATATTCTCCAGTGTTTTCAGGAAAGCCGAGTGAGGTTCCTGTGTTTGGGAGGGTGGTCTGTAGCAGGCTACAAACTGAAAGGCAGTTTTGCCCACTGTTAGTTGCACATGGATGGTCTCTGATGCTTCGTGCAGTGCCACTAACCTGGAGGTGTGGGTATCTTTGATAAATATGGATACTCCCCCTCCTTTTGTGGTTTGGTCTGAGTTTTGGTGCCGAAAAGCATGGTATGAAGTATAACCTGTCAGTGCTGGGGTGCTCTCGGGACCCTTGAACCAGGTTTCTGTTACTACACAGATATCGATATTCTCCATACTGAGGAGAGTCTCGAGTGCATGCATCTTGAGGTTTAGACTTCTGGCATTGAGCAGCATTACCCTTAATTTTTTTTCTTTGTGTTGTCTATGGGGGTGGGTTTGTCTTTTGAGCCTTGCGTAAAAAAGGCACTATGGGGCAAGCAAGAGCCTTTGCCAGTATTCAAAAACCCAGGGGTGACAGGTGCAAGCCGTCCCTAGCGAAGCAACGTGGCTTGTCGAGTATGTTATCCCAGGCTGACAGACACTGGATCCCCTTTGAATGACACCAATACTTTAGGCAATTGTTAAAATTGATCATTTTGTCTTTACACTGTGGCATCATTCTTGGTGAGGTTAAGATGCTAATCAATGTCAGGGTCATACCGGCCTGGGCTACATGATCAAAGAGCTCCTCTATGCCTTTTTTCATGCAGTCCAGGGATATACGTCTCAAGTCATTCACACCAGCATGGACAATGACGGAGTCATATTTGAACTTGCTTTGGAGTGACCTGAGTGCTTGTGTTATGTGGCAGATACTGGCACACGACAGGCAGCTTACAGTGACCTTCTCCTTGTTCAGCCTGGTGAGTGGGACGTCAGTGTGTCTGACAATAGAATCACCTATTACAAGTGTATTAGGTGTGTTGTTTAGCCTTAAGGGCTGTGACTGTGTGGCACACTGACTTTGTGAGCTATGTGCTACATGGGTATTGTTTCATGGTAGGGGTTGCTTGGATATCTGCTTTGGAGGTCTCTGCTGCTTAGGCAGAGTTTTATTTAGAGCCTCCGGGTATGTTTTGGTGTGTTTATGTGTTTGTTTTGCTGATGCGATAGGTCTATGTGAGACTGGATTTGTGGTGTGTGTGTGGTTACCTTCTCCTCCTGACAGTCTATGCCAGTACTGGGTTGAGAGAGCTTAGCCTTCAGTTTGGCTATGTAGTTGCATCTCTCACATATATTTGAGCTTGTTGGGAGGAGAAGAGGGTTGTCTGCATACATAAGGCAGTTGTAACATTGCCTCAAGATTCCCAGATTCACCAGCTGGACTGGAGAGTAAACCCGAAACTGACCTTTGGACATGCCTGAATAATATAGGGAACTACTTATTGACTGATCAGAAAGAACCAATAGGGAGCAAGTACTTAAAAGGAGTATAAGATGATGTAGTGCTTAAGTTTATTAGTGTTTACTTATGAGATTACTTATACGAGCAAGTGCAGGGCTTTAGAATGAAAACAGAGTTCTTATTTTGAGATTTAGAGCAGTTCTAAGGGAAAAAGTGAAGAGCAGACTTTGTGGAGCTGGGAATAGTTTAAACTTGTTTAAGCAGCGCTGCCTGATGCTGCTCTGTGCGCAAGACCATGCAAAAAGAGAGTTGCAGGGTTTTAAGAGAGAGAGATCAAGGAGTTTGGAATTGACTCAAAATGGCCAATAAAACTACAGTATCTAGGCAGTAATAATTCCCACAGGGACAGGCAGGCTGCTCAGTGTTAACCACTGCCACTGGTGAACACAGAGACTTCCCTTTAGCCCAAGCAAGCACTGGCCTCCAAGAAATTTACAAACAGTTCAGAACAGCAAATCTGTAACTGAACTTTCTTTTAAATTAGAGAAAGTGGGAAAATAGCAAGATTTTTTTGTTTTTTTGTTTTTGTTTAAGGATAGCAGAGACACACAAGTAGCAAACTAGTCAGAACAGTGCAATAAATGACCCCAACATGTATGTGCTAGGTCAGAGGCAGGAAAAATGCAATTTAAGAAAAAACAATTTTAAATTAAGTGCAACACAAAAAATGCAGTAAACAGGCTCTAGGTATGTTCTAAATACTGTTTCTAACCCAGATATCAACTTTTGCAATCAAGAAAATGCCGAAAAGTAGATGGCAATGTAGTTTTTCTAAGAAATAAATCACAAGAAAATACTTAAAATCTCAAAAGTGGCTCCTTTCTTCTCCCAGCATTTTCTCCTCTTGGTAGATGCTTCAGCAACAACTATCAAGCCTGCAAAGATGCCAAAACCACGTGGCTGCAGGGTTTTAAGAGAGAGAGAGATCAAGGAGTTTGGAATTTACCCAAAATGGCCAATAAAACTACAGTTTCTAGGCAGTAACCACTCCTACAGGGACAGGTAGGCTGCTCAGTGTTAACCACTGTCACTGGTGAACACAGAGACTTCCCTTTAGCCCAAGCAAGCACTGGCCTCCAAGAAACTTACAAACAGTTCAGAACAGCAACCCTGTAACTGAACTTTCTTTTAAATTAGAGAAAGTGGAAAAATAGCAGAATTTCTTTTTTTTTTTTGTTTTTGTTTAAGGATAGCAGAGACACACAAGTAGCAGACTAGTCAGAACAGTGCAATAAATGACCCCAACACGTGTGTGCTAGGTCAGAGGCAGGAAAAATGCAATTTAAGAAAAAACAATTTTAAATTAAGTACAACACAAAAAATGAAGTAAACAGGCTCTAAGTATGTTCTAAATACTGTTTCTAACCCAGATAACAACTTTTGCAATCAAGAAAATGCCAAAAAGTAGGTGGCAATGCAGTTTTTCTAAGAAATAAATCACAAGAAAATACTTAAAATCTCAAATGTGGCTCCTTTCTTCTCTCAGCATTTTCTCCTCTTGGTAGGTGCTTCAGCAACAACTATCAAGCCCGGAAAGATGCCAAAACCACGCAGCTGCAGGGTCTTAAGAGAGAGAGATCAAGGAGTTTGGAATTGACCCAAAATGGCCAATAAAACTACAGTATCTAGGCAGTAACCACTCCTACAGGGACAGGCAGGCTGCTCAGTGTTAACCACTGCCACTGGTGAACACAGAGACTTTCCTTTAGCCCAAGCAAGCATTGGCCTCCAAGAAACTTACAAACAGTTCAGAACAGCAACTCTGTAACTGAACTTTCTTTTAAATTAGAGAAAGTGGGAAAATAGCAAGTTTTTTTGTTTTTGTTTAAGGATAGCAGAGACACACAAGTAGCAAACTAGTCAGAACAGTGCAATAAATGACCCCAACATGTGTGTGCTAGGTCAGAGGCAGGAAAAATGCAATTTAAGAAAAAACAATTTTAAATTAAGTGCAACACAAAAAATGCAGTAAACAGGCTCTAGGTATGTTCTAAATACTGTTTCTAACCCAGATATCAACTTTTGCAATCAAGAAAATGCCGAAAAGTAGGCGGCAATGCCATTTTTCTAAGAAATAAATCACAAGAAAATATTTAAAATCTCAAAAGTGGTTCCTTTCTTCTCTCAGCATTTTCTCCTTTTGGTAGGTGCTTCAGCAACAACTATCAAGCCTGGAAAGACACCAAAACCACGCGGCTGCAGGGTTTTAAGAGAGAGAGCTCAAGGAGTTTGGAATTATTGCGCAGGTGTCACAACATAGTAAATGCAATTAAAATGATGATTGGATTGAGTGGTTTAGTAGTTTGTTCATGAGGTGGACAGAAAAATGTATCATCTTTTTAATTTCTATTATAGTTATTATTATGCTTGTTTGCATGTTATTCATATGTATTAAATTTTTTTTATCAAAAGTTATTCGGCAAACTACTGTTGTCAGTTGTCATAATGAAGCTGTTCTACCAAACAATGATAAATTTGTTTCCCTGGTTTAAAATAAAAAGGGGGAACTGAAGTGTGCTAACAGTGAGTAAAGGGTTAAAATAAATTCTGCTGTAAATATGCTGAAAAATGAAGCATAAAATAAAGTAGTGCTAGACAAATTTGGCATCCAACCTTTGTAGCAAGGACAAATATGTACACATGTGAGTCATTAACAGTTGTGGTTAAAGCCTATCCTAGGAAAATAGGAACGTATCCAAAAAGAAGAACTGTGTAACAAGGACAGGTATGCACACATGTGAGTCAATAACAGTTTGTGGTTAAAGCCTAACCTAGAAAAATAGGATCTTGACCAAAAAGAATTTTGACTTACATGTTGATAACTGTATCCAGAAGACTTATTTAAAACTTGGCCTCCTATACAGAAATAAAAAGTTTCTCACTGACAAAGCAAAAGTAATCCTCTGTCATGCTTACCTTCTAACCAGTCTATTGTATAGCTCTCAAATCCTGACAAATCTAAACTCCTCTCTCCTTATTTAATTAGAATCAGCCTACAACAAAGTAGCTAGATTTCCAGCACATCAAACATATATTTCATCACTGTCGCTCACTAAAATACTTAAACTGGCTAGAATTACCTCACCAGCTTCTCCTCTCTCAGCTCCAGATTATTCACTCCATTCTATACCAGTCTTCCTACTGCCGAAGCTTATCTCCTCTTATCTCTCATTATTCACCCACCCGATCGCTACATAGCTTGGACCAAGACCTTCTACAGATCTATAAACCCAAAACCAAAATGGGATGTAACATCTATAGCTACCATCCTACCATTCTTTGGAACAGGCTTCCATTTGATATTAGGTCCCTCAGTCAACATAAACAATTCAAAGCAGCTACCAAGGAATACTTAAAAAGTCACTGGTCCTGCCACTGTACTCACTCCTCATAATCCTCTCTACTATCCCTAAAACAGTGCTCTCCCTGTCCACTACATTGTTTTGCTTCACTGACATCTACTACTTTTATATGTCTTAGCTCTTCCTAGCCTTCTTTACCTCACTGGTAACAGGCATCTTTACCATGAACAGGAACCTCCTTATACTACTATTAAAAAAAGACAAATCTTTCATCTCTCTTTCCCTAAATAATAATATACAGTAACAGCAATGGTACTAGGATTTCTTTCTTTCTGCTTCAGTTGTCAAAATTGTACTACATTGTTATACTGCTGTATTTATTTACATGTACTGTAAATATTTTTGAATTTTTATGTCAGTTGCTAATGTTTAACTTTTATTGTAATGTTGTAGAGCTTTTCTCCCTGGGCCTCCACTGAAAAAGAATTATTTCAGCTCAGTCAGACAATCCCAGTCAACAAATGTAAAATAAAATAAATAAATAATAAATAAGAAGAACTGTGTAACACGGACAAATATGTACACATGAGTCAATAACAGTTTGCGGTTAAAGTCTAACCTAGGAAAATAGGAACTTGACCAAAAAGAAGAACTGTGTGGCAAGAACAAGTCATAATCAGCTCTTGAGACAAAGGAACCATCTGCTTGGTGAGTCTCAAAGAAACCAACAATGTATCTGACAAGAACTGTATAAAATGACTATAAAAAAACAAGCTGTGTTAAGGTATGTAGGAACTTTGGTTCTGAGGTAATGGAAGATTGCTCTCTTAATTCAAGGACAATGGTGTGACCAATCCTCACCAGAGACAGCTGTGTCAGCATCTCCAGCTCCAGGTTTGAAAGCAGGTGATGAGCAAAAGTTGTTAACATGTTTTTTTCTGTAAAAGAATAGGACACATTAATCAGAATTGTGACCATTACAAAGTCTGGCATAAAACGATGTAGAACAGGGTGTGTTTGCAAAAACAGAGCCAAAAGATTCACAAGACAAGTCGGAACAACAAGTCAATGTACACAGACCTTAAATATTGGCAAAGATAGCTATAAGGTTCATCAATACACAGGAAAAGGGGATGTATGCCTTGTAAATTTTCAGGCAGCTTTAGTTGTAAATCCAAAATATTTGGAAAAACAAGCAGAAGAGATGGCTAGACAAAAGTTACAAGAAGAGATTAAAAAATCTTGATATATAAATCACGTGGACAGAGAGCAAGATGATTAACAAAAGCATGCAGTGTGCCATGTTGGATTTGATAAGGATGAGAATGAGTGGATTCCCTTACAATAGCGGTGTGCCCACCCTACTCTAGTATCTTTCTTAACTACTTTTAAAAATTGCGAAAGTGGTTGACCAAAGATTGATATCTGGGTAGAGAGGTCATTTTGGCAAAATGTTTTATTGGATACAGGAGCAGCAGTATCTGTTACAAATAGTTACCTCTAAATCCTACAAAAAAGGTTTGCATCTCAGCATTTAATAGTACAGGATGCTATGTAGTAAGTAGCCAAGCTGTAGACATAAAGTTTCATCAAGAAAGACAGTCCTGAAAGGGTGCATTTTTGATGCACCCATTCTACTCAACTACCATTATTGGTATGGACATGCTAGGACATTTGTGTATAGTAATTGATTTGCCCAACAGTATTTTGTGGATAGATGACAGGAAAACAGGAGAGGGAGAGGTAACTGCAGTTTGCTGTGCGATCTCTCTACCTGAGAAACCTGACAAGCCTACAGGACCTGTAAATGCAGACAGTGAGGATGTGTGGCAGCATTTACAACAGCAATTCCCAAACATGTGGTTCAAGGGACATAGAAATTGTGGAAAACTAGAAATGCCGGTAGGGATGGGTAATGATCAGGACTATATATCACCATTTCAAAAACAGTATTCAATTCCTAGGGATGAAGAGGAACATATGGAAAAATGTAATGCAGAATGGGAAAAGGAAGGAATCATACAAAAAGCAACAGTCCCAGAAATTCACAAATCTGGCCAGTTAAGAAAAAAGATGATATTTACCATCTTGTTATTGATTTATGTAAGGTAAATCAGTACACAACTTCTAGAGCAGACCTAATTCTGGGAGTCCAAAAACTGGCTGCATGTATTAAACCACAAAGTAAGTGGTTTACAGTAATAGATTTAGTAAATGACTTTTTTGCTGTGCCACCCAGAAAAAAAAGACGGGCCAAGATTTGCCTTTATGTTTAAAAATCAACAATATATTATGACAAGGTTATCTCAGGGATTCCAAAATAGTCCAGTTATTTTCCATCAGATGGTAGGGTCCATTCTACAACATCCGGAGAAAGATGATTCAGTACTGCATTAAATTGATGATATATTAATTCAGTCTGAAACAGTGGAGGAGCATGTACAGCTTCTTAAAAAGTTTTTTATTCTCTGAAATAGGCAGGGTTTAAGGTTAAAAGTGAAAAAAATTGGTTTATGACACAAGAGGTTAAGTTTCTAGGTACTATCATAAAACTGTTGAAAAGGTCTCCTTGCCCAGTGCATGTGCAAGGCATTTTACAAATGAAAAAGCCACTAACAATAGCAGATCTACATGCATTCATTAGAGTCATAAATTACAATACGGAATTTATAAAAGATTATGCAGCTCTAGCTGTTCCTCCATACAGAATGTTGCAGGAACAAAAGTACTACACCCTCTAAGAATGGGGACTTTGTGAAGACAAAGAATTTTCACAAATAAAGGTAAAACTAGCATAAGCTACAGAGTTAATAGCACCCACACCAAAATTACCATTTGTACAGCAAGCAGCAGAAGGAAAAAAACATTATTGGTTATATTATTATAAGAATGGCCACATGGTGGCGACAACAGAATGGAAAAAAAGCATTACATCCAGTCACTTTCTGTAGTCAAAAAATGACTCCAGTAAAATTGGGCTATCAACCCTGCATTCAACAGCTGTTAGCCATTTACTGAGGTATTAAGAAAACTGAATATCTGACTGTATTTTCCAGAATTATAGTATAAACATTGCACCTAGCAGTAAAAGCTTTGGTAAACAATTTTAAACTGAATAAAATCACAGATGGTATTACTTAAGCAATATTTGCACTTTTTGGAATGAAAACTGCCACCATGCAGACAGGGGACAGCTATTATTTGTCAAATCAGATGAGATATGATGGAAAAAAGCATAACTGCTTTAAAAAATAATGTCACCTGAGGTACAATTTCTGACATCTGAGTTTGATCACTTTAAGCCATCTGTTTTTGTGGATGGAGCACGACTTTGGGACAAAGGCAAATACTGGACAGGATTTGCTGTAGATCCAGAAAATCCAAACCTGTGTTTTCCCAAACTAATCATGTTACCAAGGCATATGTCAGCTCAGAGAACTGAACTGGAGGCAGTACTGTATGTGCTAAAGTATTACAATCCTGTTAACATTTTTCTCAGACAGTGCTTATGTAGTAAATTAAGACTGCATATGGACACTTGGGTAAGGAAAGTATTTGTAGATAGTCTAGGCAAACCATTATGACATGCTGCAATATTAAAAGACATACATAAAGTAATAACAATGTAAAATCAACAGGGACAGTACAGCATTCTAAAAGTAAAAGCATATCAGAAACCAGCAAGTAAAATGTTCAGGTTAAATGCATTAGCTGACACTTTAGCAAACAAGCAACACAAAACAGAAAAAAAACTTCCAGAATATATGTACACTGATGTGAAAGTTAGTGCCTTAAAAGACCTAGACAAACAGTCAATAGTGGTAAATCTTATAAATGTTCAAAAACAACAGGGCTTAAAAGAAGAAACTGGTCAGTGCAGGCTAGCAAAAATGCCACCAAAGTAGTATTATATATACACTTCTTCTAAAGCATTACAGTTGCCATATGTGCCCTTTTAGTTGGCATGGCAGTTAGTCAAGTTAAATCACCAAAGACTGGGACATCTAGGAGCTGATAAGCTATCGGCAGTTGTAAAAGAAAAATACTACAACCCAAGTTTAAAAAAGGTTTGTAGGCTAATTGTAAAAGAATGTCACATCTGTTTACAGGTAAATGCTAAAAGCAAAATACCTCACTTACATCAGATACAGCTTTCAGATGGGCCATGGTATGCAGTTCAAATAGATTATGCAGGTCATTTGCCAACAACAAAGGGAGGTTACAGATACCTACTAGTAGTAGTGGATGTTTTCTCAAAATGGGTATAAGCGATTCCTACCAAAACAATAGCAACAAAAGCAACTAGAAAGACTTTATGGAAAAATATTTTTTGCCATTGGGGATGGCCATGTGTCATAAAATCAGACAACAGTCCACAATTTGTTAGTAATCTCATTAAACAGATGTTTAATTTGTTAGGCATACACCAGAGGTTTCATGTGCCATACCATTCACAGTCTAATGGCAATGTAGGATGTATGAATCGGATGTTAAAATAATGTCTAAAAAAGGCATGCCTTAAAAAGGGCAGTACTTGGGTAAAGCATTTGCCTGGCATTTTAATGGGCATTTGGGCAACACCAAATAGCAAGACTGGTATTTACCCATATAACATAACAACAGGTTACACAAGTCCCATACAATTACCATTTGTCCCAAATATACCTAATACTAGACAGAAATCAGCAGACATCAAGAATGGTTAAAACAACTTACTAGACAATGTGAATACAATGCAAGGAAGCATGCATTCCAACTATGTAAAAAGGTGCCAATATTGGACCAATAGTGTATAAAATTAAAGAAAAAAAGAAAAACAAAACAATGTTGTTACATAAAACTCAGTTAAAAGTTAAAACTAGTGAGGAATGTAAAACTGACTAAGTATATTCTTTTGTAGGTTTATCACAGGAGGAGGCATAATAAAATTGACATGGTTTAAAGTTCATCCTTTTGGAAATCCATTTTCAGATGACCAAAGGCAAAATGATTCAGCAATAAAATCTCTATTTAAAGTATGTTTTTTTAAACTAATTATAGCTATCATAATAGTTATTATTGTACTGCTTAGCATGACATTGTATTTACAACCTGTTAATCAAATTGTAAGGATTCACAAGACAGTAAAGACATGCAAAAAATATATAAACAAGATTGGTCGCCATCTTTTAATATGTTTTTGGCAAGAAAATGTTGGTATGCAAAAAGTATAAATGTTTCTGATTGTTGGATGTGTAGTTTAATAAGAGTACTGTTATCTGCTATAGTACAGGAAGTCACATATTTTCAGCAAAATGGAACCATCTCAGTGTGTAACAGTGACTGTACTGAGACAATTGCAAAAGTAAACCTTCATAAAAACATACCAAAATATGGTGTACTGTATTTCAAAATCGATTTCCTATTTTAATACCAGCCAAGGGTCAGTTATTATTAAATTAAACAACTGAACATCATTTTTCACACAACACTAAAAATAAGTGTGGAACCAACGTTTCGTGTTGGCAAAACAAAAGAAGCAAAAACTTTACGGTTGTAAATGATACAACTCCTACTATGGGACAGCTAAACGGCAGCGTAGTAAATAACAGTATTGCTCTGACAGATGAGTTATTGACATCTGTGATAAATATGCTTATAAATGTTTACCAAAGAAATGACATGGTACCTGCTATATAGGATTAAAAATACCAGCAATGCATCATGTAAAAGAGTTACCAAAGGAAAATATTAAAAATGCAAGGAAAAAAGAGACATATTACCTGTAATTCAAAGTCCAGAAAATCCAAAAGACACCCTAAATACATTGGGTATTTATCATAAAAATCTTCATTATTTAAAACTAAAAAAGTATGGATCTAAGAGATGATGTGATTCCCAGAGCAGGTATTTTTACATTGTATGGAGCTGCAAAAGCCATTTGTGAGTTAAGAAATCTATCTAAGCTAGATAAAGTATTGGCAAACACCACTTTCAATGCAATCTTTGACATTACTGTCAAAATGGCAGCCATACAAACTATGGTTTTACAAAATCAAATGGCATTAGATTGCATAATAGCATCCCAAAGGGGTATATGTGCCCTAATAGGAGAACAATGCTGTACATATATTCCAGATAAAACAGTGTCTCAAAATGCATTTATAAGTTATTGCGCAAGTGTCACATCATAGTAAATAAACTTAAAATGATGACTGGAGTGAGTGGTTTAGTAGTTTGTTCATGAGGTGGACAGAACAAATTATCATCTTTTTTATTGCTATTATTGTTATTATTATGCTTGTTTGCATTTTATTCATATGTATTAACATTTTTTTTTAATTATTCAGCAAACTACTGTTGTCAGTTGTCATAATGAAGCTGTTCTACCAAACAATAATAAATTTGTTTCCCTGGTTTAAAATAAAAAGGGGAAACTGGAGTGTGCTAAACAGTGTGTAAAGGGTTAAAATAAATTCTGCTGCAAATATGCTGAAAAATGAAGCATAAAATAAAGTAGTGCTAGACAAATGTGTCATCGAACCTGTGTAGCAAGGACAAGTATGTACACATGTACGTCAATAACAGTTGTGGTTAAAGCCTACCCTAGGAAAGTAAGAACTTATCCAAAAAGAAGAACTGTGTAACAAGGACAGGTATGTGCACATGTGAGTTAATAACAGTTTGTGTTTAAAGCCTAACCTAGGAAATAGGAACATGACCAAAAAGAAGTTTGACTTACATGTTAATAACTGTATCCAGAAGACTTATTTAAAACTTGGCCTCCTATACAGAAATAAAAAGTTTCTCACTGACAAAGCAAAAGTAACCCTCTGTCATGCTTACCAACTAGCCAGTCTATTGTATAGATCTCAAATCCTGACAAATCTAAACTCCTCTCTCCTTATTTAATTAGAATCAGCCTACAACAAAGTAGCTAGATTTCCAGCAGATCAAACATACATTTCATCACTGTCTTTCACTAAAATACTTAAACTGGCTAGAATTACCTCACCAACTTCTCCTCTCTCAGCTCCAAATTATTCACTCCATTCTATACCAATCTTCCTACTGCCACAGCTTATCTCCTCTTATCTCTCATTATTCACCCACCAGATCGCTACATAGCTTGGACCAAGACCTTCTACAGATCTATAAACCCAAAACCAAAATGGGATGTAACATCTATAGCTACCATCCTGCCATTTTTTGGAACAAGCTTCCATTTGATATTAGGTCTCTCAATCAACATAAACAATTCAAAGCAGCTAACAAGGAATACTTAAAAAGTCACTGGTCCTGCCACTATACTCACTCCTCATAATCCTCTCTACTATCCCTAAAACAGTGCTCTCCCTGTCCACTATATTGTTTTGCTTCACTGACATCTACTACTTTTATACCTCTTAGCTCTTCTTAGCCTTCTTTACCTCACTGGTAACTGGTGTCTTTACCATGAACAGGAACCTCCCCATACTACTATTAAAAAAGGCCAATCTCTCATCTCTCTCTCTCCCTCAATCATAATATACAGTAACAGCAATGGTACTAGGATTCCTTTCTTCCTGCTTCAGTTGTCAAAATTGTACTACATTGTTATACTGCTGTATTTATTTACATGTACTGTAAATATTTTTGAATTCTTATGTCAGTTGTTAATGTTTAACCTTTATTGCAATGTTGTGGAGCTTTTCTCCCCGGGCCTCCACTGAAAAAGGGCTATTTCAGCTCAGTCAGACAATCCCAGTCAACAAATGTAAAATAAAATAAATTAATAAATAAGAAGAACTGTGTAACAAGGACAAATATGTACACATGTGAGTCAATAAGGGTTTGTGGTTAAAATCTAACCTAGGAAAATAGGAAATTGACCAAAAAGAAGAACTGTGTGGCAAGAACAAGTCATAAACAGCTTTTGAGACAAAGGAACCATCTGCTTAGTGAGCCTCAAAGAAACCAACAATGTATCTGACAAGAAATGTATAAAAGGAATGCAAAAAACAAGCTGTGTTAAGGTATGTAGGAACTTTGGTTCTGCAGTAATGGAGGATTGCTCTCTTCTGTACTGTAACAAAAGCTAAACTCAGATCTATATTGCAACATCAAATGCTAAAAATAGCGAACGATGTTTCATCGACACATTTTCAGCAAAAGCTGAAAATGTCGAATCCGCAGAACAGCGATTTCTTTCCTAGGGAAAGAAATCGCTGTTCAAAAAAAAAAAACATTAAACACTTCCAAACACATACACACATACCTTAATCCTAATTATATCCCCCCCAAAACAAGTAAACAACTAAATACACATATACACATAACCCAACCATACATTTAACGAAAAAAAAACAGTAAACATTTTAAACCATATGCACTTACCTTAACCCGGACCCTAACCCTAAGGTCAGTAACTCTTGCACATTTACATAAACAGTTCCAAACACATACACACTTACTTTAACCCTAATTCTACCCCCTAAAACAAAAGTAAACATCTGAAAACACATACACACGTAACTCAACCATACATCTAACACAAAACATAAAACAGTAAACACTTTCATACATATGCACTTACCTTAACCCGCACCCTAACCCTAAGGTCAATAACTGTTGCACAATCATGCTCGGGAGCTATACTGGACAAGGGACCACACTACACTTCAGAACACGGCAAAACAACAAAGCGGTCAAGTGACTTATTTCCCAGGGAAAGAATTCGCGGAACAGCCACTTTGCTGATTTGCCTGTTCACTCTACATGTGTCGACAAAAACGCATTCAACAAAATGTGTTTTTGTTGTACTCATAGGAACCTCTAAACTCTGCACAGTAAAGCTAATAGTTGCTGTGACATCAATTGTGTCAGTTTTTTTATTAAAAGTGCATGTTAAAGTACTAGTAGAATGCAAAATAGAGTAATTTCTGTGTTAAGAAATGTATCACTTGGAATGTAATGGATGACTAAACAGCCAATGTACAGCCAATAAGCCCTCAGTATAACCTATGGCCTCCCACCTGTGTGGTTACTACCAGCTGGCTCCATCTTCTTTTTGTCATGTTGCATGTCTGCTGATGGAGCTGGCTGGCAGAAGCAGAAACACTCCCTTAAATAGGGAGTGTGCACCTGAACCCACCCCCAATGATGACGCTCAGCTAAAGGACCATGAGCTGTTGCAGGGTAAGTCATCGACATAGTACACAAGCTATATCATACACTTATAGCAAAAATGTTTCTCCAGCAGTTTCATCCTTGCCAAGAAACATATAAATAAAATCTATTTTTAAATAAATATTATTTTTTTGATGAGATACTAACAGAGGAAATATAAAAATTTTCATGCAGGAACTAATGACATTCTAAGTGAAACAGTTATTTAAATAGGAATATGACTTGGACCATTATCTGCCAAAAACAAATAAACAAGCAAACAAATAAATAAACAAACAAATAAATACATATTAAAATATGTGAGGGATCAACTATTTTCATCTAATTTGCAGATACTTATTTTATGTTATTTCTTTCACTTTCTTAAATTAGTGAAGTAGAAAAATGCCATCTTGGTCTTCATGTAAGTATATAATTTGCAGAGTAAAAAGTTATTGGCCGGGATTCACTAATCCTCCGTGTAAGACTAAATAAGTCTTACTCGGAAACTGCAGCCTAAGAGTATGACATCAGCGCGCCATGCATATTCATGAGGGCGCGCTGACTCAACTCAAAGGTGAACACGGAGCATGCACGAGTGTAGGGGGCATGTCAGACTGCCGAGCAGTCCAAATATCCATGCCCCTGCAAGTGCCTAAACTGCAAATGTCACCAGACATGAGTGAGTCTGCTGAAATGCATATATCCCCAACAGTACACTCCCCCACATTCTAAACCCCTGTACAAATATAATAAAATGTAAAACTTTTTTTTTTATCATTCCCGATATAGCTGCATGTATTTGTGCGTATGTGAGCGGGTTTGCCCATTGCTTAGCTACAGTTTGCAGTTTAGACATCGAAGAGGATAATAAACTACTTATATGCAAACTAAGAAAAATAGCAGTAGCGTGGTGGTAGAGCCTTCGCAGAAAGAGGAGGCATTCCCGGTTTGAGTCCCACCACTCCCCTTTCCATTTTCTGTAGTAAATCTGTGCATAAAAATAATTCCTGACATTTACCTTTTAAATTTTAGTAAAATGCATTGAAATGGCCTATGTAGTTGTGAACGATATTATATATATATATATATATATATATATATATATATATATATATATATATATATATATATATATATAAGAAGGTGAAATGTTCATGCATACTGATAAATACATAAGTAATGTATCTTAAGCAATGTGAAGCACTGCTAAGCAAAGTTTACCAGTATTAAGCATATTTAAGTATAATTGCTCATAATCCACAAAAAAATGTGCTGAGAAAACAGAGCGGAGATCAAAAACCAGTTGGTTTCAGTAAATTTATTCAAGCCACAAAGGAAACGGACACCAAAACAATAAAACATAAACGCCTTAGCTTGTACCAATGCATTTTCATCTTGTTAGATTAGACTTCATCAGATGACCAGTGCACTCATATGTTTCTCATATTTATATACATTACAATTAGTTAAAACCAATAAAAATACATTCTCCACATTTAAAATAATCATCATAATATTTAAATATTTAAATAATTACATAATTACATTAGAAAGGATTTTTATACTGTATTCAATATATTACTTGTACATAAGAAAATATTTATATATGAATATTTCCACTACGTAAGGGAGGGTAAATGAAAACAAGGTGGGGTGTATTTAAATATTTAAATATTATGATTTTAATATGACATTCATTGGTTATTATAAATGTGGACGGAAACGCACTGGTACAAGCGTTTATGTTTTATTGTTTTGGTGTCCGTTCTCTTTGTGGCTTGAATAAATTTACTGAAACCAACTGGTTTTTGATCTCCGCTCCATTTTGTCAACACATTTTCTGTGGATTATTTGTCGTACTTGGTGCTGGTTCTACTACTTTATTGGTTTCATAATTTCTCATAGCTTAGCAGTGCTTTAATAGCTTTGCACGGAGCTGTGCATCGCGCCAACTAGCGCAAACAAAACATGTTTGCGCAAAGCTGCGCACAGCGCTAACTAGTGCAACATCGGGCAATGTCAGTAAATGTAGAGCAATATTGGGCAAAGTTGAGAAAAGTCAGCTAAACACAGCCACACCTCCTAGCCGGTCAGGCCAGTAGTAAAATAAAAAGCAATGAAAGGCCTCGTACCCGGGATAGTGTGCACCATAATCAAAGTACTGAACCACTAAGCCATGACAGCATTTGATGTTCATGCACTGTCAACACACATATACTTATTAATCAAAGTTTACCCAGTGCTAAGCAGGTGTGCACTCAGCTGAGAATTTATAAATCTGGCCAATCACAAATAAGTGCGGGAAATGAGGCATATTTAAGCTCCATAGGTGGGAATACTTGCCATAACTGGTTGTAACTCTCATCTGCAGGCAGCAATGGCTGGTGTTGGAGAGGGCTCTCGCTTTCAAGTGCAACGGTGGGGCATTGAGGAGTCTAAAGTGATGGTTTGGCTCCTCGTCCATCATCATAATGCCAGACTCCTGCAGGGCCAGTTCCAGGGCACTGAATACAAAGTGGAAGCCTGGAACCATCTCGCACATGAACTCACCAGTGCCACAGGCGTCCCTTGGACTGGTGAGCAGGTCAGACACCACCATGCAGACCTGAAGAGATGCAAGCAGGTCCAACTGAACCAATGGATACAGGAGGCCTGTGGGATGGCAAATGCCCCACTACTGTGTAGGTAGCCATGGAATGAAGTATGTAAGAATTGCTACTGTAGACGATAGTATGGATAGGTATATGTCTCAATATCACTTCATTTACTTCACAGCTGCAGGTGTCCGTGCTGCGAATCAGCAAGCCTATGCAGATAGGCTGCTAAGGCTGCTCCACCAGGCAGGTTAGTAATTATTCTGCATGTATTGTTATATAAAATAAGTGAGAGAGCCTGACAAAAAGTGTTGTAGCCCAATAATAAAGGTATAATAAGACTTGAATAACCTCTCTGCATGTACTGTTATGCAACATAAGTGAGAGAGCCTGAAAAAGAGTGTTGTAACCCATTAATAAAGGTATAATACATCTTGAATAACTTCTCTGCATGTACTGTTATATAAAATAAGTGAGACAGTGAGAAAAGGTGTTGTAACCCATTAATAAAGATATAATACGTCTTGAATAAAAGTCCTCTGCATGCACTGATATATCAAATAAATGAGAGAGCCACTAGAAAAGTGTGTACTGTAATTAATAAAGGTATAATTCCTGGAGTGTGTCCGTGTCACTTCCTTCGATATGTTGTTGTACCCTTGCATTATAGAACTAGTACTGTTGTATCAAGCGCAGTCAACCCACACATAGGTAGGCCCATATAAAGTGGATGAAGGGAGTGCCAGTAGCTGTTAAGCATATATACAGTCCTCAACTGTCGGTTCATGGCCAGTATGTACAGGTTAATCTGGCACATGAGTAGCTTGTTATTGTGTTCCCCAGAAATGTCAGTGTGCTGCTAGAATTGAAGGTGGCTGTTAAAATATACCTGATAATGTCACCTGAACACATCCAGATATGTAGATGTATAAATATAAATGAAATATATAAATATGTAGCAGTAACATCTGCATCCTGGACAGTGTGTATGTCAGATATAGGTCAGGTATATCAAGAACTAGCAAAACCCATTTCACAATTTAACAGACATTGCCTAGTGTAATAATACATGTAGGTGATATATAACTGCAGTCAATAGAAATGTAGTGTAAACTATAAGTATATATAAGTTGTTAATGGAGGTATCTTTTTACACCCTACTGTATGTGGATAAACAATGCAATTCCACACCTCAATGGGTATGTCTAATCTCATAACATTTGTTGGGACACATGTCCTATTGGTTTATAAATATCTGCATTAACTTTGATGCATGTGCCCTGTTCACATACCACAATCTTGGTGGCCTGTTGCCACCAATCAATCCTGCATGCTGTTGGAATGTCCACTGTTGTTCTATATATGCATGTGTTATGCTTGCTGTTCAACTGTTGGAACTCTGGTGTGTTGGGTTAATGGGAATACTACTGTATGCTGTTAGAACTAAATTGGAATGCTGTTGGCTATTACTAACCCATATTGTCATTAAATCCTCCTAAACATAGAATGTATGGGAAGGCCGGTCCCAGCGGCCCACCTGTCCCACCTCAGCTGGTGATGGCACCTGGCACCAGCAGGTCCTGTGCCCAGCCCAGGACCTCCTCCTCCATTGGTCCTGTGCCACCTTCAGGTGGAAGCGCTGCAGGGGATGGGGCTCATCCCCGCATGCAAGTGTGGCCAGAGGAGGGCCATCTATCACCCTCCGAACGGTCCAGGCTGTGGTGCATAGGGAGATTGAGCGTTCAGTCACTGATCCTCTATGCCAGCTCGAGGTAAGAGTAGCGTGACTCATGGGTGAGCCTGCCCTTCCTACGCAGCCCCCAGCACAGCCACCCTCTGGGCTGTGAAGGTGCAATGGTGACTGCTCATGGGTGGGGATCTCAGTTCCACTATTGCCATCTGTGGGCTCATGGGCTTGTGAATTCCAAACATCCTTCCCCATCAATGGTGTTCACCCACCCCATGTGTCATATTCCGCCCCTGTATGCATCTTGTTTGTCTTGTCTGTTTACCTCCCCAACCTTCCTCCCAAGATATACCTACTTCCCCTACCCCACATTCCACTCTCACCTGAAAAAAAAAAAAGGGAAATCTGCTCCCACAAAAGAATTATGCCCCATACATAGCTGCCCATTTAGCACACATGTCTGATGGACACATAAACTGAAATTTAATTGGCAGTACAACATACTTCGTTGTCCTCACCCCTCTCTCAGGGGTGGAAGATTTCAAATTTCCCTCCAAATTACTAGTATATGCACAGCTGTTGCTGTTAAAGAAATGGGCAGCTATGGACCTTCCCTACACCCATCCTGCACATCCCTAGCTGTTTTCCCTACTGTATTTCCCTCTTTGTGCCCCTTTTTCACCACTCTCCTATCTCCCCATTTTCTTTTCTTTCAAAGAGATGAGCACAGGTGTTAGCGGGAGTAAGCACTTTTAATCAGTAGTTAGCGGGTTTGCGCGAGTGTGCGCTTGTGTGCACTTAGCTAAGTATTGCTAAGCATCGTGCAAAGCAGCGCAAACCCGCTTACAGATGCTTAAAAGTGCCTTAGTCACCCTGTATGTGAGGGGCCTTGTTCTGCTCAGCAGCAAAATAAAACACCACTGTCAGTCTCGAACCTTGGACACACTAGACTGCATGAAGTACCACTAAGCCACAGTAGATATACTGCAGGTTGTTGCTGAAATATATATATCATGCATCAGAATGAGTGAATGCAAAGGAAAGATAGGAATGCCATAACACAAAACCTGTTCTGTGTAACTTGACCAGCAGTTGTTGTGGAATTGCATTACATGACTGTGATAACAGAACCAGCCATTTTAGCAGTAAATAATGTTACAGCAGCACTTTACAACCCCACACAGTATCATAGCAGGACAATCCCCACCCAAATGTACAAAATACCTGTGTGTTCAAGGTCCAGCAAGGATGTAGGTAGGCGTACTCAATACTGGAATTGTCCAGTTTTCATGAGCATCCTGTGCTAATGTCAACAAAAAAAAAAACACAAACTGTGCAGAAGTGAATACATTAATATCCACAGTATAGCAGTTCACAAACAGTTCATGTGCCAAATGAAAACATCTCAATAACTATGTATGTATGGCAGCTAATTTTATAAGTAGAAAATAAACTACATACTCCCATGTATCTTGTGTTAGCATTTGTAGGGGTGAGTATAATTCTACACTGACAACTGTGTACTGGAAGTGGCAACATTCAGGTCTGAGTACAACATTCAAATCACTGGCTACACCCCTAGCATCAGATACAAGAAGTATACCAACCTTCTGACTTACACAGCGGTGTCCACAGCAAGCAAGCATGGTCCCCACTTTGGAAAGCTGAAAGGGCTACGCCTACCTGACTTAGCAATTTATAGCATTTGGTTGCTATGACAGTGAGTACTGCAAGTACCACACAGCAGGATGCATGCAATTGCCAAATGGTGGCCAACAATTGGTGCAGAGGCCATCACATGCACATGTGCAGATACCTATAAAAGCAAGCTGTACTTGCTGTCCACACATGCAATCATTTCATTGCAGGTACGGAGAGGGAGAGAGAGAGAGAGAGAGAGAGAGAGCGACACAGAGAGACACAGACCACAGCAATAGGAAAAAAAAGATATAAAAGAAAATATTTTGAAAAAAATATATATTGAAAAAATATATTGAAAAAATATATATATATTGAAAAAAATATATTTAAAAAAAATAATATATTGAAAAAATATATATATTGAAAAAACAAAAGATATATTGAAAAAAATAAGATATAAAAAAAGTGTACAAAACACACGGAACTAACTACTACAAACACATACAAAGGAAAGGTATGTAACAGATATGTACTTACTGGCATGTAGTAGATGTTTTTGAAGAGTACTCTACATAGTTTGAATCATCCATATGTGGCAGCAGTATGTATCTATGCACAGATGCCCTGCATAACTACTGCCATGGAGAAATCAGTGTGTAGCTGTGTGCAGTGGGATATGACTGTGACATATGTAGTTCAGCATTAAATGTCAAACATCTGATCCATTTTATCTGTGTTCTGTACAGTAGTGTCTACAATGTCTGTCTGGGGGAGTAGCGCAAACAGTTATATAAACATGGATGTGACAGAGTAACAAATGCATGATAGTCATATTAACGTGTAGCTTAGCATTGGCAACCGCTGTACCAGGCTAGTATGCTAATCTAGCATTTGCAGCTATATATACACCCTCTAATATTACTGTGTGCTCACATGTGACACCTGTTCATGTTGCAGCAAGGCCCAACAGGTCAGCCGTGAGGTACATGGACTTACAACAGTGTGGTCCTTGTGTGTGTATGGCACATACATACGGAGAGATCTGTCTGTGCCAGATATATTAGCATCTGTACATGTGCATAAAGCAAGGGACATACTGCAACTGTTTGTGAAAGGTGGACATATATATGTTGCTGAAGGTTGTTATGTGCATATTTCTATGTAGGTTGTAGTGTGTTGCAAACCAGACAGCATACAGTGCTGGTATATGACATGTGGTTAAATGCTGTGGGAATGATTTGTCAGGTATGCAGTGTTGCTGCCAGTGAGGCCTGCTAAAGCTACATGGGCTGAGAACACCTTCAATGCATTCCTCATAACACTGCGCAATATTATTACATAACTGTATACCTCACAACCTTCGCATACTTGATATTCCCACCATGAAAGGTGGACTGTATATGTGCCTATATGTATATCTATATGTACACCAATGGATGTTTATATGTATGTGTGTGTGTATATATATATATATATATATATATATATATATATATATATATATATGGGTTTACCTGAGATGGTCGACAGGCCATATGATCGACACTCATTTGGTCGACAGTTCAGTTGGTCGACAAGCAGATTTGCCCCCCTCTGCAATGTTGTGCAACCCTGGAGTTTATATATATATAGTTAGGGGGGTGTGGGGGGCAAAGCCCCCCACATAAAATGCTTGTCGACCAAATGAACTGTCGACCAAATGAGTGTCAATTATATGGCCTGTCGACAATCTCAGGTAGACCCATATATATATATATATATATGTATGTATATATAGTGAGAGAGAGAGAGAGAGAGAGGGTCATATTTACTGCAACAGATGCCTGGTGACAAAGCCATGGACTCAAGCTCAATGTTGACACTGCATTGGCTTCCCTTCTTGCAAAAACTCTGTAACCATTAACTACCACATAGGTGGTAGTCTACTTAACACCAAAGGTGTGATAAGAGACCATGAGACACAGGTGGACAGTAGTCTCCCCTTTGATAATCACAGTGCCACACTAGTCATGTAATCTGTCTACATGGCACACGTCATCACAAAAGGTGTGTCATCCAGGGAAATATAGGTCAGTGTTCCCCTCTACTCCACACACACAAAACCCATTATAGAGTACAATATCCCATGTGTTATGTACCTCACAAGACATCTACAGCAACTGGAAAGGACACAGACATACCTCACAAAGAGTAATACCGGCCTCAAACAGATGCCCTATGCAGACCGTCTCACAATACCACAGCTAGACTGTGTCGCATACCGCCTACCCAGAGGTGACCTCTGCCTAACATACAAAGCTATGTCAAACCCAGAGCTGTTGGACATGCTCCACGTAAACAGATCACAATCCCTACGAGCTACATACTCTAGGGACCTAAACCTTGTCATTTCAATAAAGAGCACATGCTGGAGGGATAGATTCCTATCTCAGAGACATCCCATACTCTGGAACAAACCACCTATCAATAACAAACAAAGCTCCTAATTAGCAGTCATCATATATAATCCTGATGATTGTATGGGAGATAGGAAATACACCCCGGGAATCACCTCTGTAGCTCTGCTTGACAGGGTCACGTGAAATGAAATTACCTATGTGTCAAAGGCCAGGGGAGCGTATGGCTAGACATCTACAGGCCCTTGGGCCAATAGCCTATAACTTACCTATGAACCGATACACATCCACATGTACTTGTTGCAATAATTGCTATGTGAGGTTGACTGAGTGTGATGGTGAATGTGTTGGTGAATGTGTCAGAGTTCTGTATATGTGTGATAGCTAAGTGGGAAACTGTTTCTCTCATGGTATTATGTGTCCTAGCTGTGATCCCAGCAAAAGATGTGTATGCTATTGCTAGGCAGAAAAAGCAATATGCCATACGGTCTGACGTAGTCCGTTGGTGTTGACTGGGGTGTCCCATTGTAGGCTACAGCAGTACATATATGGTTATTGAGTGTTACTGCTGGTGAATCCAACCCCTGTATGAACTGTAGTACTACCTGAAGCTGTATGCCTAACAGCACAGTATGGTGTATGTCCACATTTCTTGGAACCACTGTTTTGTGTGTTCCCTGTAGTCCTCACAGTTGACATACAACAGGCATAAGGTTTTGTAACTACTGACACACAGTACTGTATGGTACACAGGTAAAGGTCATGTGAGTTGCCATACCTTTGTGTCTGGTATGTATGTCTATCTGATGTGTGTGTGTGTATGCCTGTACCATGGCCTCGGTCATATGTGTGTTACAGGATATAGGTGCATATCTAGCAACATGTATAGTCTAGTACAGCAGTATGCCACCTATATTAACGAATGTGCATATATGTTAGGCAGGGGTTTCCATCAATGACTAGTGTGGTATACTGGTAATACTGTAACTGGACTTTACAATCATTGCAATGGATTACATGTTATGTTATTCATTAGCTTGACATATACCCCCTGTGGCTAGGTGATGCATTGTGTCTCATACAGTGTGTCATGTACTGTTGTATAGTCTTACATACTGCTTTATCTTTGTTGCTGTGCAAAACATGGTTTGATATATAGAGTGTGCCAGGCAGTGTCAGGCAGTTGTGGGTTAAGCACTGATATGTGGTATTGAAAGTGTGTATCCTCTGACAGCCAATAGGTAGCTATATATGGCAGTTAATTGATATCTGTACTTTAGAATGTTGTGTGCCACATGACTTGCTCACACATATTGTTTCATTGTCTTCCAGGGTCATGGCCCACCATCATAATCCCTCATATAGCCCAGCAGAGGAGGAACTGATTACAGCCACCTTGGTTCAGCACTACGCCCTGCAGTTCTCAAGAACCAGCCAGGACCAGCATGAGCGGACTGCACTGCGGCAAGATCTTGTCCATAAGGTAAATGACATAGGCATGCATAACCGGACATATGAGCAGGTACGCCATCACTGCAGTGATTTAATTAGACATGTCCGGCAGTGTGCGTCTGATATCCGTAGACAACAGCTTGCCACAGGTGGTGGGGTAGCCATCCATCCCCCCCTCACCAGAGTGGAGGAGCTGCTCCTGAGCCAGGTGGCTCCTGGCCAACAACAACAACAACTAACATGTATCATCATGGAGGCCGGAGCCACCCAGTAAGTTGACACAGAGCGTGCAGGTAACATGGCATAGCTGTACACTACTGTTATCTCTATTGGTAGATCATGCTTATGTGAGATGTTTACTGTGTAGTTAGAAGATGTGGTGCCTAGTGTTGTGCAATAATAATAATTAGGAATATAATCTGCAGGCCTGTGACTGTCAACCGTTGTACTACTGTAAGATTGCAAACACACAGTAGCAATGCCACAGTTGTTGCCACTGACAAACTGTCTCATATCCTTGTAGGTCCCTCTGGTGTGACAGCAAGGCAGTAGACCCATGTTGGCGAGTGTGTTCTACATTTAATATTGCTAATTAAATGTGCATGTCATTGGTGAGGTGTAGGCCATGTACAAGTCACACACCTGCACATAATGCATGCTGTGCATGTTTGCTGTGAGACTATGCAAATCTCAGTAACGTGAGTAGCTGCCTCAAACACATGCAATACACAGAGCATCCCACACAATTGTGGCAACACTGTAGTGGACATTGGATAGGCAGAGTCGATACATATGCACACAACATACACAACTGTGTCATACGCAGTACACGTTAACATGCTACACATGGCGTATTCAGACACCGGCTGTAAGGTCACACTCCAGTATCCCAAATGTCATCCACACAGCACACATGATATACCTGAGGGGTAGAGGCCTCTCATGTGGCTGTGCGACACTCTTCAACACATAACACATTCATGTTAGGCAATGCCCCCTATTGGGCACCTTACAAACCCATGTAACAACTGGCTGTGAAATGGTGAATGTAGCCATGGTACTGCAGTTCAGGTACAGCATGCTATGTGCTGGTCTGGCACACATTAGTAGCCTTGAGTGACCACATGATGCTGCATGATGATGGCTCATGGTACTACACCCCATCCAGTTACAGTGGCCACAGTACTACATATATCATTAATTGCTATGCACCTCAATGTTGTGTGTGTGCAAACATATGCACCTATACACAATATGCATAGCAATCACCATTTGTACAAAGTGACACACATATGTCTTGTAATGCTATTGAGTGTATAGGTCACATGACACACATTGTGTATGTGTGATGTTTAATGTTGCAGTTGTGTTGTAGCATGCCATGTCATGGCTGGCACTGGCATGTCCACAATATGTCTTACACTCACCATATCCACTGTACAATGGCTATGTTGAGCAATGGTATTCCATCAGGTATACATGCACCACTCATCCTCTGTGTATACATAGCATGCATGTGCTAAACCTGTGTCCACAATTATCTGCTAAAGACACAGATGCTCTAATCAGAAATGGATATCTATGTGACACACAGATACACATCCAGCCATGGTATGTATACCTGTGAGTGATGGTGCACAGGACATTGCAGAGCTTTTAATACTTGCACAGCAATGTTGTGTCCATGTACACATTGCGTTCCACGGTGAGGCCAATCACTGAAAAAACACATATGCATCAAAACCATGTATACTGTTATTAGCAAGGGCTGTCTACACTCACACTGCATGCTGTTGAGCAACACACGTCCTGCATGCTGACACGTTTGATATAAATGTTTGGCTTGTGATACTGTACCCCACCATCACACATTATTGAGTATGTTCTGGATTGCTGGTGGCGTGTGTGTGTGTGTGTGTGTGTGTGTGTGTGTGTGTGTGTGTGTGTGTGTGTGTGTCTGTTTTAGTGGAGTGTATTTGTGTGCATGTGTTTATGTGTGCATGTGTTCATGTGTGCATGTGTGCATGTGTTCATGTGTGCATGTGTTAATGTGTGCATGTGTGCACGTGTTCATGTGTTCATGTGTGCATGTGTGCATCTGTGCATGTGTGCATGTGTTCATGTGTGCATGTGTGCCAACATCGTGTACAGGTCGTAAAGTGTGTTTCCTGTCTTCCTCTCACATGTGCTGAGTTTGGGCTGGTTCACTGCAGCAAGGAAACTGATGTCACTGAGCATAATAGTGATAATGATGATAGGTGTGTTGAGGAACAGGCATGTTTGCCAGGGTCTGTCGTTGGGCCATCAATCGATAGTACACAAGTGTCCACCCCATCCATGCATGCAGTCATACTGCCAATACATCCATCAGCAATGCCCTTAGCTGAGGGACAGCGTACAGCTGGCATTGGCCAGGACAGTGTGTTATCTATGGCACATGCATCCTGGCACAGCAGCCATACCCAGATGTCTGGAAGGGTACCACATAGGCAGATGTCCAGGGGTTCTCGTCAGAGCACTGCTGCTCATCATGCCACTGACAGATGTGCCACAGGTCTTACAACCTCACACATGTTCTGTGCTGTCATGGAGGCACAGGCACCAGACAGGGACTAAGGGCAAAGAGGGCACATAACACTGCCATAATTGACAGTATCCATGACCTAGCAGGTGCCATCCATAATTACACTGAGGTCACTGAAAGACATTGGGGTGAGACATTAGATGTCCTCCGCAATGTCATGTCCATGTGTCAGGACAGTGCAGGATGTATGAGTCGTCAATGTGGACGTATGCCAGCAACATCAGCAGCTGGCAGTTGCTGCGGATGTCCCTCAAGTCACAGCCACTCCCATAGTGCCAGTACCAGCCCCAGCAATGTTGGGAGTGGGCTGCCCATAGACCATCCTAGAAGACCACGTGCACATGGCTCTGGACAGTCCCAGCAGGGACCTGGGTCCAGTGTACATCCATCTACCTCTCGGGATAGTACCCAGTCTGGCTTAGTCCTGATAGTGTCAGTAGCACCCCTGCCAGGCACAGGTACCATATCCGTAGCCAGAGAAGGTGATCTGTAAAGCTGGGCAGGTACAGTCTGTGGCTGTCCCACAAATACCCATATATGGCAGCCACCTGGTGGAACTGTGTGCATGCAGACACACACACACATAAACAAGACACCTAGGGCTAACACATACCTGCACACATTACATCAACATTGGCCCATAGTAGTACTCTTGCCCCTCCCACACACACACACACACACACACACACACGCACACATACATGTTGATTGTATGGCTCACTGTAGGCCTCTGGCAAACCAACAACACATCCTGTGCATATGATGAAACCTGTGCCACCTCCTGTCATCTGTAACATCGATGCAGGAACAGGCTACCATGGTGCTGATATACAGGGTGACTTTATAGCAGTAAAGCAATGTTAGCATGTTGCCAGCAGTAGAGTGTAATGATATGTTTGAAGGTGTAGCTGAGCAGGCATGATGCATTTAAGCTATGATTGTCAATGTAGTAATGTTTACACCAGGGTTAGTTCCAATAGTGTATTGTCCACCCACGTGCCACTTGGCTGATGTGTGTAGTATTGGTAGCATGTGTTAGAGAGTTGACAGTATGTGTGGGATGTGTGTGGCACAGATTTGCAGGTGTACATTTGTGAACATGGTGGAGGTGTACTGTCTGCATGTACGTGCATAGTGGACACATGGGCAGGGTGACATGCCCTGTATTACACAGTAACACTCCATAGTTTCTATTGGTGGCCAGTATGTATTGTACTACACACATTTCGGAACTTGACTACACATGTGTGCATGACATGGTTTGACACTGTGCTGTGGGTGATACTGTTACTATCTGTCATTGTTTTGCATTCTGGTAGTATACATAACTTCAACAGCCTGACCATAACCAATCGTTAGATGATGTCTTGACAACTGACACACAGATGTAGGACACACAGTAACATTTGGATCCTTCAGGTACTATACTATGCCAGTAACCAGTGGTATTCACCTGCACCCATTACTTAGACTACTCCTGTTTGGCATATAGCTCTCTTAGGTACAAGCAATCACAGTAGGGATATGTCCATCCACGTCCGGTAATGCATACTGTGGCCTATAATGCATTCTCCAGATGACACACACATCCTCCACAAGGGTATCACGCAGACAGATCCCTGTTGTCAAACCCATGCTGTAAAGCTATAAGCCAACCAAAGCATAGTCATCCACCTTTACGGAACATAGTATCCCCACAGTACCACATAGGTAGTAGCCACCAACATGAAGAACAGGTACCGATGTGTACATGCAACCAAGTGGTATGTCATCTCTCCTTTGATAATCATATTTCCAAAAGTATTTTTAAATCCCTCGGTGGATCACATAAGCAATAAGGTGTCTGCATGCATATCCACAAAGGTTGTTGTACACCTATAATGAATAGCCATCATTGACAGACTTTGCTGAGTTTGAACAGGTCTGACATATACCTCGGCCATAAACCCTCACTCACACAATTCAATAGAAACTGTAATGAGTGTGTGTGACACGGATGACCTAGGCCAGGGATCTCTGCAGCGGCTGGCCTTCTCACAAGCATACAGTTGTGACCTAAGGTCTGGAAATCAGCAGCACCCTCTGGAAAAGATGACAGATGTGTTCTTGGAGAAAGCAAGGTTCCCACACATGCAATAATTGAGGTCACATGTACATATATGTATTTGCCACACAGCTACCTCACATGTGCAATGCACATACTGTTGTCATACTGATATGTCATACAGTAGTAAAAGCAAAATCCACGATACATTGACCAACAGTGTCACACACATACACACACTCATCAAGTGCAGGATTCAAACCCCTACCTCATTACTTCATGATACTAGAGGAATATGCATTAACACGACACGCTATACACATTACAATGAGTTATCTTTTCCACAGGTATATTTGTAGGATGGTGACATCATCAGGCTTGACCAAGATTAGTATACCACTTTTAAGGTGTTTTACTACTCTCCAAAAGGATTACACACACACACGCATGCACATACTTGTCAAGTGCAGGATTCAAACCCCTACTTAACTGGTTTATGATACTACAGGAATATGCATTTACACAACGCACTATACACATTACTGTGAGTTCTCTTTTCCACAGGTATATTTGTAGGATGGTGACATCATCAGACCTGACAAAGATTAGTATACCACTTTTAAGGTGTTTGAGTACTCTCCAAATGGGTTGCGCTTTTCCAAGGAGATCACACACAAACAGACACGCATACACACTTGTCAACTGCAGGATTCAAACCCCTACCTAACTGGTTTATGATACTATAGGTGTACGCCTTTACACGATGCGCTATACACATTACTGTGAGTTCTACTTTCCACAGGTATATTTGTAGGATGGTGACATCATCAGACTAGACAAAGTGGGTTACATTAGGTGATATTGGGTGGGCTACATAGAAGGAATGTCTAATCACTTTGGACATGTGATCATCAAAGGAGAGTTTACTATCTAACTGTGTCCCCAGGGTCTTCATGACTTTCTCCATACATACTGGAGTACCACCTATGTGGTAATTTGTTTGCATTTTGTTTTAGCCAAAGGGGATGACTATGCATTCTTTGGCATTCTGCTTGGGGCATTGTTTTGACAACAGGTATCTGTCACTGTAAGCCTCTCCTGGAGGATGTGTGTGTCAGCCATAGAATTGATTATGGACCACAGTTAGCAGTCATCTGCAAACCTGTTCAGCCATACTCCTCCCGTGCTTGCCTGTACCTCTGAGCACTGTCTACTGAACAGGTGGGGTCCCAGGACAAAGACCTGTGGGATGCCATTTGTGACTGGTTTAGAGTCGGACATGGCACCCACAACTCTGAACATGTGTGTTTGATCTGTGAGCCACTTGGCCACCCATCCTGTGACATAGCTGTTAATGTTCAAGCTGGTAAGCATGTCCATGATGGCAGAGTGGGGAATGGTGTAAAAAGTCCTTAGTGAGGTCCAGGTGGGCTGTGTGGACTACTTTCACCTCCATCTATGTCCTTGGTAACTGTTTGAAATAAGTCAACTATGTTTAGGAGGCAGGATCTGCCTTTAACAAGGTGAGGTTGTGTAGAGTCCAGTGTCTGGAGGTCCCCAATGTCTCTGTGTATGGGTTCCATGACAATTTGCTCAATAGCTTTGTAGACCAGGCTGAGTAGACATATAGGGAAATGGTTTCCAGGTTCTGTTGTGGCACCCCCTTTGTGGAACTGGATGACTGTCAGTGTATGCCATTGTTTAGTTACATAGCCTGTGGTACGATTGAGTCTGGGCAGTGAATGTAGGTGAGGGTGTACTTCCTTTTGGGCCTAGTGTAAGACGCAACCTGAGACACCATCCAGTCCCACTGATGCTGTGTTCTTGGCTTTGGAGAGGGCCGTCTTTACCTGCATGTCCATGAAGTCTGGGGCTCTGCATCCTTCTGTGATGGACAAAGGCCCTTTTGGGGGTGATGGGGGGAAGTTTACACTGAACTTGTCCCCCAGGATGTGGGCAATGAAAATTGGTTCAGTGTATTTCTTGCCATTTGTCAGTAGCTGACAGCATATTTGGAAGTTGACACCTACATGTCTGGTATAGCTACCAAAGGCTTTGTGGTTGTTATTCTTACATTCCTTGGCAATTTGTCTTTAGAAACTGTCCTTGAATTATTTTATGAGCGATCATTGTTTCTTCCTAATAATGATCAGTGATGCCTTTCCTTTAGTGAAGTTGGCTCTATCAGGTGCTAGTTTCCTCCTTCTGTTGTCTAGCTTATTTATGGGCAACGACCACCAGATTGTTTTCTTATTTTTGGTGGAGTGCATCTTGGTTTTATTTGTGATGTCTTGATCCATGCATCCCTGTAGATGCTCATAGGATGCACTTGTAAATGATTCAGCAGATTGTATACCATTATCCTATAGCAAGAGGGCTTTGGAACTTTCCACTTTGGTCTTGGGACATGTGCAGTTTGCTTTTGAAAATGTCTTCATGGTGGTTTCATTGACTGGGTGGGGGGGCAGGATGTGGATGTCCAGTGTGATTACTTTATGATATGATATTACCAGCGAGGGTTTTATCTCTGTTGTGGAACACTGGTACCCCATGTTGGTGATGATCATGTCCAGTATGGTGTCACCTCTAGTGGGCATGGTGACCAGCTGTTCCAGGGTGTTAGAGTTTTTAAACTCTAGGAAACATTGGGCAAAGGATGTTGTACACGAGTAATTCTCCCACTCAATGTTTGGGTAGTTGTAATCACCTCATATAATGGTGTTTGATAGGACCTTTATATTTTCCACTGTTCTCAGGAATACTGAGTGAGGTTCCTGAGACAAGGTAGGTGATCTGTAGCAGGCTACAATCTGATGAGCAGCTTTGCCCAATGTTAGTTGCACTTGCATGGTCTCCAAGGCCTCATGCTGTGCCACTAACCTGAAGGTGTGGGTATCCATAAGGTAAATGGGTACACCCCTTCCTTTTGTATTTCATTCGTGATTTTGGGTCTGAAGGTCAGAGGGATTGTGAGTGTTTTACGTGGGGCATGTCCAACAGCTCTGCATTTGACATAGCTTTGTATGTGAGGCAGTGAACACATCTGAGTAGGCGAAATGCAAGGGAGTACAAATGGAGCATTTTGAGATGGTCTGTGTATGGCATGTATTTCAGGCCACTAATGCTCTTTGTGAGGTATTGCTGCAGGCTTTCCAGTTGTTGTAGTTGCCTTGTGAGGTACATAGCAAAAGTAGCATTGTACTCTATTATAGTTCTAGTGAGTGATGAGTAGCGGGGAACAATGTCATCTTTTATTCTGCATGAGACACATTTTGTGATGAGGTGTGCCACATAGCAGGGTTTCCTGACTACTGTGGGGATGTGATTATCACAGTTGTGTCCACTGTCCACCTCTGACCCAAGGTCTCTTGTCACACTTTTATTGTTAAGTATACTATCGCCTATGTTGTAGTTCTTGGCTACAGAGTTTTTAACAAAGGGGATGACAATGCACCTTTTGGCATTGAGCTAGAGCCCATGGCTTTGACAACAGCCATCTGTCTCAGTGAGGCCCTTTTGTAGGATGTCCACATCTTTAGTGTTTACAATTATAGCTCCTAGTTTGCAGTCCTCTGGAAACTTCAGTAGCCACAGACCTTCCATGTTAAAGTTTGCTTCAGGGAAGTAGATAATAAACAGGACAAGACACAGGACTGGACCTTGTGGTACTGCACTCGTCACTGGTCCAAAGTCATACTTGGAGTCTGCTACTTTCACAGTGTGTGTTCTGTCAGTAAGCCTGTTGGCAACCCATCTTGTGACATAGCAATTTATACCTTGTTTAGTGGGTTTATCTATATTTACAGAGTGCGGGGTGGTGTTGTAAGCCATGACAGGATCTACATAGGCTGTGCGAACCACCTTACCCTTGTCTATGGTTCTGTTGACTGCTTCAATGTTATCTATCAGGTTTAGGAGACATGATCTGCATTTTACAAACCCAAGATGGTTGTGGTCCAGGGTTTAGGGATTACCAATGTAATTTTTTATATGTTGTATGATGATACATTCTGTGGCCTTAAAGAGTGGGCTCATCAGGTTAATGGGGCACTAATTCCTGGGCTCCGTGGTGTCTCCACCCTTGTGTAGTGGGATAACCACCACTGTGCACCATTCAGCAGGCACAAAGCATGAGGTGAGGCTATGACTGCACATGGTACGTCAGTGTGGTGCCTGTTCGTTCTGTGGTTTGTGTGGAACACAGCCTGTGAAGTTATCTGGTCCCATGGCTGCTGTGATACTGGCTTTAGAGAGTGTTTTTTACCTGTGTAGCTGTGATGACAGCAACCTTGCAGTCTTCCATTGTAGAGATGTGCTCATTCATGGGTAAGAGGGTGGTAAAGGTAACACTGATCCTATCTGCCAGGCTGTTGGCAATATCAGTTGGGTCTGTATATTTAGTGCCATTGAGCTGTAACTCATAACTGATCTGAGTGTAGCCATGACATGGACCTGTCTGTTGGGCAGAGATCTCCTGAGTAGACAGTATGCAACAGAGTACAGATTGGGTTGCATTCAGTCTTGTTGCATGGGACAACTGTTTGAGGCCAGTAATCCTCTTGTTAGGGTACTTCAATGGTCTTTCTGGCTGCTGAACGTGCCTAGTCAGATTCATCACAATTGTGTTGTGGTACTCTCTGATGGATCTGATGAGTGATGAGTGGTGGGAACCTCCTTTGACCTACATGCACAGACCTTGGCAATTTGTGTGAACACATAGCATGGTTTTCTGACAACTTTGTGTATTTGTTTCTGGAAGTACAGATGGCTATCCACATTTGTCCATAGATCCCTTATTATCACCTCCGTATTTAGCATAAGTGTGTGAGCATACCCAGTATGACCTTTCAGTATGTTGTTGCCTGAAATTTGCTTTGTTTATTTGTGTGTGAGCATGCCTAGTATGACCTTTCAGTATGTTGTTGCCTGACATTTGCTTCATTTATTTGTGTGTGAGCATGCCCAGTATGACCTTTCTGTGTGATGCTGAATGTACTCCACTACATTTGTTGGAGTGTGTGAGCACACCCGATATGGACATTTATACTATATGTGTATGGAAAATCAAGTTGTATTTTTGCAGCAGGGCTCACCTTTGTGTCATAGATCAACAGGGATCATGCTGAGCCTGCAGGGTTTCCATGAGACACTTTGCATAGACTTATCAACATTTCTACATACAGGGGGGACAGCTATTTTTTGTACATTTCTACCCGGGGGCACACCTGATTGTTACTGTGGGTGTACATGGGATGAGGGGTTCACCTGACACTTATACACATTTGCTAGGCCTGCACTGCTATGTAAGGTACATCATTTCAGTCTGTACTGTTGCCTATCATACTGGCTTGAGGCATACTACTGTACTACACATCTTAGCGTCCAATGTCACGTATATTAGATTGTGACTTCATAGCCTACACAACCCACATCACACTGCCTGGCCTGATGTTCTCTGTCTGCATAGGCCTGTGGGGGAGGTTACCCATATGCCTCTTTAGGGGCATGTTACAGCATTTCTTTGTGTTTGCATTACTGTACAATTGTCCTGCTGTGTCTGTGCTACTGAAATGCTATCATGGCTTAGTGATTCAGTAATGTGACTACAGTGCACAGTATCCTGGGTTTGAGACCTGACACTGCTTTTTATTTTCATGCTGGGCAGACCAGACTGCTTAAGGGACAGTAAAGCTAATATGAGCAAGTTTACCTGTCTTTGCTCAACTTTGCCCGACCTTGCCCAACATTGCTCAACGGTGCCTGACGTTGCACTAGTTAGCATGGGCAATTTTGTTTGCATATACTACATATTGGTAAAAGCTGCTTAGTACTGCTTTATTTTGCTTAAAACATGGCAATCATGCCTCAGGTGGTGCTGCAGGGCTGCTTATGTTGGATGCACATACTACACTCCCTATACATGTTTGGAAACAGGTAGTGTCAAGTTAGGTATCCATTTATTTTATGTGTGAGTCAGAGTGAGGTTTAATTTCCAGGGTTCTTACTGAGCCATTGTATGTGCTATGCGTTGCCTCTTTGCCAAGGCCAAGGCATACTGGGCATGCCTCCTTCTGCCTACTGGGACATGCTCAGGTTGTTCCTCCTCCGAGTCACGCTGTGCCTGTGCAGGTCTTGGCAATGGTGGGGGCTGTTTGGCCCTGCCCCATGCTGTTCCTGCTGCAGCTGTTTTCACAGGATCATATTGTGTAGCATGGCACATACCATGGCAATTTGGGTACATGTAGTTGGTGAGTACTGCAAGGCTTCGCCAGATGTGTCCAGGCACCGGAACCGTGACTTGAGTATAACACATGCTCGATTACATTTCGTGTTTGTGCGTGTGCCTCATTATAGAGTTCTTGCTCAGGTGTGTGTGCATTTCTGATTAGTGTCATCAGCCACAGCTCCAGTGCGTATCCAGCATCCCCCACTAGGTGACCGTCAGGGATGTCCCCACTGGCAAATGTCTGGTACAGCTGCGTCAGATGCCAGATATGGGAATCGTGGTAGCTTCCAGGGCAGCCAGCACACACATTCAGTATTATGCCCTGGGCATCGCAAACAACCTGGCAGTTGATGGACTGGAAGCCCTTGCGGTTGATGTAGGCCCTACTCCGCTCACCGGCTGGTGCTTTGATGTGTATGTGCGTGCAGTCAATTGCACCTACTACCTCAGGGTATTCTGCTATTTGCTGGAAGAGATGCATATTGCTGGCCAATACCTCACAGGAATTGGGGAAATATACATGATCACCGGCATGTGCTGACATGGCATTCAGGAACTGGTGCAGTACCCTGGATGCTGATGCCTGTGAAATCACCATCATATCACCAATTGGTCTCTGGAAGGTACCTGTTGCTAGTATTCTTAGGCCAGCACATACCTTGGTTTCCACTGGGATGGGTTCCCCTCTGTTGGTTCTGTGTGTGAGGCATGGCCTGCACAGCTCAACAATTTGCTGCAGGAGGTCTCTGTCCACTCTATAGCGCTCCACTATCTCCAGCTCATGTAGCCCCTGGTAGGTTACCCTGGGTCTGTACATTCTTCCCCATCTCCTCACTGTGGGTTGCTCAGCAGCATTCGCATTGGCACCACCCTAAGCATCTTGCACATGTTGCCTTATAATAGCAATGGCAGCCCCTAACATTTTTTGTCTCAGTTAAGCTTTTTAAGTTTTCACTTCTCTTTGTAGACTTTAGTGTTGCAGTGTTTCTGAGAAAAACATTGGGGAATGTTGTTTGCAGAGTTTTAAGTGCTGGGCTGGGCTAGTGTACTGCCTGTGTAATTTGCTGATTCTGATTGATTTCACCTGGCAGCTCTGCTAGTTCTCCTTGGTTAACTTCCTACTACTTCTTTTCCTTCCTTTTCCCTTTCTGTTTCCACAGGGGGCAGTGCCATGCAAGCAAGCGCAAACACGCGCACACAAGCACACACACGCGCACACAGGCTTACACAGGCTTAGGCGGGTGCACATGGGCGCACACAGGCTTAGACAGCCTTGCACAGGCTTACACAGGCACACACACATGCTTAGACGCAGGCTTAGATGGGTTTACAGGCACGCACATGCACGCACACAGTGTATGCATCTTTGCAAGAAACTTTAGTGATATCCACGGTGTACACCTTCGGTTTCTGGGTTTCAGTTAAGACAACTGTAGACACTCCTCTTCCAGTCCTGAGTAACTTACAGCAAACACATTCCACTCTGCTCCAATAAGCTTACAGTGTTTGATACATATCCCCTCATGATGTCACCTATTTTCTACTTTGTTACTCCCCTAATCCTACTCTTACACTCTAGTGACATGGTTCACATGGCAGGGAAAACTGGGATTCACTATCCTTAGCCTCATTTGCATAGGATCGCCTAGTAATGCTTGGTTACATTTCTCAGACTGAGCTTCCCCCCTTAGCAACCACTACTCAGTAGCCATGTTGTCTTCAGCCTGCCATTCACCTGCATGGCAGATGAATATTTTTAATAAAATGGCTATTTTTGGTTTTTATTTATTTATTTTTTTGCTGGTTTTTAGAGTGTCGCACATTTGCTCGGTGCTGCGCTATGCTTAAACATCGAAGATCGGGGAAAAAAATGTATTTTTATTATTTTGCAACAGATTAAAATGCCAATGGCCTTATATTTGGCCATTGGCATGCTTCCTCAACTGGATGCATCCTTTATTTGGAGCTGTCATAGTTCCGTTTTGCTATTTGCAGAACGGTACTCCGTTACCAACTGAGTACATTTCTGCAAATAACACTACTCTTACTCTGACAGGTTAGTGTTTCCTGGATAGCTTTCAGCAGCAAATGAAGTAATTTGCATACCATGATGCTGTCCGTGCAAGAGTAATTTTAGGAGCTCTCATGCACGCCCCTGCCGGCTGTTGCTGGATCGCTCGCCAGACATATTGGCTGTCTGGAGTCTTACTCTACTCTTAGACTCCGTGCAAGCCTTCGTGAATCCGGCCCATTCTTTTGCATTGCATTTAATATTTCCTAAATCTGTGCATTAAGTTTCTTAATGTTCAGCATATTAGCTCGATTGTCTGAATTTTAAGATACCTTTACTGGTGCTATATATATATACTTTATAGTAACAAATATTATGTAAAACCTGACAATCTATACATGCTGTTGAAATTGCACTGCATATACCTCCCTGTATTTAATGACAACAACGACAGCAACAACAAAATTATTCATATACAAACAATTAAACTGTTAAATTCAATTAAATCTGTTTGTTAATAATGTAACTGAAGTCAGGGATGTTAATAGTTACTCACAAATGAAACTGACTGTAAATTATGAAACAATGCAAATGATGCCCATGATGTTTGTATAATGGTGCTTTTCTTCCCAGGTCTCCACTGAAAAAAGTGCAGTGTTCATTTGGACTTGTCTGGGTTGACCCAGATGTTCAGGATTTAGGAACTGATATGGACAGTGACCCAACGTTTGGCAAACATGTATATATTGTTGTAAGAAATGTTCTACATTGCACAGCTTATAAACAAAGGGATTGTGTCTAGATCTAGGGATGTCATTGTTTCTCTTTACTCAGCCCTCATTAGACCAGTCATTGGATACAATTGTTCCTTTGCATGTATCTGTCTAGACACATGCAGCAACTGTAATGTTCCCAGAGATACCTTACTAAAAATATACAAGGCTTATACAACATGTTCAGCATGGACTGACTCAAAGCCCTGTCTCTATACTTGGCATCCTACAGACTGCTGAAAGGTGACCTGTGTCTGGCATACAAAGCATTGCCTGATGCATTACTGATGGATTTACTGTACATCAGCAAGTCAAATGCCATCAGAAACAGTCTAGGTATCTAAACATCTTTTACAACATCAATAGAGCAGTTTAGAGAGACAGGTTTCGTTCGCAGAGGATAGTGCTACTATGAAACAAATTCTCCATCCACATAAAATACACCTTTTCAAGTGCAACTTAGATATATGCACTGGAAACAGAAAATGTATTCATGGACTGCCCCCTGTACAAATAATGGGTAGATGTAGGTCCTAAATGTGTTTCCTCAAATTATCTATGGTATAATCTTGCTTATTTTCATTAGGAGTAATATATAATTATCAACCATGGAATGGGTAAGGGCAGTCTATAACCAAATGGGATAGGCTATTTTGAGCACATAAAGGGAAACTGACTTACCTATGAACCTATGAACCTATAAAGAACATTTGCAAAACAGAGATGTGCAAATAGGCCAACAAAACAAATCCCTATAGTTGTGGCAGACCCCCAGCTATCCCTCAACAAAAACACAATATGCAAAGAAAAGTAAAAATATGCTAAAGCTAAAGTAAAAAAATGAAGTCCAAGTTCTCTAAGACAGTAATACTAAACACATTACTCTAGTGAATTTAGCAGGTTCAATGTCCTATATTCTATTGCAATTTCTCAAAATGATCGAAAAGCAAAAAGATAGATATATAGGCCTGATGAAGTTCCATAGACTGGGATGAAAGTGCTTACCAGTTATAAGTTATTTTATTTGTTTATTGTTTATTAAAGTTGATTTTAGTAGTTTAGCAATTGGCTTTTTTATTTATTTTATTTTAATTAGTTTCTTTCTTTTGACTGTTTTATGTTTTTTTTTTTGTGTGTGGTTTAATTTGTGTTTTTGAGGCTTTTTAGAGAGAGAGATCTTTATATATGACCCAAAGAGTTGCTTGGAAAGCATACTTAAAAGAAAATGTCCTAACTGGGCAAAGACTCTTTTCCATCATACAGTACCAGAAGAAAAGTCTCTAAAGATACTAACTGTGCCTTGATTATTCTGTCCTTTACAACCATGATAGCCACTTATATTATGACCACACAAAGGGAGAGTGAAGAATTCAGAGTTGAGTACTGCTCAAAATCATGTTTATTGATATAAAAAAGTTAAACACTTTCATCCTTAAATAACAGGACTTCATCAGAGCAAATATCACAACCAACTAAGTCCTTTTATAAATAAACACACATTCATGGTCGAGAGAGAGTGTCCATCAGCTTGTTGATTACGGGAGCCTGGATCAACAATTCAAAACGTTTGGAGACCTGCTATATAAATATAGGAAATTACAGCTTGAAACCAGCTACCTGAGGGAGTTTTTATGCATGGAAAGGATACCTAAGGAACTCTGCTTATGGAAACTTCCCACAGGACTGGTAAAAGACTTTAGTTTACATCACAAACATTTGCTGCTTTTTAACAGACATGGATGTGAGCTACTTGAATTTGTAATTAAAGATTATGATAGACAAATTAATGGATTGTTTAACAATATTCAAATGAGTAATGGCAACATTTCCAATGATTTACTGTTTGAATCTAGACTAGGGGAATATAATGCAATACTAAGGGGTACTGATGTTGATATTAATGAATTAAAAATAAATAAGCTAAGAAATTACAGAGGGATATGCTGGAATATGAAAAAGGCACTGCATATCCCTGTCCCCCTAATAATGGGAATGTTATTGGAGAGTTTGAAGCTGGTGAGGCACAGGAAGGTGATACAATGACTAGGGAAAGGCCCAATAATGAATGCTGGAACCCCAATGAGCAAAACATCTCTTTTGAAAATCCCACTTTGAAGAGATCTCAGAGATTGCAGGAGAGGGGACAAGGGGCCACGACAGTCCTCAGGAATGGAATATTGGCAGCACCCAGTCCATTATCCCAGGGGAGGGGGAGACAGAGAGGAGTAATGCAAAGGAATGTGAGGGGCAGGTTGAGTTCCAACAGGGGTTGGAACTGAGCAGTTGTGTGGTTGTGCATAATGATTATGGTGACCACAAAATTTTTAATTATAGTAGGTTGAATGTCAATTCCACATGGGCCAACTTCTTTGAGAGGTGTTTCACTTTTGTATCCACTGTCAATAATAGAATTGATGAGGTCTTGATACAATTAAAACTATTTATTAGAAAAATCAATCTTTTGTTTTATTTTAATGAGAACAAACAGACCAAGTTGAATACTATTAGTAACAACACTATAAAAAGATCCAATCCATTTCATTCTCCCTTACACCCTACTGTATCATTATTCAAGAGATTATGTGAAGTGAATTTTAGGAATTTTCTTAAAAAATCCTGTGTAATCCTATGTAATGGCAGCAGACCATGACCATACTTTATTTATTTACTTATTTATTTTATTTTATTTTACATTTGTTGACTGGGCTAGTCCAACTGGATATATGTCTATTTTCAGTAGAGGCCTGAGGAGAAAAGCTCCAGCAAAAAAAACACACTGGGCAGTGTAAGAGTTATAAGTCTTACACGGAGGCCGCAGTTAAATGGTGTGACGTCAGCATGCCATGCATATTCATGAGGGCATGCTGACTCACACCCAAGGCTAACACTGTCCATGTAAGAAAGTAGGGGGCGTGTCTGCAGGGTGAGTCCTGCAAACGGACACGCCCCCAGAAGAGTAACAGTCCCGGAAGTAAACCCCCACGAGAAAGTCCAAGTAAATGTCAACAAACACAATACTTGCCCCCACAGACTATAAACATAAAATGTAAAAATGAACATGTTATATTTTTTTTTATAAGTTTTAAAGATGTTTGCCCGTAATTGCACTCGTTTGCGCGGGCGTGCCCGTCGCTTAGCCACAGTTAGCAGTCAGTGGAAAAGCATATAAGATCTAAATATGCAAAGTAAGCCAAGAAGGAATAGCGTAGCAGTAGAGACGTCGGCTGAAGAGGAGGCAGTCACGGTTCGAGCCCCAACAACATCAATTTTTATTTCTAGTGAAATAAGCACGAAACAATTCCCTGACATATATGTACATATATATAATTATATATTTATGTAAAATGTAATGAAATGGGCCATGTATTTTGAAGAAATGTGAGATAATAAAAAAAAAATGTCAGAAGTGCCTATAGCTGAGCTACGCTCTAACAAGCTGAGTATATCTGCCCGTAGGTGAGCAGTGGTTTAACAGGTGTAAAATGAGTGCCTAGGGTACAGCAGCGTTTCAACACGCTGAAACTGTGTGCCCGTAGCTGAGGTGAGCGTAATATGCATGCTGACAGCAAAATGACGCATAAACCAGAGTAACCCGTTTGCGCGGAGCTGCACACCGCACCAACAAGCTAACCGGCCGGCAACGTTGAGCAAGCTGTATCAAAACTGCCTTTACACAGACACACCTCCTAGCCTGTGTAGACAGTCATAAAATAAAAAAAGCAATGGCCAGGCTCGAACTCAGGATACCATGCACCATAGTCAAAGTATTGAACCACTAAGCCATGACAGTTGCTCTTAGAAATGCAGTATTAGCATATATATAGGAATGAATGGAAAGAGAAGCATGACAAAGCAGGTTTTGTGAAGCTGATACATTTCCAAAATGGCCAATCACAGATAAGTGTGGGAAAAACGGCATATATAAGACACATAGGCGGGAATACACAGCATAACTGATTGTGGAACCTATTTGCAGTCAGGATGGCAGGTGTAGGAGAGGGTAGTTGCTTCCGAGCACAGAGGTGGGGCGTTGAGGAGTCCAAATATATGGTTTGGCTCCTCGTCCACGATCATGAGGCCCAACTCATGCAGGGCCAGGTCCTGTGGGGAGCATACAAGGCTGAGGCGTGGGACCGGTTGGCACATGATCTCACCAGTGCCACAGAAATACCAAGGACTGGTAAACAGGTCCGTCACCACCATGCGGACCTGAAGAGATGGAAGCAAGACCAACTGAACCGTTGGATCCAGGAGGCCTGGTAAATGCCCAACGCCCCACTACTGAGTAAGTTACATGTAATTATTTATGTAAGAAATTAACCTATCTGATATTATGGAGATGTGTATTCCAATATTACTTCATTTATATTACAGCTGCAGGTGTCCATTCTGCAAATCGTCGAGTCTATGCCGATAGGCTTGTGCGGTTGCGCCACCAGGCAGGTTAGTAATTCTCTCCCTGTAACTGTTAAAAAATATAAGTATGACAGCTTGCAAAAGAGTGCAGTGTAGTCACTTATTAATAAAAAGTTCAAGTAACAGTGTAAGAGAGATTCTGCTAGTACTGTGTGATTACATAAGTGTGATGCAGCCTGTAATCCAAAAATAAAAATGAAACAAGTCTGAAATAAAGATGTTCCACCTGTAATGTAATAGTACATAACCTGCAGCAGGCAGTAAATTACAGCTACACAAGCTGAGTACAACACATGTGTGAAATATATCCCCGTTTAAAATCTGAAACATGACACAAGTGAGACTGTTGGAAAGGATTGTTGTAACCAAGTAAAACATGTCAATAAAGCCTAGAATTAAGTACCATTCTGAATTGTAAAAGTAAAACAAGTGAGAATGTGAGAAAGAGGTATGAATCCACCAAGAAAGTTGTAATAACTCCTGAATAAAGTATACTGCAGTCAGTACAGAATGAAATGAATGTGAAAGGCACAACCAAAGAGTGAAATGTGTGCAATAAAGTACTGAAGCTGGAATGTCTGTCCCACAATTTGGATATGTTGCTGTACCTTTGCAATATGCAGATAGTATGGTTGTATGAAATACCAAACATCCACAGTTGTCTAGAGCCATATAAGTCAAATGTAGCAGGATGCTGTAGCTGAACAGAGCCAGATATGAACGTGTATGAATAAAAATGCAATGTATATTAATGTAGCAGTAACATTCCCATCACCAACATGCCTAAGTTTACACATAAGAAACTGTAGTCAGACCTGTAGGGTGTATATATCTGCAGCTAGTAGAAATGTACAGCATATGTATAGGTATTTGAAGTTGTTAATGAAATATTTCTTCACCCTACCCTATAACCACAAATAATCCATTCCACATGAAATGGGTATGTGTATTCACAATTAATTCCCCTGGACATTTGTCCTGTTGGTTCATACATATTTGCATGTACGTTGATGCATGTGCCCTATTCATACATCCAAACCTGATGGCCTGTTGCCATCAATCAACCCTGCATGCTGTTGGATTGTGTACTGTTGTTCAAATTATGCATGTGTTATGCTTGCTGTTCAATGTTTTGAATTTATGGGTGTTTGGTTAATGGGAATACTAATGCATGCTGTTACAGCTAATTGTGAATGGTATTGTTTGTTACTAACCCAAACTGTCATAAAATATTGCAAAACATAGGACGACAGGGAAGGCGGGTTCCAGCGGACCCACCTCTCCCACCTCAGCTGGCGAGTGCACCTGGCACTAGTGCCCTGGTCGGTCCCTCCTCCAGTGGCCCTGTGCCACCTTCGGGTGGAAGCGCTGCAGGGGATGGGGCTTGCCCCCCCCCTCTGCAAGCGTAGCCGGAGGAGACCATCCACTCACCCCTCCGTAGTGTCCGGACTGTGGTGCGTAGGGAGATTAGGCATTCTGTGCTTGAGCCCCTACGCCAGCTTGCGGCACGGGTGGCACAACTCACGGGCGTGCCTGCTGCCTGTCCTACACAGCCCCCAGCACAGCCCTGTCCTGGGCAGTGAAGGCACAGTGGCAACTGCCCATGGGTGGGGATCTCAGTTCCACTGTTGCCATCTGTGGGCTCATGGGCCCGAGATATCCAAACATCCGTCCCCGTCAATTGTGTTTCCCCCCCACATGTGTCATACACCACCCCTGTATGCATCTTGTTTGTCTTGTCTGTTAACCTCCCCTACCTACCTCCCCAACTATACCTACTTCCCGTACCTGACATTCCACTCTCACTTGAAAAAAAAAAAAAAAAGGGCACTCTGTTCCCGCAAAAAAATTATGCCCCATACATAGCTGCCCATTTCACAGACATGTCTGCTGGACATGTGAACTGGCAATTACAATTGGCTGTACAACAAATATTGTTGTCCTCCCCCCTCTCTCAGGGGTGGAAGGTTTCAAATTTCACACCAAATTACACATGTATGCACAGCTGTTGCTGATAAAGAAATGTGCAGCTATGGGCCTTTCCTACACCCTTACTGCAAATCCTGAGCTTGTTTCCCCACTGTCCTACCCTCGTTGTGACCCCTTTTTCACCACTTTCCTGTCTCCCCATTTTCATTTCTTTCAAAGAAATTAGCGCGGGTGTGCACAAGAGTAAGCACTTTTAAGCAGTTGTAAGCGGGTATGCGCTTGTGTGCGCTTAGCTACACGTGTGTGCGTGAAGCTAAACGCCAGTACACATGCGTGAGCTCCGCGCAAACCAGCACTACCCCGCTTACAACTGCTTAAAAGTGCCTTAGTCACTCTGTATGACAAGGCCTGTAGTCTGCTCAGAATCAAAATAAAATCCCACTGTCAGTCTCGAACCCAGGACCTTGGAAACAGTAGTCTGCATGACTTACCACTAAGCCATGACTGCTATACAAGAACATTGTGCTGAAAGAAATATATCATGAAATAGTAGGAATGAATGTAAAGGGAATATAGGAAGTCTAGTACACAAAGCATGTCATTTATATTTACTGTCAAATCTAGTGGATTTGTAAAATATTAGTGTGTGAAGAGAAACAGCCATGCTAGTTGGTAGCTAGTATGTAATAATGTCACAGTAGCACCTTGCAAGCCACACACATATTCAGAGCAGGATAAACACTGCCATATTTGAATAGTTAAGAGCCCAGACATAGCAACTGTGATTGAGTTACAGGGATGTCCCTGATTTGAAAACAAATGTTAACTGTGCCCCACTGACTCCCTGTGAAATGTACTAACAGTAGGCAGAAAGGTGTTACAACACATGCAATGGTAACTATGAATTACTGAAAGTATGCACCACTTGCACTTCACAAATGGTGTAGTAATACATATGCTCAAAATAACCCACAGTCAGAACTGCAGAATATCAGAAAATTTCATGGGTGTATCCCACTGATGTGTACCATTCCATGAGGCTGATAAAAGATGCACCTGAGAGTATCTGAGGCCTGCTCAGCAGCATAATCAAATACCCTTCTAGGTGTCAAGGCCCACACCATGGCCAGACCACACTGCATGCAGTACCACCCTACCACGACAAACACGTTGGGAATTGCTGCTCAAATAGATATAGCAAGCATTACAAGGTGTGAATGTAAATGGAAAATAGGAAAGCCATAGCAACACATTACAGTAAAGACACCTAGCAGGCATACAAGGAGTGAATGTAAAGGGCAAATATTGAAGCCATAGCAACAAATTGCAAGAACCACTGCTATATACCAGTTACACCACAAGTCCCACAGGAAAGCACACACACCCATATACACAGTATTACTAGTCTTAGGTGTCAGTTTACATACACACTGAGAAGAGGAAACTGGAGGAAGGAATACTCAGGTTACAGTACAACATGCATTGCAGTGTCTACAACACAACCTGAAATATGAGAGACATACCAACCGTTACACTCACAGAACAGTGTCCACAGCATACCAGCATGGTCCCCACCCTGATAATCTGAAAGAGCTATGCCTACCTAACATACCTTTTTATAGCACTGTCCTGAAATCACAGTGAGAACTGCAATCACTACACAACAGGCTGCATGCAATTAGTAAATGCTGGCTAACAATTGGTGCAGAGGCCATCACATGGACATGTGCAGATACCTACAAAAGCATCCTGTACTCCCAGTCCACACATGCAATACTTTCATTGCACCCTCTGGAGGTAGAGACAGAGAGAGAGAGAGAGAGAGAGAGAGAGAGAAAAGAAAGAAACTTTAAAACAACAAAACAAACAAGTTGTCATCACAACCTGACACTGCCAAGCCAAACTGAAGCTGGCAAGAGAAACAGCAGCAGGCCAACCATCACAAAGCCAGCGCAAACAGCTGTAACAAACACAGGTAATGTAAAGTAATAATATAATAGTCTACATACTGTGAACCCTCCATATGTGTTATTGGTCTGTATCTATGTATATGAAGATGTGCATAGGGCAGGGGACATACTGCAACTGTCACTGAAGGCTGTACATACATATGTATGTGAAGGTAACTATGTGCACATATCAATGTAGGTTGTAGTGCAATGTACAATGTAGGTTGTACAGTAATGGATGTTTATCAGTACGTTAGTGTGTGTATACATATGTGTAAAAAAAGGTTTATATATATATGTCTATCATATGTATACGATATATGTATGCATATCGATATATGTATATATATATATATATATATATATATATATATATATATATATATATATATATAATATGCATATATGTATACATAGATAGAGAGGGATGTAGAAATACATAGACATATATAGATAGATAGAATATGTACATACATATATATGTAATACACACATACATATATAGATATATGTAGATACATATACATATACAGACAGATCTGACTGTCTACAGATATGTCTGTATATGACTATCTCTCTCTGTCCCACCCCTCTCTCTCCCTCTGTCTCTCTCTCTCTCTCTCTCCCCCTCTCTCTCCATATCTATATCTATATATCTATATCTATATATATATATATATATATATATATATACAACTCCAAAACTTGTCGGTGCACGTATGGTTGCCGTGCATGAACCAAAACAGCTATGCAGCCAAGTTACACATCTCCAAACTAGGTTCAGCACCCGCTCTTATGCCGGACTGGCATAAATAAACAGAAAAACAATAAAACCAAGTGGATTTTTTAAGGCTTTATTTTGCCTCCTGGTCTGCCCCACAGACCGGTTTCGCTTTCTCTCTCCATATCTATATCTATATATCTATATCTATATATATATATATATATATATATATATATATATATATATACATACACAGATATATATATATATATATACATACACACATATATATATATATATATATATATATATATATATATATATATATATATATATATATATATATATATATATATATATATATATATATATATATATATATATATTTATTTATATACTGAGTGAGGCACATGTGTGCAGATGTATTGCAACAGGTGCCTGGTGACAAAGGCATGAAGTGAACACCAGTGTGGATACTGGAGTGCCATACCCCATTCCAAAACACTTACACCAGTAACCACCACATATGTGCTTGCCTGCCCACCACTGCATGTGTCAGGGGGGAACAGGGGCAACAAGTGTACAATAGGCTCCCCATTGATATTCACAGTGGCACACTAGTCCTGTAATACCTGTACATGGTATGTGTCAGCAGACATGGTGTGTCAGCTATGGACATGTAGGTCACTGTACTACACCCCACAATGTCCTACATGGTATGTACCTCCCATGACAGCTACAGATATGGAGAAGGACACAGTCATAAGTAAGAAACTGTGACAATGCACTCAAACACATTACCTATGCAGAGTGACTGACAAGACCACAGAGTGCACCCATACTACCTACATAGAGGTTACCACTGCTGGATATACATAGTTAAGTCACACCCATGACAGTTGTCCAACAACCATGGTAACACCTCACAACATCCACAACCTAAATTACCTATGTCTGTTGTCCTTGTCACCGCAGTAAAGAGCACATGGTGGAGGTACAGGTTCCTACCCACAGATAAGACATACCCTGGAGTAAACCACACAGCATTAAGAAGCAAGGCTCCCCATGAGTAGATGTCAGACATACCCCTGCTGAATGTTATGCATATAGGTAATATGCCATATGAGTCACCCTGTGTAACTGTTTGACAGGAACAGGTACGATCACATCACATGTGTCACAAGGGGCAGGGTAGCATAACAGTATGCTGCTGTAGGCCCAGGGCCAATAGCATACTACCTACCTAAGACACAATGCACACCCATGAACCCATTGCAAACCAACTATGTGAGGTGGAATGTGTGTGCCAGTGACTGGGTGCATGTTATGTAATGGTGTGATTGCTCACCATGACTGTCTGTCTGTCAGGGTAGTGTGTGTCCTTGGTGTGAGGCCAGAGACAGATGTGTGAGGTATTGTGATCCAAACATACTACATTGCCATATGTTGTGCTGTGTTACCCTGTATGTGACTGTGGTGTAGGTAGGGTTATGGCAAGTAAGAGTAGTGTGCATTACCAGTGAAATATGTAACATGCATTGCATGCAGTGCATGGGTTGATAATGTTCCCCACACAGTACCTTGATACAAGCCCCCAGTGTGAGGTTGTGCATTGGACCTGAATCAGTGTGCTGACTGCTGGAGTATACTAGTCTGTCGTATGGAGTGTGCCAGGTACTGTTGCACAGTTGTCGGCTGAGCACTGATATCTGGTCATTTACATGTGTATCCCCCAATAGACAGACAGATGCTATATATGGGAGTTAAGTTACATCACTACAGTCGAGTATTATGTGTATTATGTGTGCCATATTTTGCTGACATATATTGCTGACATATTTTTCTTTTCCTTTTCAGGGCTATGGTTCACCAGCGAAACCCTACCTACTCCGCTGCGGAGGATGAGGAGATACACCAGAGCCTGGTGCGGGATTTCGCAATACTCTTTTCCCGCACCAGCCAGAACCAGCAGGAGAGAGCTGCACTGTGGCAAGACCTGGTCCATCGGGTAAATGACATAGGCACACATAACCGGACATATGAGCAGGTACGCCATCACTGCAGTGATTTAATTAGAAATGTCCATCAGCGTGCGTTGGATATCCACAGGCAACAGCTTGCCACAGGTGGTGGGGCGGCTATACATCCACCCTCACCAGACTGGAGGGACTACTCCTAAGTGTTGTGGCTCCAGCCCAACAGCAACAACAGCAGCAGCATACATGCATAATGATGAAGGCTGGAGCCACCCAGCAGCAGGACTCGGAACATGCAGGTAACATGCCATATGTATAGTTGACTATTCTGTACACTGGTAGTTTATGCATGTGTGAGGTGTGTCCTCGGTTTGTAGCTGTTATCTTGGTAATTATTGTGCAAGAGTGATATTCTCAATATCAGCAGTAGACCTGTGAACACCAACTGTTGTACTACTGAACTGTATCATACTCACAGTATCAATGGCACAGTTGTGCCCACTGACAATAAATGTCTCATTTCTGCAGGTCCCTCTGGTGTAACAGCAAGGCAGCCTATCCATGCTGGTGAGTGTGTAATAACAATACCATCAATACTCTTGATACTAATAGTAATAATAGGCACAAACAGTAGTGCTATGTGTTTGATTGCAGGTGTGTTTGTGTCTGTGTGTTGATATCTCATATACTGAGGAGTATGCATGTGTGCGTGTGTGCATGTGCATGTGTGCATGTGCACCTGTGTGCATGTGTGCATGTGCATGTGTGCATGAGCACCTGTGTGCATGTGTGCATGTATGCATGTGCATGTATGCATGTGTGCATGTGCATGTGTGCATGTGTGCATGTGTGCATGTGCATGTGTGCATGTGTGCATGTGTGCCTGTGTGTATCAGTGGTAACATTGTGTACACATTTTAAACTGTGTTTCCTGTCTTACTCCCACAGGTTCTGGTGCTGCTCTGGTGTTGTGCAGCAGGGAACCTGAATCAGCTGCCGTGGATAGTGATAATGATGATACCTGTGTAATGGCACAGGGAGGTGTGCCAGGGTCCATCGTTGGTCAGCCAATTGACAGTACACAGCTGTCAACCCCATCAATGCGCACAGTCATCCTGCCAATACATTCTTTTTCACCAATGTCCCTAGGTGATGGACAGGATACAGTTGGCATTGACCAGGGTAATGTGGTATCGGTGGCACATGCATCCCCACACAGCAGCCATGGCCAGGGTTCTGACATGGTACCACACAGGCAGATGTCCAGGGGTTCTTGTGAGAGCATACGTGGGTGTACTGCCCCTGTCAGATGTGCCCACAGAGGTCTTTCAACCTCAGCTATGTTTCAGGCTATAATGCAGGCACAGTCACGTATGAAATGGTACACCAGACAGGGTCTGAGGTAGCTGAGAGCATGTCACACAGCTATGAATGACAGTATGCGTGATGTTGCGGCTGCCATCCGTAATTTCACCGAGGTCATTGACAGACATTGGGGGGGACATTAGATCTGTTCCACAGCTACATGTCCATGAGCCAGGGCAATGGTGGATGGTTGAGGCGTTGACGTGGGCATATGCCAGCAACAGCAGCAGCTGGCAGTCGTCGCGGATGACAACAGGCCCGCGGCCACTCCCATAGTGCCAGCAGCGGCCCCAGCAATGCTGGGTCTGTGCTGTCATCAGACCGCCCCAGGAGACCATGTGCACGTGGCTCTGGACAGTCCCAACAGGGACCTGTCTCCAGTCACCAACCACCTGCTTCTGATGTCAGTACCCAGTCTGGCTAAGTACCTGATACGGTCTGTAGCACCCCTGCCAGGCACAGGTACCATGTCCGTGGCCAGAGACAGTGATCTGTATGACCTGGCAGGTACAGTCTGTGGCTGTCCACAAACACCTGTATATGGCAGCCATGAGGCTGAACTGTGTGCATGCATACACACATGCGAATTGATAACACCTAGGGCTACTGCATACACGCACACACTGCATCAACATTGCCCCATCTTGTACTGCTGTCCCTCACCAACACACACACACATACATGTCAATTGGTTGTATCAGTGGCAGACTCAGGCATACCAAGTACACACCCTGTGCATATGATGAAACTGTGCCACCTCCTGCAATCTGTAACATTGGTGCAGGAACAGGTTAACATGGTGCTGATGCACAGGGTGACTACATAGAAGTGTAGTAATAGTATCATGTTGTTAACAGTACAGTGTAATGATATCATTGTGGGTATATCCCAGCATGCCTGATGCAGTAACAGTATGATTGTCATTGTATTGTTTTGTACACCCATAGTAATTACCATAGTGTAATGTCTGCACATCTTTGCATACTGGTGGTAAGGCTGTCAACAGAAGGCCACCTACATAGGTAGCACAGGGGATAAGAAAATGTAAGTATTGATACTCAATGATGGACATGTAAACTGCAAGTTGCATGCTGTCCACACTCGACTCTGCAATGAGGATGTTTGAGGATGTTAATATCTGTGCAGTAATACACAACAGGTTCAAGACTCACAAGAGCACCCTAGCACTACAAGGTCACACCTCATACCATGCTTGACAGCCCCAAAACACAGAACTAACTATGACAGGAGGGAGAATCTCCATAAATGTCAAGGATACTGTGGTGCCAGGACAGGTAGCATACATCCTACTAAGTTTGGAACTGCTGAGAGAGGGCTCAGTGTCTGTTATTCGAAATATGTATTAGTTCAGGTATGAGCACTTGGGTTTCAGGCCAGTTATTCTACATTACGAAGGTACATGGTCTGTACACTTGTGGGAAGTGAGGCTGGACCCTGCCCGTCTGACCTGTGAATTTCTGGGTACAGGCTTATAGTGCCTGCATATTTGCACTGTTACCTACTGGAAGTGGTACACCTTGTTTGTTGTAGCATAGACTAGATCCAGGCCTGCTGACTGTAGCTTTGTTTGTATGCATGTTTGCTTGTTATTTCACTGAAACACTGATTCCACCTGCAATGCAGATTTACAGCACCTCTGTGGATCCCTAGTGACATCTGTATTGCTTACTGTACTGATGTCCATGTCTCACTTGACAGAACATCACTGTTTGTCCTGTTTGCACGTAAGTTACCTGTAACACATTGCATATGACTTACCTGGCATTTGCTCATGAAAGCATTTATATATGCCAGCACTAACAAATCAGAAGCACTACACCCTCACATACTCACCTTGAGTACCTTGTTCCCCATTGGCCCTATGTGTTGTTAATTATAATGGAATTCACAATACTATGGTAGCATGTGCAAAGGTCACTTGTCAATCTCCTCTCTGGTCCAGTTGGTGAATCTGTGAGTCATGTGGCAATGTTACAGCTGCCTCATGTAAACAGACAACCCTCTCCCCTTCCCATAAACTTACAACACATGTGAGAGATGCAACCACATAGCCAAACTGGGGGCTAAGCTCTCTTAACTCAGTACTGGCATAACCTGTCAGGTGGAGTGGGATACTACAGTGAATACAATACCAGTCTCACATAGACCTACCACGACAGCAATCCAAACACATAAACCCACAGGAACATTCTTGGAGTCTCAGAATAGCATCCTGCCTGAGCAGCAGACACCTCCAAAGCAGACACACAAGCAAACGTTACGCCAGAACAGAGCACGTGCAACACATATCTCACAAAGCCTGTGTGCCGAACAGTCACAGCCCGTAAGGATAAACAACACACCTGCTACAGTTGTAATAGGTACCTCTATCATCAAGTACACTGAGGTCCCGCTCACCAGGCTGAACAAGGAGAAGATCATGGTGAGATGCCCGTCAGGCACTATGATCCACCATATAACACAAGCATACAGGTCACTCCAAGGCATGTACAAATATGACTCAGTCATTGTCCGTGCCAGTGTGAATGACCTGTGATGTACCTCCCTGGACTACATGATAGGGGACATAGTTCACACACAATAGATTGTGTATAGATTACATTTTTATACATTTTTATACATGCCACTTTCCAGTTTATGGTGTTGCAATACATATATTGAGTTATGTTGTCATCATCTCTATTGTGTTATATAATTTGTTAATTTGTTTATTTGTTTTTTAGCATAGGAGTGCATGTTTTATGTATATATATGTATATTGTATGTAACTATATATGTATATATATATATATGTATATACATATTTTAATATATGTAACTTTTGTCTAGTTTTTTTGAGTCTTTTATAATAGTTTTTTACACTATTTTGATATGTTATTTATTATGTTTTACTTTGGGTATATTTCAGTGAACTATGCTGTTGACAGTCGTGATTTAATTGATTAATCAATTAGCCTATATTCATGATTATTTTCCCGCTTGTTTGGTGTATATATACCTATTGACTGTTTAGTAAAAGTTGTCTTGAGTCTGAAGAAGCCTGTAGAGGTGAAAGCGCTAACTCATTTTTATTTTAAATAAAAGTTTTTAATCATTCCTGGAGTATTTGGAGTATTTGGATATCGTTCCACTACAAACTGAGCTGTTCTACATTTATTACTAGGACATCCTGTTCCTGTCTGCTGTGTTCCGCTTCTCCATTTTGCTGCGTTATCCTTTTAATTTCACGTACTTTGTTTGGAGAAGTGGTTTACTCCACGTTTTTATTCTATCCTGTGATGACTCAGTCATTGTCCATGCCAGTGTGAATGACCTGTGACGTACCTCCCTGGACTACATGATAGGGGACATAGAGGGGCTCTCTGAGCATGTGGCACAGGCTGGTATGACCCTGACCTTGAGTAGCATCTTACCCTCACCAAGAATGCTGCCATAATATGTAGACAGGATGATCAATTTCTACAATTGGCTTATGTTTCGGTGTCATTCAAAGGGGATCCAATGCCTGTCAGCATGGGATTACATGCTAGACAAGCCACGATGCTTTGCTAGGGACAGCTTGCACCTGTCACCCATGGGCCGTTGTATTTTGGCAAAGGCTCTTGCTACACACATAGTGCCTTTTTATGCAAGGCTCAAATTACATAGCCACCTCCACAGGTATCACACGGGATAGGACACTAATAGTAATGCTACTCAACGCCAGCAGTGTAAACCTCAAGATGCATGCACTGGAAACTGTCCTTAGCATGGAGAACAGCAATATCTGTGCAATAACAGAATCCTGGTTCAAGGCTCCCAGGTGCACCCCATCACTGCCAGGTTATACCTCATACCATGCTTGTCGTCCCCTAAACATCCACCAAACCAGAACAGGGGGAAGTATCCAAACGCACCACAGATACACACACCTCCAGTTTGGTGGCACAGCACAAAGCATCAGAGCCTATCCATGTGCAACTAACAGTGGGTTAGACTGCCTTCAGGTTCATAGCCTGGCACACACCACCCTCCCATACCCAGGAAACCCACTTGGCCTTCCTGACAACACTGGTAATATGACGGTCTCTACAAACACCATTATATGGGTGGACTGCAACTACCCAAACATAGAGTGTGAGCATTACTCTAGCTCCAAGACCCTAGCTGTAAGGTTCCTAGCATTTATTCACTGAATTTCTATGGAACAACTTGTTACCACTCCCACAAGAGGTGAAAACTTGCTGCACCTGTTCATCAACAACATGTGGACTATATGCTCCAGACCAGACATGTATCCCTCACTGGTAGGATGACACCATATACAACTCACACTGTATATTCACATACCACATGCAGCCCCTGCACAGAAAGCCACAGTCATAAAGTTTTCTAATGCAAATTCCATGTATTCACATGAGGCAGGCTTCAGACATGGGAACTATTGAAGGTCACAGGTACATATGTGTATGTGGCACACACATACATCATGTGTGCATTGACATTACTGATATAATCTATGTCGTGCAATATTGGGAACAACACCCCACACACATGGACAAACTGTGTGACAAAAACACACATGGCATTTGTAGGATTTAAGCCCCTACCTCACTGTGTTATGACACTTGTGAGAGACGCAGTAGCAGAGCACGCTATTTTCATTACTGGGAGGCTTGCTTTCTCCTATTGAACTTATAGGGTGCTGACATCATCAGTGTTTAGACAGTGGAATATGCAGCATGTGGTGTGTTGTACTAGTTGCCAAAAGGGACATTTCTCTTACACATAGAATTGCACACACCCTACTCCCCCGACATTTATACATACACACACACACTGAGCATTTGCAGGATTCAAACCCCTACCTAACTATGTTATGACACTTGTAAGAGACGCAGTAGCAGAGCGCACTATTTGCATTACTGGGGGATTGCCTTCTCCTGCTGTACTTATAGGGTGCTGACATCATCAGTGTTTAGACAGTGGAATATGCAGCATGTGGTGTGTTGTAATAGTTGGCAAAAGGGACATTTCTCTTACACATAGAGTTGCACACACCCTACTCCCCCCCCCAACATTCACACATACACACACACACTGAGCATTTGCAGGATTCAACCCCCTACCTAACTATGTTATGACACTTGTGAGAGACGCAGTAGCAGAGCATGCTATTTGCATTACTGGGAGGCTTGCTTTTTCCTGCTGTACCTATAGGGTGCTGACATCATCAGTGTTTAGACAGTGGAATATGCAGCATGTGGTGTGTTGTACTAGTTGCCAAAAGGGACATTTCTCTTACACATAGAATTGCACACACACCCTACTCCCCCCCCACATTCACACATACACTGAGCATTTGCAGGATTCAAACCCCTACTTAACTATGTTATGACACTTATGGGAGACGCAGTAGCTGAGCACACTATTCAAATTACTGGGTATCATTTGTGCTCCTGACATATGTATAGTGTGCTGACATCATTATTTATGAAGAGGTATGTACATCTGTTACTATCCATCAGTAAGGGGGAGAGCATACATATGCATTAACTTTGCAGAGGCACAGTGGCCTACTGTACTGCGGAGGCAGGCATCAAATACACTGTGGATAGCCTTCTGTATTCCCTAGGGACAACAGCCTAGTATTGAACTCTACGGCCATATGTTTACCTGTCAGATGCAAGTATCTGTTGCTCATAAACTGTTTGTGGGTCTTTATTGCCATAGCTTTCCCTGTCTCTATGAACAACTTGTGTACTGTGGCAGATGTTTGCATATGAGTGGGATCCACTACTTTACTTATGTCTCTGTTGTAATTTCACTGTGTGCACTGGGCAGATTTCTGTATTGTGGGAGGTTCCTGTATTAACACATACAAATGCCAGTTATGTGTGTGCAACTGCTGAACTGTGACATGGCCTAAGTGTGTGAGCATGCCCAGTTCACAGTTTATATGGCTTCTTGACTGACACGTCTCATTTATCTAAGTGTGCGAGCATGCCCAGTGTGAACTTTCCATATGTTGAGATCTGTGGTCCACCACATTTGTGTTTGTGTGTGGACTTAATCTATATTTCACATGTACAGTTGAGTGTTGGACGTCAGGTTGTGTTCTTACTGCCCAACTGCTTTGTGTCTGAACCTAACAGGCATTATGCTGTGACTGCAGGGTTGCCATGGGATAGTTTGCCTACAGTTGTCAACATCCTTTCATACTGACCAAACAGTGTATTGTCGTATAGTGTACTGGTTCAGTACTTTCACTGTGGTGGACAGTATCATCGGTTTCAGTCCTATCACTGCTTGTAATATTTATAGTGAGCACACCAGACTGGTTGAGGACCAGTTGTGCAGATATGACCATGTTGCTTTTTGTTCAGATTTGGACAACATAGAACAAGATTGTCCGACATTATTAATGTATTCCACAACTTGTGTGGACAGTGACAAACAATGGCCATGTGCCCTAGGCCATTTGTAATGCTAGTCAGAGAGTGTTTGTCCTTCAACACACATATTTACTGGTGTTTGCCATGACATATTTCAAGGTTAGTGTGCTGTGCCTCTGTCTACCCATGACATACAGGTGATATCCAGGGTAAACCTACCATCTCCCATCCAGTCATCATGATTCCTCTGGATGACAGTCAATGAGGGACTCCCTGGATAACCTGTACTGGGAGTTTAGTCATGAGTGGAGTGAGCTTCTGGGTTATGGACCAATCAGTACAGCATGTCCTGTTTATGTCAGTGCTGGGGTTCAGGCCTGTCATGTGCATAGGTCACCAGCATTCAGATTTTACATGGTGCCAAATGTCCATTGATTCCAGCTTGGTCATGGCTTTATACATCAAGCACAGATCACCTCTAGCCAGGTGGTATGGTACTGTGTGGAGCTGCAGTTTGTTTAATCAGGCAACACATGGCATCTGTTACAGCTTTGAGATCATCCTAGTGGGGTATTTTTGGGGTCTTTCCAGTTGATGCAGGTGTCTGCTAAGGTACATCCCACAAGGGCCATTGTACGCAATTGTGAGGCTGCTGATGGATGACTGGAGAGGCACAATGACCTTCCCTGACCTAGCTGTGCTTACCTTCATGATTAGGTGGGTATGTGGTATGTTTCTGTAACCACTACAGACACATGGTTGTCACATGCAGGATATCTATCACCTTGTGTCCCCAGGTCTCTTATTGCTCCTGATGTACTTAATGGGTTAACACCTATGTGGTAATTTGTGGCCGCGTACTGTGTTTCCACAGGGGATGACTATACACTATTCTGCATTTTGCTTGTTGACATGGCTGTGGCACCACTTATCTGTTTCTATGTGTGCCTTTTGTAGAATGCTTGTGTCAGCTGGAGGGTCCGATATGGTGGGCAGTTTGTAGTCATCTGCAAACCTGTTCAGACACAGTCCTTCCATGTTGGCCTGTACCTATGTGACATATATACCATACAAGAGAGGTCCCAGGACCGTGCCTTGTGTGATGCCAGTTGTACCTGGTTTGTAGTCTGACATGGCTGTAGCATTTCTGACCAGGTCAGTTCTGTCCTTGAGCTGGTTTGCAACCCATCTACCTGGATAGGGGTTTATAGTTAGGCTGGTGAGCTTATCTGTACTGAACAACTGGGGTATTGTATGGAAGGGTTTAGCAAGGTCCAGATAGGCTGTGTGAACCACATTCCCCTCATCAATGGCCTTGGTGCATGTTTCACATGAGTCAGACATGTTTAAGGGGCAGGATCTGCCCTATGAAAGCCACACTGGGTAGGGCCCAATGTCTGTAAGTACCCAATCTCGTTATTCCTGGGGTCCATGATCATCCTCTCCATTACTTTGCCGACCAAGATAGTCAGGGTTGAGGGGTGATAGTTTGCAGTATCCATTCAGGCACCACCTTTGTGGTGAGGGACCATTGTTGCTGCACACTGCTCTTTGGGTACATATACTGTGGTAAGACTGAGAGTGAGCAGTAGTGCTATTTGGTGTTCCATTCTTCTTACAGTTCTTGTTGGACACAACCCAGGACACCATCTGGTACCATTGATGCTGTGTGGTTTGCTTTGTAGATGCTGGCTGTTACCTCAGCATCTGCAATGTCAGGGGGGCAGCACTCTGCTGGGATAGATATTTGGCAGTTTGGTGCTGGTGGGGAGTTTGCAAAGAATCTGTTAGGTTGGATGTTGGCAATGTGTGTGGGTTTGGTGTATTGTTTGTGATATTTGAGTAATGCAGAGCATATCTGTGGATTATCACCATGGTTTCTACCATCAGTTAGGACAGCTGTGTGATTATCCTTTGTGTCTTGCACAATTTGTATCATCATAGGTTCATAGGTTCATACTAGGCTATCTGCCCTGGCCATGTTTGAGCCTAGACAGACTGTGTGTGGCTTTCAACACCCCTTGCAATGTGCATATTATGCCCATTTAGGGTTTACTTTACTAGATGTGACACAGAGATGGCCCCCAGTGCACACCTACTGTCTCCCATGCACTTGACCGGATTTCTCTTGTAGAGTATGAGTGTGGAGCTCAGCCTATCATGGACTGGGATTCTGTTCCAGAGTGTAAGGAGCCTCTGGGTTATGAATCTGTCCCTCCAACACATCCTATTTATCTATGTGTTGAGGTTCAGATATCTCACTGTGGTGTCTCTGCTGGATTTGGAGTTTCTGCAGTGGAGCATGTCCATTCATTCTGGATTGGACATGGCCTTGTACATCAGGCATACATCGCCTCTGACTGGGCAGTATGCATGTGAATTGGGCTGGGGTTTCTTCAGCCAGGCAGCAGATGACAAATGTTTGGACCCTTTATCCTCTTGGTGAGGTATGTTTGGGGTCTTTCTAACTGCTGCAGGTGTCAGGTAAGGTACATCCAAAATGGGGCATTGTTCTCAAGTATGGGCCTGATAAGAGAAGAGTATGGGGGCACAGTGACCTCTCTTGATCTACATGTGCATCCTTTCATGTTAAGGTGGGCAATATAGCAGGTCTTCCTGGCCACCTTGGCAATGTGAGTGTCACATGATGGGTTACTGTCCACTTGTGTCAACTGAGTACATTTCTGCACCTAACACGACTCTTACACGGGCTGGTTTCAGCTTCGTGGATCACTAATCTACCTCATTTGCATACCTTTCAGCTGCAAGTGCGGTAATTAGCATATCCACGCCCTGCCCGTGTAAGAGACGTTTTAGCTGGTCTCTTACACGGTATTTCGGGCTGTTCCTGGATCGCTATGGCTGCATGGAGTCTTACACGACTCTTAGACTCCATGCAAGCCATCGTGAATCCTGCCCACTGTCATTTATACTATGTGAAATTTACAAATACAGCTAAATTTACAGATAATTATCCCATTCATTACATTTTGTTGCATTTCTATATACAGAATCATGGTACTTTTCAGCTATGGTTAGCCATTACAATATTTAGCTAATAACATTTTAAATATAAGAGAAAACTCTCTTTGGAGTTAACAGAAAAGTAGCTAGCTTATACACTCTCTTAGTAGTTAGCAGAAAAGTAACTAGTTTATACAGGTATGGTGATTAGTACCCTGAGAAAATTGAGGTAGTTAGTCAGGGTTATAACAAGGGCATAGCCACTGTGATTTAAGGTATGGTTTCAATTTTCTTTTAAATAGTGTTGTAGAGGTAAGGGTGGTTAGGTCTTTTGGGAGGGAGTTCAGGTTTTGCCCACAGTATTAGCGAACAAGGAGTCACCAGTCAAATTGTTAGCTTTACCTATTTGTACAAGTAGTTTATTTGATGAGTGTAGGGTCTTGAGATTGTTATAGGTAGTGATTAGGTTAGTAAGTATTGGTGTGTTAGTAGGTTGGTACAGGATCTTGTGGGCAACTATTAACTGGTTAAATAGTATTAGATTTGGCAATTCTAGCCATCCTAGCTGCTTAAGATTATCGCAATGATGGGTTCTGAAGGCAGACCCAGTTGCAAATCTGGCAAAATTATTGTAGGAGATTGCTAGCTTGTTGATGTTGTTTTTACATAGTTTCGTATATATAGGTGAGGCATAGAGAAGGGTAAAGGTTAAGTGGGTATGGACAATGGTGGTCCTGGCTAGTGGAATCAAAAAGGGTTTAATCCTGTATAGGGATCCTAAATTTTTGTTGACTGTTTTTATAGTACTGTTAATATGGGAATCAAAGGTGAGGTTGCTGTCAATTAGAACCCCAAGACGTTTAGTAGTAGAATCAGGAGATATAATAGTAGCATTGCTTGATGTCACAGTAAAATTAAGTGGGAAGGCCCTACGGGTGGGTGTAAATAATAGCAGTTTTGTTTTTTTGGAATTCAGGATGAGGCATTGATGTAGAAGCCATTTCTCGACTGTGTTAAACACGTTTTGGGTTAGGGACTGTAGGTCAGATGGTGAGGTGGCAGAGCATATTAACGTGGAATCATCCGCATATTGGATACAAGTAACTTGAGGTATAACAAAATATAGGCCATTTATAAAAATAGAGACTAGGAGAGAGCCTAATATCTAGCCTTGAGGGACACCAAGGGCAATTGTGAGGTGGGAGGATAAGTTGTTCTCCTATAGGACAGCCTACTGTGTGTTGTCTAAGTATGATTGGAATCATTGAATAGCCAGTGTGTCTAGAGAGGTTTTTGAGTATATTTATGAGTAAGTGGTGGTTAACCATATTGAAGGCTTTTGAAAGATCAATGAAGAGGGTTGAGGATAGAGTGTAATTGTTGCGATTCTTATTAATAAAGTCAGAGAAAGATAAGAGAGCAGAGATGGTGCTATGAAATGGCCTAAAACCATGTTGGCAGCTGGCTAGTAAGTTGTTTTCTATTAGTTGGTTTAACAGCTGTTTATGAATGCATTTCTCCATGATCTTTGCCATTGGAGATTATATGGCTATAGGTCTATAGTTTGATAATTCGTTGGAGTTACCACCCTTATGCAAGGGGATAATGTGTGAAATTTTTCAGATTGATGGGATAGTTCCTTCAGTAATAGTTCTATTAATCAGGATGGAAATTGGGTAGGCTATGGCTTTTGCAGCTTTTTGCAGGTGTTCTGCAGGTAGTAGGTCTGCAGAGATGGTGGTATGTTTAAGCTTTTGTATAAGGGTACAGACAAGAGAGAGAGGACCAGGTTGAAAGTGAAATGATAGGGGGTGCATTAGTGATGGAGGTGGTTGATGATGATATGTCATGGGATAGCTGATTGGCAAGAAAATAAATGGTCTCTGTGAAGAAAGTGTTCAAGGTATTGCTTTGGATTATCGTGATCAGAGCCTAAAGGGATGGGTGTGACTGAATGACCCGGGTGTAAGAGTTTATTGATGCCTGACCAGAAGTTTTGTAGTTTACTTTGGTGGGTTGTTTGTAGCTCAAAGTAAAAATTTAGTTTGTCTAACAATATGGCTTTTTGTTTCATTTCTAAGCTGTCTAAACTTTAATTGATCTGTAGGGTTTTTAGTAGAACACCAGTTATCTCTCTGTTTGTTTCTAAGGAAGATTTTTTGTTTGGTAGTTTTTGAGAGCCATGGGGCTGGTTTAGTCCTGGCCCTAATTGTGCGTGTTGGAGTGTGGTAGTCTAAAATAGCTAGGAACTTTGAATTAAAATATTTTACTGCTTCCTCTAGAGGTAGGTTTTTCAGGGGTGACCAATCACATGCCAAAAGTTCTTTTTGAAAGCTGTCAGGGTTAAAATTCTTGTTGGTCCTTATTGTCCTATAGGTCATTGGGTTTGGAATGTCACTCTTATATCTAATTATGAAGGTAAGTGAATGGTCGCTTATATCTTTGGGGAGGGTTCCTATTTTGTAAGTTTGGTGGTGACTGTTTATGAGAATCCAATCTAAGGTACTTTCCTTGTCATTAAGTTTATTAGTCCATGTAGGGGATGTAAAGGTTTGAGTAAAACCATATAGGTTAATATGAGTAGGTGGCTGTTCTGAGGTACAGCTCCTCCAGTTGATAGTAAAGTCACCAGTCACTATGGTTTCTTGGGGGTAGGTATTAGATAGCCAACTACACGGATTACTCTGCTGCCTTGCGTGCGCACTCACGCTTACATGCGAGCACTCTGTCTTACTCGTGCCTCCCAGCATGCACACGCGCGCATGCACGCACAGCAAGAAACTTTGGTATTACCCACAGTGTACACCTTCCATTTCTTGACTTTCCCATGCTTATCTGTTGACACTCCTCTTTCTATGCTGTGTGACTGACATCTTTCACATACCACTTTGCTCCAATGAGCTTGATTTCTTTCTGACATTCCCCACTGTGATGTCACCTATCTCCTACTCTGTTACTCCCCCTTATCTAACTCTTACACTACACGGAATGTGCTCATTTGCTATGTGACAGTGAGATTCACTATCCTACCACTCATTTACATAGGATTGCCTACTAATGCTTAGTTACGTGTCTTACACTCAGCTTTCCCCCTTAGCAACCACTACACGGTGGCCATGTTGTTTTTGGTCTGCTAGTCCCTGCATTGTAAATCCATGCATTGCATAAAACCCACATTTGTGGGTTTAAAACCTTTATTTTTATGTTTTATATAGCGCAGCTCATTTGCGCGGGGCTGCTCTGCGTTTAAACATCGCCGATCGCCGGAAAAAAAATATTTTTTTTCATGTTTGCATCGGGTTACCATGCCAATGGCCACATATTTGGCCATTGGCATGCTGCCTGACACATATGCACACTTTATTTGGAGCTGACATGGCTCCATTGTGTTATTTGCAGAAACGTACTCAGTTGTCAACTGAGTACATTTCTGCACCTAACACGACTCTTACACGGGCTGGTTTCAGCTTCGTGGATCACTAATCTACCTCATTTGCATACCTTTCAGCTGCAAGTGAGGTAATTAGCATATCCACGCCCTGCCCGTGTAAGAGACGTTTTAGCTGGTCTCTTACACGGTATTTCGGGCTGTTCCTGGATCGCTATGGCTGCATGGAGTCTTACACGACTCTTAGACTCCATGCAAGCCATCGTGAATCCTGCCCACTGTCATTTATACTATGTGAAATTTACAAATACAGCTAAATTTACAGATAATTATCCCATTCATTACATTTTGTTGCATTTCTATATACAGAATCATGGTACTTTTCAGCTATGGTTAGCCATTACAATATTTAGCTAATAACATTTTAAATATAAGAGAAAACTCTCTTTGGAGTTAACAGAAAAAGTAGCTAGCTTATACACTCTCTTAGTAGTTAGCAGAAAAGTAACTAGTTTATACAGGTATGGTGATTAGTACCCTGAGAAAATTGAGGTAGTTAGTCAGGGTTATAACAAGGGCATAGCCACTGTGATTTAAGGTATGGTTTCAATTTTCTTTTAAATAGTGTTGTAGAGGTAAGGGTGGTTAGGTCTTTTGGGAGGGAGTTCCAGGTTTTGCCCACAGTATTAGCGAACAAGGAGTCACCAGTCAAATTGTTAGCTTTACCTATTTGTACAAGTAGTTTATTTGATGAGTGTAGGGTCTTGAGATTGTTATAGGTAGTGATTAGGTTAGTAAGTATTGGTGTGTTAGTAGGTTGGTACAGGATCTTGTGGGCAACTATTAACTGGTTAAATAGTATTAGATTTGGCAATTCTAGCCATCCTAGCTGCTTAAGATTATTGCAATGATGGGTTCTGAAGGCAGACCCAGTTGCAAATCTGGCAATATTATTGTAGGAGATTGCTAGCTTGTTCAGGTTGTTTTTACATAGTTTCGTATATATAGGTGAGGCATAGAGAAGGGTAAAGGTTAAGTGGGTATGGACAATGGTGGTCCTGGCTAGTGGAGTCAAAAAGGGTTTAATCCTGTATAGGGATCCTAATTTTTTGTTGACTGTTTTTATAGTACTGTTAATATGGGAATCAAAGATGAGGTTGCTGTCAATTAGAACCCCAAGACGTTTAGTAGTAGAATCAGGAGATATAATAGTAGCATTGCTTGATGTCACAGTAAAATTAAGTGGGAAGGCCCTACGGGTGGGTGTAAATAATAGCAGTTTTGTTTTTGGAATTCAGGATGAGGCATTGATGTAGAAGCCATTTCTCGACTGTGTTAAACACGTTTTGGGTTAGGGACTGTAGGTCAGATGGTGAGGTGGCAGAGCATATTAACGTGGAATCTTCCGCATATTGGATACAAGTAACTTGAGGTATAACAAAATATAGGCCATTTATAAAAATAGAGACTAGGAGAGAGCCTAATATCTAGCCTTGAGGGACACCAAGGGCAATTGTGAGGTGGGAGGATAAGTTGTTCTCCTATAGGACAGCCTACTGTGTGTTGTCTAAGTATGATTGGAATCATTGAATAGCCAGTGTGTCTAGAGAGAGGTTTTTGAGTATATTTATGAGTAAGTGGTGGTTAACCATATTGAAGGCTTTTGAAAGATCAATGAAGAGGGTTGAGGATAGAGTGTAATTGTTGCGATTCTTATTAATAAAGTCAGAGAAAGATAAGAGAGCAGAGATGGTGCTATGAAATGGCCTAAAACCATGTTGGCAGCTGGCTAGTAAGTTGTTTTCTATTAGTTGGTTTAACAGCTGTTTATGAATGCATTTCTCCATGATCTTTGCCATTGGAGATTATATGGCTATAGGTCTATAGTTTGATAATTCGTTGGAGTTACCACCCTTATGCAAGGGGATAATGTGTGAAATTTTTCAGATTGATGGGATAGTTCCTTCAGTAATAGTTCTATTAATCAGGATGGAAATTGGGTAGGCTATGGCTTTTGCAGCTTTTTGCAGGTGTTCTGCAGGTAGTAGGTCTGCAGAGATGGTGGTATGTTTAAGCTTTTGTATAAGGGTACAGACAAGAGAGAGAGGACCAGGTTGAAAGTGAAATGATAGGGGGTGCATTAGTGATGGAGGTGGTTGATGATGATATGTCATGGGATAGCTGATTGGCAAGAAAATAAATGGTCTCTGTGAAGAAAGTGTTCAAGGTATTGCTTTGGATTATCGTGATCAGAGCCTAAAGGGATGGGTGTGACTGAATGACCCGGGTGTAAGAGTTTATTGATGCCTGACCAGAAGTTTTGTAGTTTACTTTGGTGGGTTGTTTGTAGCTCAAAGTAAAAATTTAGTTTGTCTAACAATATGGCTTTTTGTTTCATTTCTAAGCTGTCTAAACTTTAATTGATCTGTAGGGTTTTTAGTAGAACACCAGTTATCTCTCTGTTTGTTTCTAAGGAAGATTTTTTGTTTGGTAGTTTTTGAGAGCCATGGGGCTGGTTTAGTCCTGGCCCTAATTGTGCGTGTTGGAGTGTGGTAGTCTAAAATAGCTAGGAACTTTGAATTAAAATATTTTACTGCTTCCTCTAGAGGTAGGTTTTTCAGGGGTGACCAATCACATGCCAAAAGTTCTTTTTGAAAGCTGTCAGGGTTAAAATTCTTGTTGGTCCTTATTGTCCTATAGGTCATTGGGTTTGGAATGTCACTCTTATATCTAATTATGAAGGTAAGTGAATGGTCGCTTATATCTTTGGGGAGGGTTCCTATTTTGTAAGTTTGGTGGTGACTGTTTATGAGAATCCAATCTAAGGTACTTTCCTTGTCATTAAGTTTATTAGTCCATGTAGGGGATGTAAAGGTTTGAGTAAAACCATATAGGTTAATATGAGTAGGTGGCTGTTCTGAGGTACAGCTCCTCCAGTTGATAGTAAAGTCACCAGTCACTATGGTTTCTTGGGGGTAGGTATTAGATAGCCAACTACGGATATCCTCTAGTGTGTTAGAGTTATTACCTACGGAAGATAAACACAGATGATGTAGATGGATTTATGTTTATTAAGTTGCAATTTGGAAATAAGGATTTCAGCCTTACTTGTTAGTGGAGGTTTAGAATCTATAGGGGTCACCTGCAATCCAGATTTGTATAGAATAGCTACTCCCCCACCCTTCTTAACTTTACGGTCTAGTCTCAAGATATTGTAGCCAAGTGGAATAATCTCATTATTGTGTATTGCAATTTTTGAGCCATGTTTCAGTAAGACATAGGATGTTAAATGAATGTACATCCATGAGTGCATGTAGGTGATCAGCTTTATTATTTATGCTCTGAATATTGAGATGAGCTATCAAGAATGAGTTAGAGGGTCTGGCGAGCATTTGTGTGTTAGCAGGAATTGGGGTGTGGGGGTCTAAAGTTGTGGTAGAGTTTCGTCCAGGATTTGGGTGGATATCACCATCGATTAAGGGGTGAACTTGTAATCTCATTGTAAGTTTTAAGAGTCTACATATTAGGTTGTGGAATTTCCTAGCTCTTGGACTATAAAGTTTGATGTGAGTCAATCTATGATACTTAGCTGGTGGGTAGTTTGTTGTGCTGGGTGTGAATGTATTGCTATGAGGGACTACAAGTACTGGTGTAGAGGTTTGTCTTATGGAGTAATGAAATCCTAGGCAGTTAAGGTATTCATAGAATGTAAGTAGGTAAGGTATAGAAAGGAATGGTAGGAGTAGAATTAAGAGAAAGACCTTTGGGAGTGGTGAGCTAGATGTAGGTAGTATAATGAGGTAGTAGTTATAGGTTAGCGTATAGGGTAAGTTCTAACTGTGGTCTGTGTGAAAAACAATGGAAGTGGGTTATATCACTTTAAGGAGGTAGATCCTGTGAGTGGTTGTATGGATGGGGGGTGTGGTTAGGGAGGATAAATGTAGAGGTTCAGGGGCGGGTGGAATGTGGGGGCAGGGTAGGGGAGCAGAGTGAGACCATAGGGCGAATGGAGCAGGTAGAGCCAGTGAAGGACTAAACCCTAGGAGAACAATCGGTGGGGTGCTGACTGTTAAGGTAAGTTTGGGGAGAGATGGTTGGTAGGGTAGATTAAGAGATATAGAGTGTAAAGTAGGAGGATAAGAGGATGAAATGGCCTTGTTGAATGGAATCTCTGGCAATAAAAAGGTGAGGGTTATGAAATCCGATAAGGGGGAAGTCTTGTGGTCATGGACAAAAATTGCTACATCAGTAAGATGTTCAGTTTATTATATTTGGACATCTATGAAGTGGCCTCTATAAATGAAATAAATATTTCATATCAGAAAATTGACTTAATTTTGGAAGAAATGTTACTGAATGAACAGATTTCTGTTGATGAACATAACTTTGTACACGTAGTGAACCTAAAAATTCCTGTGATTTTTGGTATCCCTAAGGTGCACAAGTGTGTTTCTGACCCCCTCTGGTTTTATGAATACCTGTGACACAAAATGACTATATGTCCCAGGATACTTGAAGTTCTAAGAGAGTTTATGGAAATTGTATTAGAAAGCAATTGCCTAACATCTGAAGCCCATTTTTTTAGGCAAAAAAACTGCGGTAGCCATGGGGGCAGCATCTGTTCCCATGTTTGCTAATGCTGTTTTATCCTACAGGAAAACAAACTATGTTCTCAATTCTGAATTTATGGACTGTTGAATTTTTTAAAGACGGTTCTTATATGACATGATATTTTTTTGGAATGACACCGAGTTGAGATTACATCAGTTTTTTGAATATTTGCACTCTACCACTAGTTTTTTTGGGTTTTACTATGGATATTCAGGGGGACTCATTTCATTACTCAGATATCTCCCTTAGGAAGAATTATGTTAAGAAAGGGTTTGATTCCACTATATATCATAAACCTAGTTGTTCCATTTCCTTTCTTTATTTTGACAGCATGCACCCGTTACACCAAAAAAAAAATCTATAGTCAAAGGGCAATGTGTTAGATTAGCCCAGATGATTTTCATGCTGAAATGTAAACACTAAGGGAGATGTTTTCTAGGAGAGGTTAGCGCATAGGTTCTTAAGTAATATTTTTAGTAAAGTTTGTGCAAAGAGATGGTTTGGTCATTTTTCCCCTTTATTGGGTAAACTGAATGGATTTGATCCAGATACAAGAGGTGATAAAAGGGTTAAAAGGACAAGAGATGAATGCTTCAATTATGGGATGACATTGACCTACATGGGACAGTTTGGTAGTTTAATGGAGATTTTGGAAAAGAATTGAACCATTTTTCCAAATGAATGGTGAACATTTAGTAGCTGTGGGGCCCAAACTGGTTGTGGTGTCCAAAATGCCTCCAGCTTTATAGGTTCATAGGTAGGTACTAGGCTATCAGCCCAAGGGCCTATGTAAGCCTAGCCAACAAGGTTCCCGGGCTTACGCCACCCAAGAAAGTTATTTTCCTGTGCCACTGTCGAGCAGAGACACAGAAGTGATCCCCGGGGTGTATTTCCTATTTCTCATCCACTCATCAAGATTTTTCTTGAAGAGTGCTAATGAAGAACTTTGCTTGACATAGATGGGTAGAATTTAACACAATTCTTGAAAGACCGGGGTCATTTAGACAGGAAGGGAGGATGGTTAAATCTGGGAACTGCAGTCACTGCCCATAAAGTATGTGCTGGAAGGGTCCTCATTTTCTGTCATGGGATTTGGTACTATCCACCTTAATCAAATATTTTCATGTAATAGTAAGGATGCGGTTTACCCGGCATTATGTGATTTATGTCCTGCATTTTATGTTGTGAAAACTAAATGAATGATTAGGCAAAGAATATACCCATAAAGAAAGTAGACAACAATGCTTTGGTTATACATATTAAAATGTACCATACACACCATTTTAAATTCTGTGTGATTGATCAGGCTAAATTGGGGGACTGGGGTGTCCTGGTGATGGCTATCTTGAGTTTCTCGAGTTAATATGGCAGTTGAAAACTAACTCCACACAACCCTTGGGTTTGAATGAAATGTGTCCATTTCTAGTATTTTAAAATTAAAAGCTTGTTATTTTTTAAAGTGTTGAATGGGGAATTATTTATTTATTTATTTATTTACTTATGTATTAATATATATTTATACAATTATATTCTACATAAGATGCAAGCATAGATTATTTTTGGGGTACTTATTTACTGGTTTATTTGTTAGAATGGCATTTTTTGTGTGTATAAGCATTTCAGATTTTATACATGTGATTTGATAGTCTTTTATACTTTTGGGCCATGTTTTATTGTATTAGCTTTTTTTAGGTAGGTTTCTATTTACCCCTTGGTATGTAATTATTTATTATGGTTAGTTGATTAACCAATTGAAGAACTAATTGATTTATTGTTTTAATTAAGTATTTTGTACCAGCCAGGATGTGTATTTATATATAAAAGGATTTAGTTGTTTGTGGTATTTGTTCTGATGAAGTCCTGTTATTTAAGGATGAAAGTGCTTACCTTTTTTATATCAATAAACTTGATTTTGAGCGGTACTCAGCTCTGAGGTCTTCACCCTCCATTTGTGTGGTTTTAGTTCTTGGTTTGTGCGGTTTCTTTGATTCACTTATAGTATGAGATTCCTCAGGGTATGAGAAAGAAATTTCGCAATAATTGTTTTGCTTGTCCTTGACATAAGTTGACCGACCCTATGTTCGAAGTCAATCTGAAATGGTAAAGTTGTTTGTGAGGTTACCTTATGCAGTAACTCTGCCAGAAGAATATGAACAGTTATCTTATTTTTTCCTGATTGTCCAATGTTATAATATTCCCATAAAGTGGAAATTATACATCTTTGAGCTTGACTACATATACATTGTTTTCTGCTGGAGGTGTCGTAGATGAATTTTCTGGTCTTGATTCTTAATATCCAAGGCATGCACCTCATATGCAAGACTGTAAAATTCCTGAGAGGAAACAATGAACTACTTACGTAAAGCCTACAACTGGCATGAAATGTCCTCGGTATAATGCTCCAGGTTACAAATATCCAACAAAAGAGAACGCAGAGCCAAAAATAATCATAACTTTGTATTTTTTTTCAGCAGAATTATCATACAGTGTTACTGAATAATTTACAGTGATACAAAACAATTAATGAATCTGTGAAAGCAGTATCAGAGGTTGATAGAGGTTTTATTGCATGTGGTGATTATTTCCAAATAGCGAAAAAGCCTCAACTGGAATGATAAAAGGAAACTGGTCTTGAATTACTGAGGACAATAAAGCCAGAAGATACTGAACTTCTTCCAATGCATTTGAAGTTAAACGAGGATGCAGTTTTGTCTTTTAACAGCTAAAAAACAGAAACCAGTTTTAGTTAGTAGTAATATGACAGTCTCTGCTAGTGTGATGCCTTGTTGAAGAATTTATTTTTCTTTTGGTTTGCCAGATGATTTCCCCAGTAATAGTTTTGCCCTTAACTAAACAGTAGTCAACAGTCACTGTGTTCATAAAAAAAAGTAGGTGGCTCAAAAGACCTCCCCTCTCCCCACCTTGTAGTGTGTTCTCTTTGTCCCTGCACATGAAAAACAATTAGCTGTTAAAGCTTTATGATCACATTGTTACGTCTTTATGGCATATACTTCACCTGACTTACCCCTCCAGGCTGTAATAAATGATTCTGAAGATTTTTCCTTTTTTTTTTAAGTTCATAAGTTAGTACTAGGTTAAATGTCCTTGTGGGCCATTTAAAGCCTAGCCAATTATTTACATTGGTCCTTAAAAATGAATCTATCCCACTGGGGTTTATTTATTATTTATTTATTAATTGGCATTTGTTTACAGGGAAAGTCCACTGGGCCAAGAAGAACCCATTTTCAGTGGAGGCCCAGGCAGAAAGGCTCCATAGTTTACAGTCACCTAACCCTTTCAACATCTATATTCATATATAACTCTAGTGATAATTACTACATCAAGACATGGATATTTGGGCGAGGGAGCAATGCATTGGGATAAAGCATTTTGGAGCTGTCACATTTCTTTACTAGTACAGGATAGTGCTCTGGGGTAAATTTCCTATTTTCCATCCACTGAGTCGAGCTACATTTGAATGTGGCCAGGGCTGACCTTTGTTTTACATGGAGGAGGAGTCTATTCTAGAGCAGTGGTATCCTCTGAAGGTTACACCTGTCCTTTCAAACCATCCTGTTAACTTTGCAAAAGAGGTTTAGGTTCCTGGATTGAATGTTTCTCATACCATTAAGAGGTTTAGGTTCCTGGATTAAGTGTTTCTGATACTGTTAAGAGGTTTAAGCTCCTGGATTGAGTGGTTCTGATACCATTTAGCTTGTGGATGTGATGTAAGTCCATCAGTACTGGTAAACACAGGTCACCTCTTAGCATTCTGTAAGAGACAGAACATAGCAATAGGGCTTTAATGTGGCCCATGTAGGACATATTGTTAAGCCTTGTATCCTTTTTGTAAAGTATCTCTGTGGGTTTTACCGTTGATGACTCTGCCTGGCAGATACCCTTCCAAAATGCCTAATGAGGACTGAGTAATGGGAGAAAATTACATGACTGGATCTAGAAGCAATCACTTTGTTTATAAGCTGCATAATGTAGAACAACTTCCTTAACACAGTGGACACATGCTGAACTGCTGTGTCAGCTCTTATGGACATGTTGCCAATGTGGCAATTTTTCAAGGGTAGTTGACATGACAAAGATGATAATGCATTTTTGAGGTATTTGGCTTTAGGTGATGAGTCTGGCACCACTTATTTGTTTAGCACAAGCCTTGCAGTAGGATGACTGAGTCTTTTGGGGATTCAATCAATGCTCCTAGCTTGCAGACACCTGGCTTTTGCTTCTGAGATTTAGATATTTAAGAAGAGGTCCCAGCACCAGACCCTGGGGGATTCCATTGGTGACTTGTCTTTTTGTGGAGGTAACTTCCCATTTTAATCTAATACAGCCTATGTCTGAGCTAACTGGCAATCCAGCAGGTGAGGAAGGAGTTTATTCCTAGTTTATTAAGCCTTTCTTCTATTCCTGAGTGGCGGATTGTATCAAAAGCCTTGGTCACATTGAGGTAGGCAGTGCGTACCATTTTACCTTTACCTATTGCTTGGTGACTTTTCAGAAATATCCACCAAGTTAAATATGCATGACCAGCCTTTGACAAATCCAAACTGAAATGAGTCCAGTGTTAGGAGGTTTCCTGTGACCTTATTGATTAATTCCATGATAATATTTTTCCATGGCTTTGCATATGTGATTCAGTCAGACTGTTGAGTCCACAATTACCTCTGTCTATGGAAGGCCCTTCTTTATGAAGGGGAATAACTGTTGCTGTTCTCCATTCACTTAGTACTAAACCTGTATGGAGGCTAAGGTTGAACAGTGTTGTTAGAGATGTGGCTAAACCATGCTTCATGCTATTCAAAATGCATCCTGGGATACTGTCAGATCCGATTAATGCAGTATTTTTTGCTATAGATAACATTTTCAGGAGCTGGTCTTGTGTAGTTGCTGGCAGCAAGTTTGTTTTAGATATTCCATGTGGGATAGATGGAGGGGTAAGAGAGGGTTTAAAGTTCAAGGCAAATTTATTGGCCAATAGGTTAGCTATATCTTAAGTTTTGGTGTAGGTAACATTGTTTGCAATGAGCTTTGTGCATTGTTCCATTGTGCTCCTGAGATTTAGAGCTTAACTGAAAAAAGGACTTGCAATTGTCTTTTGCTTGGGTGGCTATTTTTCCTAAGAACTTGGCTTTGGTAGATTTATGCAAGCACTTGACTTGCTTGTTTAATTTAATTACAAGGGCTTTATCAGTCTGTGTATCCTTCTGCTTGCCTTTATCCAACAATATCTCCCTTTTATTGCAAAGCTTCTTTTTAGTAATGTTTTACTTTTCTTTTTTTTTTTTTTTTTGTGCTATGCCCTTCACTTTTTTCTACCAGGTACAGCCTCATCTATACAAATGTTTACAAGCTGGCATAGTTTAGTGGGTGCATGTTTTTACATATTTAGTAGAACTAATTGTGCTTGTTGGGGGTATGAAGCTCACCAAGGTATCATGGAGGAGTATGCAGCTTGTTTTGGAGAATTTTTTAAAGGTATTAGGGGCAGTAGAGGTCCCAGGATTAAATTTTATTTCAAAGGATATTGCATTATGGTCAGACCTAACAAGTGGTTAAGACATGCAATGGATGGTGCACGATGCCCCCATATTAATAAGGTTAAGATATAAGATTTTATTCCACCTAGTTGTACTCTGAGTAGTTGCTCCAAAGAGTATGTACTGACAAAGTCCAGGAATCTCTATGCTTGTGCACTACTGGTGGTATAGATAAGATTATCTATGAAAACAGTATTAAGACTAATATTTAATGAAACACACTAGACCAGCTCATCTCATCCCTCACAAGGGGAGATAACATTCTGGAGTTTGTTCTCACCAACATGGGCAACTGCTGCAACACTCCCACAGTATGTTCTTCTCTGGTAAGATCTGATCATCGGATTGTCTCATTCAATGTTTCTATATCACTCAACCCCCCTCAGCCATAATCAAGCTAAAAAATATCTCAAAAGCTGGCTACAATCTCCAAAGGGTGGATATCTGCAGCTTCACACCACTGGCTCCTCAGAGGATGCAGACAGCTATGCTGAACAGTATGCCAGTACAGTATACAAGCACCTGCACAACTGCATGAACTGAGCCATACCCAACAGAAATAAAACCTGTTCCTCAAAGAAACACAAACCTGTTTGGTGGACATCCTCTATCAACAGTCTTTACAACAAAAGGAAAAAAAACTGTTGTCCAAGGGCAAAAAGGAACAAATTCCAAATTGGAAAAACTCCCTCCTTAGCCTTAACAAACAAATTAGATCACTAGTGAAAACCTCCAAAGCCAATTATGAATACAAACTATCCTTCAAAACAAAGGGAAACCACAAAGCCTTCTTTAGCTATGTCAGGAAACTCCATGGCAAAGCACAGGTTTGTTCCAAATTAGTACATAACAGTATCACCTACACTGATCCTGCTGACTTAGCCAGCCTGCTAGCAGAAAGGTTCAGCACAAACTTTACCCCCCTGTCCCCCACAAAGGACCTTTCAACATCCCTGATACTTGTTCCACACCTCACATTTCCATAGATCAAGTGTCAAAGGCCCTATCTAAGGCAAAGAACACAGCTTCCATGGGACCTGATAGTATCCCAGGTTGTATTGTGCACCATCACCAGCAATAACTGGCTTCACCATTGAGCCCCCTATTCAAATATACCCTAAGTACAGGCTTCATCCCAACAGAGAGTGAAGAACTGCCATTGACATCCCCTTGCACAAAGGTAGTGCCACTACTGACCCTGGAAACTATTGCCCCATTAGCTAGACAAGTCTGATCTGTAAAGGCACAGAGTGTATTATTATGGATCTCATAAACAAGGGCATAGGCAAGCTCCAAGCACTTGACCCCACCCAGGTCGGATTCGTCAAGGGCAGATCTTGCCTGTTGAACCTGGTTGACTTCTTTGAGACTGTTACTAAGGCTCTGGATGAAGGAAAGTCAGTACATACAGCTTACCTTGACTTGGCCAAGGCCTTTGACACAATCCCCCACTCGGCCATCATCGAAAAGCTAACACAACTTGGCATAAATCCCTATCTCATCAGGTGGGTGGCCAACTAGCTCACTGGCAGGACCGTCAAGGTCAAAATAGGTGCCTCCACCTCTGATAGCAGAACTATCACTAGCGGAGTTCCCCATGGATTTTTCTTGGTATCCCCTACTGTTTGGCACCTACTTCTTGGAGGGTCAGGCAAAGACAAAAGACCTGTGGTTGACCAAATTTGAAGATGACTGTAAGTTGGGTGCTGTCATTGACTCCCCACATGATGTTAACATACTGCAAGAGGGTCTCACAGCAACTAATGACTGGTGCCAAAGTCATGGCCTTAAGCTAAATGCAAAAAAATGTATCATCAAGCCATTCATAGGTTCATAGGTTCATAGGTTGGTACTAGGCTATCAGCCCTAGGGCCTATACAAGCCTAGCCATAACAATTCCCTGGATATTTCTTCCCACATTATTTACTTTCCTGGACCCCTGTCTAGCAGGGCGACTGACGTGATCCCTGGGGTGAATTTCCTTTCTCCCATCCAATCATCAAGGCTCCTCTTGAAGAGGTCCAAAGAGGCACTCTGCTTGACATGTATGGGCAATCTATTCCAGAGTCTGGGGAGTCTCTGGGTATAGGTTCATAGGTTCATAGGTTCAGCAAAAACGTGGCTCCTACTGATTACCACATCAACGGCAACCCCCTAAATGCACAATCCGTGGTGAGAGACCAGGGTACTCAGGGTGATAACAATCTCACATTCATCCATCATACAGCAGCAGTGGTCAGACAAGCCTTTTACTTGGTTCATCTCATAAGCACAGGGATTGCCTCCAGAAAAAAGGAGGTTATTATTTCTCTATACTTCTCCTTCATTCGACCAATAATTTAGTATAATGACCTGTTTGGTAGGTACCTCCTCTCCAAACATCTGCACCAACTAGAAAGTCCACATAAATACCTCACAAAGAGAATCCATGGTCTCTAACACCTATCCTATGTCGACAGGCTCAAATCACTATCACTCTACTTGGTATCATACAGGTTGCTCAGAGGTGAACTTTGTCTCACCTTAAAGGCAGTCTAGAACTTTGCCCTACTAGAAATGCTCCATATCCATAAGTCTATCTCCTTTGCACATTACCCACTCAAAAGGCCTGAATTTAATATGCAACATCAACATAACCTGCTGGAGAGACAGGTTTGTCTCCCAGAAGTTGCCCCATCTCTGGAATAGACTTCCCATACACATCAAACAGAGTATCTCACTGACCCCCTTCAAGTGAAACCTTGATGAGAGGATGGGAAACCACAAATTTGTCCCAGGGGTTCCACCTGAGTCCCTCATTGGCAGGTGCAACAGGTGCTGACTAAGGTTTCTTTTTTGGGGATAAACTCTTGGCTAGGCTTGTAAGGGCCCCAGGGCCATTACCCTAAAAACCTCCTATGATCCTATGAACTCATTGATGTTACTTAGTATAGTCTGTAAGTCTTTTTTCATAGTACTGTCCTGTACACTGGGCTTACAGTGACTCATTCAGAGACAATAGCTGTTTCTAGTTTTCTGGACAGGAAAAAGCAATTAAAAGAGTTTCACACTTGTTATTTTTGTAGTAAATCTTTCAGCCGATGTTCAACTACAGATCTATCAAGTCTTGAAATGTTCTATTTGAGTTTTTTAGTAAAATCCTGTCAGAGATATTAAAATGAAGCAAAGCTAAAAAAATGGTGTTAACTGCTCACCGTCTTAGCCACACCCCTTAATAGAATAATTTGTTGTTGCAACAATTAATTTTGGTTGGAAAAAAGAAAGAATGTGGCATATAGATAACTTACCTGACAGCTACAAATCTCTGTCAAAATGATATGCCCCAATAATGAAGTAATAATCAAGCAAAAATAAATAAACAAATGAAAGAGAAATAACCTTTTAGATTTAACCTGGTGAGGTCATTCAGATTATACTGCGTGGGCCTTTTGCTCATTTCCAAGTGGATCTTTCTGCCTTGCTGGGTAAACAAGAAATATATTTTTTGGGTTTAGTCCTTAACAAAGAAAGAGATATAAAATGACCTGCTATATCTGCCAGCTGTACTGACTCAGCCATTTTATCTTCCTTAATATATTTATCTGTTTAGAGGGCTTGGAATCTTTAGCTCAAGAATCAAAAATTTAAAGCCACTTTCTCAGACAGTGCATCTCAAAAATAGTTTTTGATATTAGTTTGACCAAGTCTATGTAAGAATCAGAAAACCATCAGTCTTGCTGTTATTCTTTGCTGTCAGAGGATCATGTTAAACAAAGATGTTATCAATGTATTATCTTTGAACAAACTTAATATCTGTGGAAATAATTATGTAATGTCCTCCAAGCCATATAATGCACTTTACCTCCATCTTTCTTTTCAGCTATAGTGTAGGTGAGTATGAACAAGTCAGGTCTGGTGCTTAAATCATTTATTTTTCACATAGTTCATTTATTTTTTTTTTTTGTGCAAACACTCCAAAGCAGTAGAATACAACATCCATCAAAAGGAGAGAGGGGTATGGAATTTCATCTACAGTTGTATTCTTGTCAATAATTGATTCCTTTTTGTTAAAATCTGTTCTACGAATCTCATTGGAAATAAATTAAAGACTAGCAAGCAATAAAAATGAACTCTGCAAAAAGTTAGTTGGTGTCAGAACCATGGTCTTAATCTCAATGCCAAAAAATGTGTTGTCATCTCCTTTGGGAAAAACCCGGTCCCCATGAATTACCACATCGATGGTAGTCCACTGAACACAGAAGGCGTTATAAGAGATCTGGGAACACAGGTTGACAGCAACCTCTCTTTTAACCACCACATTGCCACTGTGGTCAGAAAGTCCTTCTACGTGGCACATCTCATTACTAAGTGTTTTGCATCCTGGAAGAAAGAGGTCATTGTCTCCATCTACTCTTCCCTCATTAGGCCAATCATTGAGTACAATGCCCCATTTGGCATGTACCTCACTAAACACCTGAACAAACATAGAGGCCGCAAACGTACCTCACAAAGAGGATCCTAGGCCTTAAACATTTGTCCTATATGGACAGACTAAAAATAAACTCCAACTATTCTCTGTCTCATATCGCCTACTTAAAGGTGATTTTTGCTTGACTTACAAATCCATGTCTGACCCAACTCTGTTAAAAATGCATCTAAAAAAATCCCAGTCCCTCCACACCACAGACTCCAGAGACCTCAACCTCATTATCACAATCAACAGAACAAGCTGGAGGGACAGGTGCATAACCCAGACACTGCCATGCTATGGAATGGACTTCCCATACATGTAAAGCAGAGCACCTCACTAACCCCCTTCAAGAGAAATCTTGATGAGTGGATTGTAAACAGAAAATTCACTCCAGGGATTACTCCAGTGGCTTTACTCGACAGAGGCACTGGGAACTTAGATTGGGTGGCACGATGCCAGGGTAATCCTATGGGCTAGGATTATAAAGACCTCAGGGCCATTAGCCTAGTACACACCTATGAACCTATAACAAGAAATGGTTATTTGATCTATTTCTGTTAGGTTCAAACACTATCACTAACACAACCTGAAGAAATATTAAACAAATTTTTTTTACTGTCTCAATAATAATGATAATAATAATAATAATAATAATAATAATAATAATAATAATAATAAATAATTAATGTGTTTCTTTTAAAACTGAGGTAAGCTATCATATATTTACAACTTACCAATATACAACTATTCTCTCGGGATTGTGGAATTTTGATATTCTGTAGTGATCCCATATATATATCTATATATATATATTATATTATATATATATATATATATATATATATATATATATATATATATATATATATATATATGGTTCCCATTCACAATGCTGAAATTCCAGAATGCCGACAGTCATATGGCTGACATTTGGAATATCAACAATGTGAAACCGGCATCTCACTATAGTGCGGAATGGACAGATTTCCATTCCTGCACTGTACTGCAATCTCGGAGTTGGTATATTAAAATTATGGGGGGAGTGGGGGGACGGAGCCCCCCACCGGGGGTGCAAGGGTGCGTAGCCCCCCCTGCTAACTCAAAACCTCTTTAATAGCAGCTAACAAGTTACTAGTGTAATATTTAAAACTACAAGCCAAAACCATATCTTATCCAGTGTCGATCCTTATTAACAGGTCCATAGCAGTACAACATGTCCCATCAATATGGAAAATCACAGACATTATCCCCTTGCACAAAGGCAGAAATTCCACATAACTGACCATCTACAGACCAATTGCCATTCTCTCCCCACTATTTAAACTCCTCGAAAGTTGTATCCACTCCCAACTGATTCATTATCTTATCTTCAACAACATGCTAGCAACATGTCAACATGGTTTTAGGCCCCATCATAGTACCACAACTGCACTCCTCAGTTTCACCAATACCATCAACCAGCTCAGAAAAAATGGTAAAATAGTCTCTGCAGCCTTTCTAGACATGTCCAAGGCCTTTGATATTGTCTCCCACCCCAAACTTTTAAAAACATTCTCCAAACTGAACCTCAGCCCCTCTGAACTTTAATGGTTCTGAAGCTATCCACAGGACCACCAAGAATCTGTAAAATGGTTTAATATCCTATCCCACCCCTCTTCCCGTCACACTAGGAGTACCTCAAGGCTCAAGTCTCTGGCCAATATTTTACAAACGACCTCCATAGTGCTACCCCACTGGCTTCAACTATCCAATATGCAGATGACACAACACTTATATGCACCACTAATAACCTGCAATATCTCCATAATATAACCCCAAAATCATTCTCAGATACCACACTATGGCTCTCTAACCATCAGCTCATACTCACATACTCAACCCCAATAAAACAAAACTCATAATCTTCCAACCCACAAGATCCTCTCCCCCCAGCACCTTCTACATCACAGCTAGTAATAATACTAAAATTAATGCAGCTTCACAAGCAAAACTATTAGGAGTAATAATAGATAACAACCTAAGATTTGACCTACATATAGCACAAACAGTTAAGAAAGTTCACAAAAAATGGGTACTATTTACAGAAATAAAAAGTATCTAACTAGCACCTTTAGGGTTGCCATTGCTAGAACCCATTGTCTAACAACACATCTGCATGCTTCCCCAGTTCTCACAACCTTAAAAAGTCAGATTTAATTAAACTTGAAACATGCTACCATAAAATAGCTAAATTTGCAACTGACTGTCCACATCATACCCACCACTGTCACTCCTTAAAAAAACTCTCCTGGTTAGAACTTCCATAATGTCTGTCCTATAACCAATTAACCTTTGCACACAAACTAGTATATCAGCCTGAAAAAACCCTGCCCTTCTAAATATTCTCCAACCCCATACTGTCAACAAATAAATCCTTACTACAAGTGTCCAAATCCACTAATACAGCAGGGGACTCCCTTTTTCCTCATCTTGTAGCAACAAGGTGGAACTCACTACCTCACAGTATCAGAACCAACACAAATACCAAACAATTCAAAAAGATTCTTAAAAATAATTTTAATGACACCTGGCTTTGCTCCTATACAACTCCAGTCTAACTAGTTTTAATAGTTTCTGGTCAGAAATTTTTTTCTTCCCTGACCATCTCATAATCTAAGCTTTCTCTCATGTCTAGATAATTTGTAACCTCATCTTTTTCTATCCAATTTTCCCCCCTTCAAACCCTTCCTCAGCATACTTTGATAAATTACAATGTCGACACTACAATAAGGAATTGTATCAGATAATTGCATAATACAAATCTCAGCTGTAATAGCATAGAATGTCATTTAGGGTGTACAGTATGTCTTGTATATTTTTTGTATAATTTCTTGTATAAGATTTAATAATTTCTTATATAAGTTTTGTATAATCTCTATATGTTGAGCTTTTCTCCCCGGGCCTCCAGTGAAAATGGGTCTTATCCCAGTTGGACGTTCCTGGTAAACAAATGTAAAATAAAATAAAATAAAATAAATAAATATACCTCGAGTCACACAGCTAGATCCAGTGATACTTTTATGGACACAAGAATGCTGGCAGATAACAAATTAAAGTTGAGGAAGCACATAAAAAAGTTTTTACAATCAAGGTAAACAAGATGATTAGATCTGTTTTCAATTTTTTTAATAGATAGCCAGGTTTTCTTCCCATTATTTCGCTGAGTTGTATCAGGCCTCAACTACAATATGATGTTTCATCCTTTTTTCAGTCCTTAACCTCTAATATTAAGGAATTTGAGAAAGCCAACCATTTCTGCATTAAACTCTTACAATGTTTATCTCCCTGCTCTTAGCTATCTAGATTAAAACATCCTCTTAATAGATTGTCAGAGGACCGCAACAGTACAGTAAAATAAAGGCTTTATTTAAAGAAGTAAATGCAGAACTTTGGTGAATATATAAAGCAGATAAAGGAGTTTTGTATAACTGGAAATTAACCCTAAGAAAGAAAGGGAAGAATTCCTTTGGACCTTTAGAACTCATACTTGCAACCCAGAATTTTTTTTTTCTGAGCAATTCCCAAATACATTTTTGGATACTAAACTTATTCAATGCATTTAAAAACAACTGTTGTGAAACACTGCAGTATTTTTCACTGAGACAGGAACAATTTCAATTCACATTTTGAATGAAAATGTATCTATATTCAGTTAAAACCTCAACTATGATATCTTGACAGAAACATAGCCTGGATAGTGTGTTCATAATCCTAAAAATCTATGAAAAATATGTAAAAAGTATAAACATATATGTGTGTGTGTGTGTGTGTGTGTGTGTGTGTGTGTGTGTGTGTGTGTGTGTGATTTCACATTTTAATTGAGTGTGGTTTAGGACAACATGTTTTTTTTTTTTACACTCTTTAGTAGACAAAACATATGGTCAAAAAGATTAGTGAGACTGACAATCCCAGGATTTGGGAAATATGCCCCTTCTCTGGGGAATGTGCAGTCTCAGATTTAGTATATATAATTAGTAGGGGTTTTGCGAACATAGCCCCCAACATGAGGGATTCAAGAAGGCTTGTCATCTGAAAAAAATAAAAGTTTAGTTTTACATATTTTCGTGTTATGCCTTGGAGCATGTGGACTAGCACTATTTATTTATTTATTTTTTTACTTTTTGCAGTCAATGTTTTAGTATTGATCTACTGAATTTTAGACTAACTTCACTAGATCCACATATATACATACACACGCACACACACACACACACACACACACACACATATATATATATATATAGAGAGAGAGAGAGAGAGGGAATTCTTTTTTAAAAGCTCAGTGTTTCAGAACATCAAATTTCACAAGCCCATGACCATATTTTCAAATGTTGAAAAGGAAAGAAAAACAAAGCACATTTGGCTGGATTAATTAAAGCCTACATGGTCTTGTAAAACCTGTGTGTCTCACCATGACGTGCACATGATAGAGTGCCTGTTTTGTATTCAGTAAATGGTTCTACATACCATGTAGAGCCATAAAAACACAGTAAACATTGTGGCATGATAATTACTGCATAAGCAGCTGAACTGTATGCTAATCAACCAATCCAAGATGTAAGAGCTATTCAAGAAGCTATAATGCAATTGTGTCGACTCAGTGCAGGGTTTGCCTGCGAATTCCAAAACCTATTGGAATACAGCCGCATAAACTACTCTACATGGAAATGATGTTGGAGGCTGCTGTTGCTCTTAGATTTGTGTATGTCCAACAGGCCCAAGTCTATGCTGCTGCTGCTGCTACTAATACACCTTGTCCAAGAAGGAGAAGGGTGTTTAGACCCAGTTTAACTTTTCATGGTCTACATGAGGTGGAAACTGTAAAGTGCTACAAGGTGGATAGAGATACACTACAGGAACTCTGCCACCTCTGTCATCCTCAACTGAGAACAAGGGCAAAATGAGGGGAATCAAAACTTATGGACACTAAGGTACATGTGGCACTTAGTATATTAGCTAGAGGAACATTCCAGAGACCAACAGGGGATATGTTGGGTGTGTCACATGCATCAGCATCCAGGATCCTACATCAATTCTTGAATGCTATGCTACAAAATGCCAGTGACTACATGCATTTTCCCTATACAGCTACAACTATGCAGGATTTCTTCCTTGTAGCACACTACCCTGAAGTCTTGGGTGCCACACACTGCATGCACATTGAAATCAAAGTACCACCAGGGGAACAGGGAAGGGTGTACCTAAACAGAAAGGGCTTCCATTCCATTAACTGTGAGGTCATGTGTAATGCTAAGGGAGTCATCCTGAATGTGTTTGTTGCAACTAGGGTTACCACCTGTTCCACTTTGCGAGGGACAGTCCCTCTTTGGGCAGTTGTGTCCTGCAAAAAAATTGAAAAAATGGCAAATGTCCTGAGATTTTAGGACAAAAATATTTCCTATATTTTATGTAATAGTTGCATAAAACAGTTATTCTGTATCAGAAACACTTAAATGTTATAAGAAACAGAATACGCCACTAAAATACTACAATAATAAGCTTTTATTTAGGCAAAAAATTGAAGTTCTGTCATTTGTACTGGCCTTGAGTATGTTTTGCCCTACACAATCTGACATTTGTCCAAAAAATGTCCCACTTTGGGCATTTGAAAATTTGGCAACCTTAGTTGCAACACAGGCATTTACCACGATTCACATATCTGCCACATCTCACAACTCTATCAGAGGTTTTCTAGGGGAGATATACCACAGGGTAATTTACTGGGAAAGGCAGGTTATATACAAAAGTCATGGTTAATGACACCCATCAGACAAGCGCGCACACACACACACACACACACACACACACACACACACACACACACACACACACACACACACACACACACACACACACACACACACACACACACACACACACACACACACACACACACTCACCAAAAAATGCCATAATGAGGCACATGATCAAACAAGAAATATCATAGAGTGTGTGTTTGGCTGAAGTGATGGTTCTGGTGCCTACATACATCCAAGGGAGCCCTGCAGTACAATCCCCATGCTGGTGCTGAAATTTTCACTGTTTCTGCTATCCTTCACAATATTATTCTTATAAAGCAGCTTCAGCAAGATCACCAAGAGGAATGTGCACACATCTCATCACCACTGGCAAGATCACCACAGCCACACAAAGGTGAGGAGCCAAAGGGGGAACCACCAGCCACTGTGGGTGATGGTAGAGGTAGGTGTGCACAATATATCTTTGCCCTGGCTAAGAGGCAATGGATAGCACACACACTCACCACCTAAAGGGGTAAAACCTTCATTCTATGCACATACATACAGTAACATTAATGTCAGGCAATGCTCGCAACCATTATTTACCGATCTAATGGCTGTGTACTGCTAGCATCACACAGTGTCATCCCCAAACTAAAACTCTTCTAACTGCTGCATTATCAAGATAAGTGCTGAACTTGGAATAGGAAAATAAATGGCTAAGAACACAAATGAATGGTATATCTTTGCTTTTTGTTACTTACTAATGTAACTAAGTAGAAGGTGGGTGATTTTTAGCAATGAATTCAATTTGTGACAGCACCGACACATGTCAATAGATGAGTTCTCTATCAACTAATATGCTTCATGCATCAAAGAATCACACATTGCAAAAAACTGTACCCTGCAGTACAATTTTCAGTAGAGCATCACAAACACATGTATACTAAGCACTCAGTCAGCTATGCACATTAGGCATCCGACAAAAGACTTATGTATCCCTGAACCCAAAAGATAGAAAACAAGAATATGACACAGTTATACAGTTATCATCATTTTCAGACAGTGCTGTGGGGGGGGGGGGGCAGGAGGCCAATGCTGACACAAAAGGTAGTGAGTGTATGTGAGTAAGAAAGACAGACAGGCAGACATTTTGATAAAGTATCAAATGGCCACTGAGACAGAATGAACTGTAAGGCTCATGACTGACCTATGTAACTGTTATGCATGTGTGTCTCTATAGGCACTCAAAGCTAAACGTGTGTGTGAGTGTCTGCAAGAACACAGCCAAACTCTGTGCTAGCTCTATATCCTGGTATGTTGGACAGCTGTGAGCCATGCATGGCAGAGGTAACAGTTAATAGTCACCACCCTTGACCGCAAGACCTAGCTCTGCCGGAGTTGCACATCCATGCTCATGGTTAGAAGCACTCCTGCTACCTGAATGTGCCTAATGTCTGCTGGATGAATTCTCATCATGAGTATTCCCAAGACCAAGACCCAGTGGTCTACCACAGCTGGCTGTGGACACCTCAATCACTTTTGGAGCAGTGGAAGTTGTGCTACTATGGAAGTGTGATTAGGCGTGGACACATTGGCTAACATCAGAGGATGATGCTGACCTACAGCCATGTGGATGCTATCACCCTCCCAGTAGACACTGCCCATTCCAATATGTCATTCATCCAATCCATTGAATCAGCTACATGGTGGAGGCAGTCACGATGTCAGCCTGTGCCACATCTACAACCCTATGCATGTCCTTGGAGGCCCTGTTGGAATGTGCCTGTCCCTCCATGACAGCCCTAAACATACATTGAGTGGCATGTACAAACACACCAGGATCAGGTGGAGGGTCGACAGCAAGCCCCCTCCAAGCACCCATAACAACCCTTCCGTGTGGCACCTCACTCACACTTTGGATATAGCCAGAGTCAACCGGCACTGAAGACACAGTAACCACACTACACTGATCAAGTGTGTCACCCTCCACTTGTCCAATATCTGAGGGCTCACTAGAATAGGTATGCATAAGCCTACTGGCTGTGTCTGATGGAGAAACAGAGGATGGCTGAAAGTCAACCTCAGTGTCATATTCAACCTCTGCACCCCCTGACTATGCCTCTGTTCAGCCACCATCATCATCAGAATCTGCTGATACTCTGACATCAGGTGGTAAGAGCCCACTCCACTGTCAAGATCATTTGTGATAATAAGCAACAAACACAGGAATGAAATTAATACCAGCACTAAAATGTAATATATCATAAACTGACATTGGTGCCACTATCACAGATGGTACAGTAATACACACACTGATGACACAAACCTCTCGCATACAGATAAATGCATATTTATGACAAATGATCATCAATAATCAAATAAAAATGTTGCCCTTACCATGTGCAGATAGTCCTGGAGGAAATTAGAGGATCAATGAATCCACAAATTTTGCCTATATGTCCATTAACAATACTTTTAACTGAAGCTTGGCTGACATGTCCAGCCAAAGCTCATTTTATTTATTTATTTAATGCCATTTGTTAACTGGGTTAGTTCAACTGAGCCAGGGGCCCATTTTCAGTGGATACCCAAGGAGAAAAGCTCCAGATACAAATAACAATATTACACAAGTATCACAACAATATCACAAAAATAGTTAACATTTACAATTATATAGTTTCAAGTAGTTATACACTGAAGAATTGGAACCACTTTTTTGTACAGTTTTGTTTAAGATGCAGAAAAATCAGGTACAGAACATCAAATAAATTCAATATGCAAAAATCTATACAGGTAATAGCTAGAAACTCCATGAGCATCAGTATTTACAAGAAACAGGGAGTAGGGTAAAGAAGGTGAAGGAAGTATTAGAGGGAAGTAGAAAAAATATGATGCATGCTTAGAGAAAGGAAGAAGACAGTAGGAAGAGAGCAGTGTAATATCAGGCAGGGGTCAGACATGGACAGGACCAGGTGTTTAGTAGGTAGTTTTTAAGCTCATGTTTAAAATGGCCTTTATAAATCTTATATTAAGGGGAAGGGCATTCCAGGAATGGGCGACAGAGAATTTATAGAGGGACTTGCCTATATGTTTAGCAGGTTTGTAGATGTCTAGAAGATGTTTGTCAGATGTGCAAAGTTGTCATGTGGGGTTATAGAGTGATACAATGTCAAAGATGGAGGAACAGGAAGTGGAGTTATAGACTGTGTAATGTGTAGTTGTGGAAGAATTTGTTTTTGAAATTCAGGCCATAATAAAGACTTAAGAGCAAGACGGTGGTGGGATTTATATGGTAGATTGGAGGCGGATCTAGCTATTTTGTGGTAAGTTTGCTCTAATTTACAGAGGAGAGATGATTGAAGGTTTGTAATGACTGAGGCTGCATGCAGAAGACAGGGTAAGAGAAGAGACATAGCAAGTGAGGGTTTGGTGGAGGGAGAGAGTAAGTTTAGGATTACGGTATAGAAGTCCAAGTTTTTGATTAATTTTTTTTCATGTGCTAGTTTATGTGAATGTCAAATAATTTTAGTTTGTCATCAATAGTTACACCAAGTAATTTAGTATAGGGTTCAGGTATGATAATAGTATTGTTAAGTGAGGTAATTGATAAGGAGGGTTTAAGATGTACCATTGTTTTATGCAGGAAAAGTAAAAGCTTAGTTTTTTTGGATTTAATATTAGTTGATTTTCAGTGAGTCAGGTTTTGACAGAGGTGAAGGAGTCTTGGGTACAGGCAAGGAGTCCTGGAAAGTTGTGTGTGGTGATGATAAGGGTTGAATCATCAGCATATTGTAAGAGTGTAGAGAACTTGGTAGCGAAGTGTAGTCTGTTTGCAAAGATATTGAACAAGAGGGGACCCAAGACAGAGCCTTGGGGAATGCCAGTGTTGGCAGGTAGAAATGGGGAGGTGATAGATTGCCAGCATATAGATTGTTTGTTAGCTAAGTAACTAGAGAACAAATGTATAGCAGTGGTAGAGAGATGGAGATCAGAACGTTTAGATATCATTTTGGTGTGATAGACTGTATCAAAGGCATTGGAGAGATCAAGTAATAGACAGGAAACTAAGTGGTTATTATCATGGGCTTCTGCTACAGTTTTGGTGAATGAGAGTAGTGCAGTAGATGTGTTGTGGTGGGGTATAAATCCATGCTGGGTGGAAGTAAGAAGATTGTTGTTGGGCAAGTATTTAAGTAGTTGGGATGGACACGTTTTTCAAGAATTTTGGAAAGTGGGGAGAGTATTGCAATGGGATGGTAGTTGGATGGGTCAGTGGAGTTACCACCTTTGTGGAGAGGGAATGCGAAGAAGGCTTTCCAAATGTCTGGGACAAGTCCTTCTGTAATAGAGTGATTTATAAGGCTAGAGACTAGGTAAGCAATGGATTTGGCAGCAATTTTAAGGAAACGGGTGGGGGGGGTAATTTATTGACAGAGGTAGAGCAAGGTTTGAGTTTACTCAGTTGTAATGTGATGAAAGAAGTGGGGACTGGTTAAAAGGAGAATGAAATGGGAGAAGAGGGATTGGGTGTATGGGTAAAGTAGATGCAGTGGATTTTGGTTGAGTTAGCTTTTGAATTGTTTCTATGAAGTGTTTATTTAAAAGTGCAGCAGTCTCAGTGGCAGTATGGAGAGGGAAGGGGTTGGGGGTTGGAGGTCTGCAAGAATAGAGAATTTTGTTAACTGTAGACCAAATTTATTTGGGTTGTTGTGGTGACTGCCATAGTTGGAGTTTAAACAAGTTTTTTTGTCTTTTATGACAATTTTTTATACAAGTTTCTAAGTTCTTTGTACTGTTATATTTGGGGAGGAGTTCTATTTTTGATCCAAGTTTTTTAGGCAACATCCCTCTGATGCATAATAGAGTGAGTTTGCTTAGTGAGACAGGGAGCACAGTTACATTTTACTCTAATTTTTCTGGTTGGGGCCATGGAGTTCAGAACATCTAGGAATATTTTGCTGAAAGTGGTTACTGCATCATTAAGAGAGAGGTTATGGAGGAAGGTCCAGTTGATGTTGGACAGTATAGAGTTGAATTTATTGGGGTCAAATTGAGATAGAATGTGACATTCTCTGTAGTGGTGTTCTTTGGGAGAATGTTTGAAATTTCTATGAATATAGGTAGGGGAATGGTCACTTAGTGAGTTGGGAAGAATGCCAGGGCTATGATAGAGACTGGGATCGTAAGTGAGGATCCAATCAATTATAAAACCTGTATTAGAGTTTTATTGGTTCTGGTTGGGAGGATATAAGTTGGTGGAATCCAAACAGATTAAGGCTAAGAGTTGGAGATGGGGAGCAGAGTGAAATCCAATCAGTGTTGATGTCACCAAGTATAATAGTTCCATATGGAATATGCTGAGTGAGCCAGGAGAAAAAGTTTTCTAGAATAGGGATGTTGTCACCTGGTGGGATATATATGGATACAATGGTCATTTTATTGTGAGGATTAAGATGCCAGCTTACAATTAGGATTTCTGCAGGAGTAAAGCTGGGTATGGGAGATGGGAGTGGAGAGAGAGTAAGTTGGTCAGAGTAGATGATGGCTACTCCTCCACCTCTCCTGTTTGTTCTATCCCCACAATAGATGTTATAACCTGGTGCTAGGATTTCAGAGTTGGAGATGTGAGGTTTTAACCAGGTTTCTGACAGAGCAAGGATGTTAAGCGAGTTTACATTGATCCAGGCGTGTAATGCTGGAATTTTCTTAACAATGCTTTGGATATTTAGTGAGAAAATATTTAGAGATTTTGGTGGAGGAGAAGGAGATTGGGGGAGAGTGAGAGGGTGAGAGGTAGTGGGTGTTTGCTTGAGAGAATTGGAGGAAGGAGAAGTAGGTCCTGAGTGGGGTGGATGTCCCCATCCAGGAGTGGTGAATCAAGGAAATCAAGCAAAGAGGAGAGTAGTTTAAGAGTAGTGGGCATTATTTGTGATATGATGGTGGAAATAGATATATTTGAGTAATTTTTTATAGTAAAGAAGTTGGAAGGAGAGATTGGAAATAGGTTTGGGGAGATGGAAAATATGGACGGGTTGATGAGTGAGTGGTAGCTGAGAGATAGGGTACATGTTACTGTTGAAAAATGCAGAGATATATGGTAAGATGTAAAAAGTGATAGTAGGAGGAGGAGGGGGAGAGTGAGGTAAAGGGGAGACATAATGAGGGAATAATAGGGATTCTGTTAAAGTGTTGTAGTGAATAGGTTATATTTGAGAAGAGAAAAAAAGATCAAAAATAGTGGAGAGACTTTAAAAGAGCAGAAATAGGTGATATGCAGAGAAAGGCTGATGCAGAAGTGGTAAGGGTAAGGGTATGTAAAACAAGTTAGTACTTTTGGTAGAAGGAAGTAGAATAGGAGGGGAAAATGAAGTTGGCTGGGGGAGGAAAGAGGTAGGTTGGAGGGGAGGGGTTATTTGGTGAGTATGGGTGATTGGCTGATCGGCAGAGGGGGAGGAGTATTGAGAGTATACATCAAATGAGTGTGGGGGTGGGTGGGAATGGGGGTAGAGTAGGAGAGTGGAATGAGCCTGAGTGCAGAGAGGGAAAATGGAATGGGTAGACCTGGCTACGAGAACCACAAAGAAAAAAACAATCTATGAGGTATGCCAGTGTGCAGGTAAGTCAGAGAGACAGAAGTCCAGGTTGAAAAGGAACAAGCAGGGGTATTTAGAGCTGGAGAAATGGATAGCAGGTACCATGTTCCTGTACCAATGAATGTCCATAGTTAAGCATAGTTACTGCCTTTACTTGGTGGGCAACTGCAGCACAGATACTACCTGACTATGTTGCATTTGTTAAAATATATCTAAGGTCTTCTGAATACCAAGTGTGATAAACAGGGAATGCACCAGCAGTGCCAAAAAACAGCTGCAGGAGTTTCAATAATGGTAAATTTAGGTTTTCCTAGTCAATACTGCCATTAAGTGGCCGACCAGAGCCTTTAGATTAAGAGAAAAACAATAAAAAAACTAACATAATACAGAAATAAGCAGGCAAGAGATAGCAATAGGGAAAGAGGCAGACCAGGGGCAGGGTCTCAGTGTGTTTGCAGACCTTTCCAATACAAACAATTGCAAAGGTAATAAATAGTACAGTAGGTAAAAACACCTATGTTATTTTAAAATGAAGCTAGTGTGCACTTCAAGTTCTACACTCTCCAGAGGGCCAGTTTCCACTGAGGGTGGTGAGAAGGATGGTTTATACATAGGAGACTTTTCAGACAGGGTGTAATGCTAAAGAGACAAAAACAAATCGAAGAAACAAAATAAGGTTAGAGAAAACAGTTCCATGATTAAGGTAGCAGAGTCAGAAAGAGGGATTAGGTCAACTAAAGTGAGCAAAGAAACTGGAAAAGAAGAAAAAAAGAAGGGAGATGGATGAGTGGGGAAAGAGGTGTAGTATGGGTAAAGGCAACAAGGTAATAGCGAGGAAACAAGTGCTCAGAACAAATAGGATATGGAGGGGGAGATTAGATGTAGAATGGGGGAGGAAAACAGTACAAAGTAGGAGCGTAGAAGACAGTAATAATACTACAACACTTTAATTATGCAATACAGGGCAATGTAGTATTTAGGTGATTAGGCTAACAGTATAGGAGACAAGACCACCCCAACATTGAAACAAAATTATCACCACCAGCAGAGCTTGCTTTCAGCTATTTCACAATACAGGCAGCAGCACTTGTCTGTCCATGTCGGAGTAAGAGCAATATCCAGTTTACAAGCTTACATCATCCTATCATTGTTTTAGACCCAGAATTCAGCAAAAAACAGATGCAGCCTTATTATTAACATCACATTTAGAAGCTTAATTCAACCTATCACTGATTTTGGCACAGCAATGTGTGTACACATTTATGATGTGAACATGTGTAATGAACAAAAATGTGTCATTAACTCTATGAATTCATCAATAAGTTCAACCAAGAAAAAATAAATAAATAAAAAAAACACGTGAACTATTACAATATTTTACTATACAGTCATAAAAACAAAAACACAGGAAACATGTCAGATTGGAAGAGCCATCAAAGTCTTAAATGTTTAATAGTGGTAACTTTTAATGTTCCAAGTAAAAACTCTCTAGGCTGTAACAAAATTACATACTTCATGAGACTTTGAAGTATTTAATTTTGTTACAACATAGAGAGCTTATTTGCTCAAGGAAGCCTTTTGAGACGAAAGTTTTTACTTGCAACATTAAAAGTTACGACTATTAAACATTTTGGACTTTGTTGATTCTTCTAGTCTGACTACTTTTCCTGTGGTTATTGCTTTTATGATTTTATTATCTTTGGTGAAACACCACAGGATTTACCAGTTAGCTGACTGCTGCTTTTACTATTTTACTATACAAGGCATAAATTAAAACTGTAAATCAAGTGTGTGTGTGTGTGTGTGTGTGTGTGTGTGTGTGTGTGTGTGTGTGTGTGTGTGTGTGTGTGTGTGTGTGTGTGTGTGTGTGTGTGTGTGTGTGTGTGTGTGTGTGTGTGTGTGTGTGTGTGTGTGTAGCACACATGGTAAACATGATGAATCATATAGCACATAGTATATGTAGATCAAGGTTCAAGTCCCATATTTGTCTTTTAGCGATGAAAATGAATAAATACTTTTTTACAGTAATAATACATGTTGAACTTTGCTAATCTCATTTGCAAATTGTTCACCTCCACACAAACACAGTGTAATGGTCCAGACAACAAGCAGACATTGTCAATTTCACAAAAGATACATTGTCATATCTTTTGCCTTCCACTGTGCAAACACATTAAGTTCCAGTACACCTGCAGACAACAAGCAGACATAATCAATTTCAAAAAGGATACATTGTTACATGTGTGGTCTTCCACTGAGCAAACACGCTAAGCAGCGTTGTCAACACACATACACAGGAATGAATGTGAAAATATACAGCTATTGCTTAGTTCTTCCTGTGGCAGCAGGTATAAGTTAATAGCTACAATGCAGATGTGCCAGGGTTTTAATTGAGCCAGCTCAAAAGTTTTATTAATGCTGTTTCACTTTACTTTATGGAAAAATTCACAATAGAAAAATAATAACACATATAAATGACTATATATAGCATGTGTATTGAGCATACACAGGATATCATATATATTAAATATCTAACTGTGTGCATCAGTGCAATTATGGTTCTGCAATTAAACATTTATTTTCTGAGCTGTCATGTTACACACATACATGATTAACCACTCAACTCTTTAATGTGTATATATATAATGAGCATGTCTGACAAACAAGTTCTCGATTGCAATGAGCACTTTTCACAGTAATGTCTGTAAAAAATGCACCTGCTGCCCAGCCATCTCTGTAGAAACTGATATAAATTAATGCCCACAATACAGGTGAGCCAGGGTTCTAATGTAGCATACTGCAAATTTTATTAATGCTTGTCCAGTCAATTTTAAAAACTAAAGAACAATGTAAAAAGAATTATAAATAATATATATATACTAATGGAGATCATATGAAGTATATGTGTGCCTGAAGATATAATGACAATTATGTTTCTGTACTTAAAAGTGTTTTCTTTTTCTGACCTGGGATACACTTCATACTTCAATGATAATAAGATACACATAACTGTATAAAGAAGGAACTTTTCAGGTCACACGCATACATAGTTAATCACTCACTCTTTTATTTGTCCATATAATTAATGAGCATGTCTGACAAGCACTTCTACCGTGGCAAGGCTAAAAAAAACAAACCTGTGAAAAATATGTTTTACCTGTTTAATATATGTTTGAATTCCATGAGGTACTAATTACTTTTATCAGTGTGTAAACCACAAAAGAAAAATGTGTGAGGTCATAAAATTTATACACCCCAATACACGCCTGCAAAGTTAAATCAACTAACAGGTACAGCAGCAACCAAACCATAAGCTAATGGTAACTGTCACATTAACCTTCCTATTTCATAAACTGCATTCCTCTCTGCTTGGCACTCTTGTGTTCTGCTTAACATCATGCAAACAAGTCTAGCATCTTTGTGCGGGTTTTCGGAGTAGCTTTTAACACAATAACATGAATTGGCAGGAAAACACTTTTACTGTTGCTGTATGACCTGTACAGACATTGTAGGAGCAAGAAAGGAAGTTGCCCAATGTAGGGCTCAAAGATGGGGTGTAGAGGGGTCTAGAATATTCACTGAACTCCTTGTAAAGAACTACAGGTGTTTGCTATACCAGGTCTTAATATACATCAGAGGCTTGGAATAGTCTTGCCAAGGTTGTCTCCAATGCAACTGGCATTCTGTGCACTGGAGAGCAATGCAGGCACCACTTCAATGACCTGAAAAGACACAAGCAGGCACAACTGAACCAGTGGCTGAATGAGCTTAGGACTGCTGGCATCCCACAGTTGTGCGTGTATACAGCTAAAGATACTTTAAATTATGTAAAAAGCTGGATATAGCCAAGACAGGTATGCATAATGCTCTTCTCCTTTTCTCTCCATTTTATTTTATGGCCACCCAGAAGATTGCAGCAAACAGGGAGCGGCATGCTGAATGTTTGGAAAGATTAAGAGAAGCAAGGGGTATGTATGGAGCACAAAATAATTATTATTTTATCAACTGTACTGCTGCTCTATACATTAGTACCAAATTAAGCATGTATAACTTAACTGTAAAAGCAAGAATGCATGCTTCATTCTGTAGCTCAAGGCAATTGTAGTAATCCATTGTAATACCATATTCAAATGTTGTGGTATCCCACAGGTAACAAATATATCAAGAAATAATTTAAAAATATTGCATAATCATTTCAACTAAATCAGCATAAATGCCATGCTGTTAACTTAAATTGTATTATTTGAAAAAGCATATGTGCAACATATGCATATTGTAAGGATTACTTGGAACAATTATCCATCTTAGTTTGTAGTTTTTAAAAAGTATAATTAATGCAAAAGTAATCTTATATTTATATTGTAGAAATTTATTGTATGTGAACTATAAAAAGTCTTTCAGCTTTTCCCGGTTAGGGGTCGCCACAGCGGAACTCCGGTCCGCTCATGATTGGCAGTAGAATTTTACTGTGCCGAGTTGCCAGCCCAACCCCCAACCTTCAACTAAAGCATGCCCATTCACGCTCACACCTACCTGCATGTCTTTAGGGTCACACGACCATGTGGAGGACATGCAGACTCCACACAGAAGGTGCTCCAACCAAGAATTGAATGGGAGAACCTCTTGCTGTGAGGGGACATTGCTAACCGCTGCACCACCGTGGCCCACTGTATGTGATCTATGATGGTTCTAATTATCTTTTTCTTTCTCTTTTTTTCCCTTACCCCACTCCTTATCTCTCTTTTTTTTATTTTTAAATGTGTGGTCACAATGTTCTGAGGTCATCAATTTCTGACAACTGACTAAATGTTTTACAGCCCAGTGAGGTAGGCCAGCCAGTGTGGCTAAGGCTGCCAGTCCTCCAATGGCTGCCATACCGACACCTAGCACATCTGACATGTAACCTGGCAGTACTGCCTCTGCAGCCCCTGCACTACCTGGGCCCTCATCATGAGGTAGCATTACCCTGGCTGCTGGTGCAATCATACCTTCCAGGAGTATTGGTAGAGGTGATAATTTTTTTTACCCACCAGGATATGACAAGCATTGTGTGTGAGGTCATGGAAAGTACCATTGATGCGTACCTCAGCAGGATGAAAAAGATGTTCACCAGAATTCTGAAAAAAAACCCATCAAGCACTCCAACAGCAAGCTCAGGAAGGGGACAGTGATGACAGTTCTGAGGGTGAGGACTAGATTCTTACTGTCCTCATGCTTGATGGACATGGGCATTCAATGTTGCCTCCGTATCCACAATCATGGTGTCCCCCAACATTTTGTGTCCCTCCCTCATCATCCCTGTCTCTGTCTTGTTTGTCCTGGTTTGTTGAGGTGACAGTCCAAATTCATCCAGTATTCTACCCATGTTTGTTTTACAGTGCTGAAGAAGTGGATAACTATCATTCTTTCATAATTCCCTCCCGCACATTCCTATATTAAGATCCCTTTGTACCCCCCCCAGTTCACCACTTTCCTATCTACCCAATTTTCATACCTTTAATATTGTCAATAAATAGAATTACAAACCTTTCACTTTTTCTCCTCTGCATTTGCATGGAGTTTGACATCATACACCAATGCTAAGTGAGCGAATGTCTCTTCATGTTCTATGGCATGGAATAGTTACCTCCTGGCAATGCTGCTTAAATCCACTGCACTAAGGAAAAACACAGTTAAAGCAGAATGACGACATTCATTTTAAATATTTCCTATAATATTTATTTAGACTGATGAATGCACAAATATGCCAATCTATACATGTACTGTTGACATAAATAATAGTGTTCATTTGTACACTGTACTTCACTGTAGTCATTATCTTTCACATTTTCAAAATTATCACATGTAATTATTTAAGTACATCCTGAATACATACGTTTAAAAAATAAATTGAGTTGGATTTGAACCCTGTGTAATTTGTGCTCAAAAAAAAAAAAACTCATAACTGTTACCACATAGACTGCTAGGCAGCAAGTGTTATTTTTATACTCAGTTCACTCCAAAGTGCTGACTGCCATGCCTCTCCACTTAATGTGCTTGTGCAGAGGAAGGCAAACCAATAGCTCAATAATTATTTTCTCAATGAAAAAGGGACCAGCATTTGCTTGTTGCTTAACTCCGCACAAACAGTGAAAGCAGTACTCATAGTCCTTCATGTCATAACATTTCTGACACAACATTTGCAATATAAACAATATTATGAATACCATAGTTATGTCTCAGCTATTTCTACCATATCTAATATGCATAAGTACTTCTCAAGTTCAAGTAGCATCATGAAATGTAAATCTCACATGTGTAAACATTTTGCCATCAATCGCGCAAATCAGCTGCTCGGCGGTATGCTGTGGAAATAGCTGATTGGCATGAATTAGTATGCTTACTGCCCTGTTACTCATCATCCCATTATAATATATGTAAAAACAAAACCAAAGGGAAGACACCTGTTACTGACTGAACACGTCTACTCAGACACATATGTGCTTTGCACCAGGGGTGGCTCGTGCAATAGGACTACAGGACTACAGCCCCCTATGTCCTGCAGCCCCCCACCTGTACAATAAACTTGTACAATAAACTTGAAAAATAAAATTAAAAAAAAAAAAATTCACGGACTCCATGCATGCGTGCATGGTTCCTGAGAACTCCATGCACGCATGCATGCTCATTCCAGAGCTCCAGGCTGCTCTGTTAGGCAATCCAGATAGGAAAGGCAGGAAACTCCACTCTTACAGCCCAGAGGTCAGTGCGGTGATGACCGCACAGACTGAAAGGTCACCGGACTGCATTGCCTACAGGAAAGAGGCTCCAGCCTACTACTCTCGTGGGACTAGCCATCTCTCATGGGAGACCCACGTGCAGGCGGCCGTATTGTGTGTGTGTGTGTGTGTGTGTGTGTGTGTGTGTGTGTGTGTGTGTGTGTGTGTGTGTGTGTGTAATGTCCTAGGTGCTACATGGTGGTGGGTAGAGAATAAGGCTTCAACCCTGTACCTTGAGCCCAGGTGGCAGGAGCCTGAATTCCCTACCCACCACCATTTGTAAAAACATTGCAGATTTTTCCCTCATACTTGTTCTATTCTTCATAAAATCTGTGGTTTCTGTATTTGTGTCCTTGCAAAGTTAGTAGTGCATTGGTGCAGTGGTAGCATTGTTGCTTGACAGCTACAGGTTCTCTGGTTTGATTCTTGGCTGGGGTGCCTTACCTTTTCTGTGGAGTGTGTATGCCCTCCCTGTGTTTGTTTCCTCTAGTGTCCTCCCATCTTACAAAGACATGTGTCTGTCCGGAGTGTTTCTCCCTGGGCCTCTGCTAAAAATTAGCTTTTGTTCCAAGTCAGACGTTCCTGGTTAATAAATGTTAAAAATGACATGCATTTGAATATCAGACTCCATATTCTTCAGAAAGTGCATGGTAATGCAAAAGCTTTTATTCTAGCAATTTTCTGTGTGTATAAGATGGATATTTGAAATGTATCCCTATTTTTGGGATTGTATTCCCCTGTTATTGGCTTGATCCAGATTTTTTGTGCTAAGGTTGAGAGCTATGGTAAGAATTGAATTCATTGAATATGTGTGGGGGCTATATTCCCCCATTATTGGCTTTGTTCGGGTGTTTTTTTGCTAAGGGATTGAGAGCTATGGTGAAAAATGAATTCACTGAATGTTTGGGGGCTGGATTCACCCATTATTGGCTTTGTTCAGGTGTTTTGTGCTAAGAGGTTGACAGCTGTGCTATGGTGAGATCTGAATTCACTAAATGGTAGCCATTTAAGTTTCCATCTTCCTCTTTCACAAAACAGCTGATTTGGCATAGTGGTATGTTGTTCTGACTGTTTTGCACAGGGTCCTGGGTTAAAGGCTTGGCAGTGAAATGTATGGTGGTAACACAGCATTTTATTCTAGCAACTTTCCAACATTATACAAGCAATGTTTAAAATGTGTCCCTGGTTTTTGGGCTTTTGTCCCCCCCACAATAAACTTTGGCTTTTTCCAGATTTCTTTGTGCTGCAAAGTTCAGAGATACAGCTGAGTGAGTAGATTTTACAAGAAGCTGAGAGCTGCAGTGGAGCAAAAGTTTAGTGCTGCTTATGCTGAGACTGCTTGCCTTGTTAATAGCACAACAGGTAGTATACTTGCTTTTGATGCAGAAGGCTGTGGGTTCTACTCCCACTGTAGATAGATGCATTGCTGATAATGTACTTTGCAAAGGGGGTGGATGCTGCACTTCTTTTTGGCGAAGATACCTAGTAACTATGAACCTGTTATCAGTTTGCCATCCATTCCCTATTGCAATACTGCTAGCTTATCATTTTTTTAGTGTAAGATAGACAATTTATTCCTCAAGGGTAATGGGCACTTTATTTGTAGATGAAACAATGAAATACAAAGTTGTTTGCTAGCAGCAGCCTCTTCATTAGTTACAGATCTCTTTAATGTGGAATTATTTAAATGACTTTTACTTCAGAGATTGTGCATATGTACTGATACTGGTGGACTGTAAAAGTTTGAGTAGACTTTTATGATGGAAATGTTCTGAAATGGGCAGTTTTGTCATTAGTGGTGCATGCATTTTGTTTCATTGTTTACTGGAAATATTTCAAAACAAATTTAAAACACCCTCTAAAACTGTACTGTATTGTACAAGGAATGTAATTTAATACAATCAGGAAGGTGTATGAAAGAGCATGTGTATGTTTCGTGTGCAAGGGGCCTGTGATTTGAAAACAGTCCAAACCCAAAGTTAATCTGCCACTGGCAAAATGTATTTTCTTTGAATGCAGGTTTCAATGCTGTTTCAGTGAATGTGAGTTTTCAAGGGCAGAGAAGTTTTAATGCTAAGTCTGTTTTCATTCTGAGATTGCATTGCTTTGTTAGCAGATATGATATCTATTAGTGTTTGCGCTGTAAAATGCAAAAGAAAACTTTCAAATGAAGTCCAAATCATTGCAGAAGTAAAGCAGTATGCACATTAGTGTTTATGGTTTTTGTTTTTCGGCTTTTCCCGGTTAGTGTTTATGGTAAATGGGGTGAAATAGCCAAGTAATGGTTAATTGGAATGGCTGTTGGGGGGGGGGAGCTCCATTCAACCATGATTTTGTGAGGGGGGGAAGGGCAGCAAACTCAGACAGCCCCGGCTGAACTATACCTCTCAATTGTCCAGGTTTTTGCAGAATGAAGAGATTTTTGCTTCTTATTTTTGGTTTGTTCCTCATAAAATTTTGGGTTTTCTGTCAAATCATTTAGGAATGAAGTCACTAAATAATGACAGACACTGAGTTTCAGACTTCATAACCTTCAGGAAAAATGCATGCTAAAGCAAGACCTGTTATTCTATTAACTGTCTCAGTTTATACAAGAGCAATTTTTAGTACTGTTTATATGTTCCCCCAATATATTTAGCCTTATCCAGATTTCCTGCATTAACAGGTTGAGAGGTACATGCAAATAAATTGATTTATAGAATTAGGCATATCCAAACCTCTCAACTGTACCTATTTTGGCTCAAAATGTTGCTCTTCCCCTAATAATCTCTCCGCAAAATGGCAATTTTGGAAGAAAACATGGAGGGTTTACAATTAATAAATAACTGTAATAACAATATGAAGACAAGGTGATCAATTTCAACAATTGGCTTAAGTATTGGTGTCATTCAAAGGGGATCCAATGCCTGTCTGCCTGGGATGACATGCTTGACAACCACGATGCTTTGCTAGGGACGGCTTGCACTTGTCACCCCTGGGCTTTCGGATATTGGCAAAGGCTCTTGCCATCCCTATAGTGCCTTTTTTCGGCAAGGCTCAAAAGACAAACCCACCTCCATAGGTATCACAAGGGATAAGAAACTAAGAGTAATGCTACTCAATGCCAGAAGTCTAAACCTCAAGATGCACGCACTCGAAACTCTCCTTATCATGGAGAACATCGATATCTTTGCAGTAACAGAAACCTGGTTCATGGCTCCAGAGAGCACCCCAGCACTACCAGGTTATACCTCATACCATGTTTTTTGGCCCCAAAACTTGGACCGAACCACAAAAGGAGGGGGAGTATCAATATTCGTCAAAGATACCCACACCTCCAGGTTGGTGGCACAGCACGAAGCATCAGAGACTATCCATGTGCAACTAACAGTGGGTAAAACTGCCTTCCAGTTTATAGCCTGCTACAGACCACCCTCCCAAATCCAGGAACCCCACTCGGCCTTCCTGAGAACACTGGAAAATATGAAGGTCTCTCCAAACACCATTATATTGGGCGACTTCAACTATCCTAACATAGACTGGGAGCATTACTCTAGCTCCAACACCCTAGCCCAAAGGTTCCTAGAATTTAGAAACTCAAATGCTATGGAACAACTTGTTGCCACTCCCAGAAGAGGGGAAAACATACTGGACCTGATCATCACCAACATGGGGACTCTATGTTCCAGACCAGAAGTGTATCCCTCACTGGTAAGATCAGACCATAAACTAACCTCACTAGATATTCACATCCCGACCCCAGCCCCTGCCCAGAAAACCACAGTGAAAAACTTCTCTAAAGCAAATTTCACACTCCTCAAAACCAAGGTGGAATCCTTCAAAACCCCCGGGCCTGTGGAAAATACGGCCCAGACCGCAGAATCCTTTATAAATGCATTCTCTGAACACCTTCAGGAATGCATGGATCATGCAATCCCAAATAAAACCAAGACCCAATCCTCCAAAGTTAGGCGTCCTGTCTGGTGGACCCCAGCCATAAACAAACTATACAATAGAAGGAGGAAGCTACTACATGATAGAGCAAAATCCCAAAATGGGAAGGCATCTCTGATCAGTATTAGCAAAAAACTACGGGCACTCATAAAATCGTCTAAGGCCAGCTTCGAGAGAAAAATTGCACAGGACACTAAGGATAATCACAAGGCTTTCTTTAGTTATGTTAGGAACCTGGGTGGGAATTCCCAGATATGCTCAGAATTAGTCCAAAATGACAAAAAATACACCAAACCCACAGACATTGCCAACATCCTAGCTGACAGGTTCAGCACAAACTTCTCCCCCCCTTCCACACCAAAAGGGCAAATATCTATCCCAGCAGAGTGCTGCCCCCCTGACATCTCAGATGCTCAGGTAAGAGCCGCCCTCTCCAAAGCAAAAACACAGCATCAATGGGACCAGACGGTGTCCCGGCTGCCCTACATGAACTCCAAGAAGAACTAAACCCAAACATAAAACTACTGTTCAATTTCAGCCTTACTACAGGATATGTACCCAAAGAGTGGTGTACAGCAACAGTGGTCCCTCTCCACAAAGGTGGTGCCTCAACGGATCCTGGAAACTATCGCCCCATAAGCTTGACTAGCTTGGTCTGCAAAGCTATGGAAAGGATCATCATGGACCTCATAAATAAAGATATTGGGGCCCTACAGACACTGGATCCTACCCAGTTCGGCTTTGTTAAGGGCAGATCCTGCCTCTTAAACCTGGTCAAATTCTTTGAAACAGTCACCAAGGCCATTGACAAGGGGAAGGTGGTCCACACAGCCTATCTGGACCTTGCAAAAGCCTTCGATACAATACCACACTCGGGCATTATAGATAAGCTCACCAGCTTAAATATAAACCCCTATGTCACTAGATGGATTGCAAACTGGCTCAAGGACAGAACCCACATGGTTAGAATTGCTGGAGCCATGTCAGACTCCAAATCAGTTACAAGTGGCATCCCACAAGGCTCAGTCCTGGGACCTCTCTTGTTTGGTATATATTTCTCAGAGGTACAGACTAACACTGAAGGACTGTGGCTGACCAAGTTTGCAGATGACTGCAAACTGGGCGCCATAATAGACTCTCCAGCCGACACAAGCATCCTACAAAAGGGCCTCATAGAAACAGACAACTGGTGCCAGAGCCATGGCCTCAAGCTAAACGCCAAAAAGTGTATAGTCATCCCCTTTGGCAAAAATAAAGTGCCCACAAATTACCACATAGGTGGTAATCCATTAAGTATGGAAGACGTAATTAGGGACCTGGGGACCCAAGTTGATAGCAATCTCTCATCTGAAAACCACGTGGCCAAAGTGGTTAGAAAAACATTTTATATAGCCCACCTAATCATGAAGGGATTCACATCTAGATCAGGGGAGGTCATCGTGCCTCTCTACTCATCTCTCATCAGGCCCATAATTGAGTACAATGCCCCTTTTGGGATGTACCTTACCAGACACCTGCAGCAACTGGAAAGACCCCAGAAATACCTCACCAAGAGGATCAAAGGGCTCAAACAGATGCCATATGCTGCCCGGTTAAAGAAACTCCAGCTCTACTCAGTGGCATACCGCCTGCTCAGAGGCGATCTGTGCCTGACGTATAAAGCCATGTCCAACCCGGAATTAATGGACATGCTGCACCTCAGAAAATCCAAATCCTATCGAGCTACGCGCTCAAAAAACTTTAACCTCAGCACTGAAATAAATAGGACATGCTGGAGTGACAGATTCCTAACCCAGAGGTTCCATTCACTCTGGAATAAAATCCCAGTCCAGGTTAGGCAGAGTCCCTCATTGACTCTCTTCAAGAGGAATCTTGATGAGTGGATGGGAGATAGTAGGTTTACCCCAGGTATCACTTCTGTGTCACTGTTAGACAGAGGCACAGTATACTAACTTCGAAAAAGGGCATAGCAAAATTCATTTAAAATGGGTGGCGAAAGCCAAACACACTCTGGCTAGGCTTATAAATGCCCTAGGGCAGATAGCCTAGTATGAACCTATGAACCTATGAACCTAATCAGTTATAGATTGCTTTTATTTCAGAAATGCATATAGATTATTTTATTTTGTCAGCTGCTCAAATTACAGTACTAATATTAAAAAGTGTCCCTTCTTTGCAGGCTCCCAGCTGTACTGTGTGGCTATTTTATATTTTTGAATCACATTTTTGGTCCATTTTTCATAAAATTGTGTTTTTTTTTGGCAAATTAGTGGCAAATCATTAAAGGCTGAAGTTAGAAAATAATGACAGACATTTCAGTGTCAGATTTCATACCCTTCAGAAAATTCATACTAATGCAAGACCTACTATTCTATTATCTGTTTAAGTTTATAAGAGCAATATTTAATAATTGTCCTTATTTTTGGGCCTTTGTCCCACTTCTATGTATGGCTTTGTCCAGATTTCTTGCTCTGAAGTTGAGAGGTATGACAAATGTGTCAGGGCCATCGCAGTCAGCCAGAGACATTTGAAATTGTGACATACTTGTTGCACCCCACTCCCCTATGTAGTGACTCTGGATGTGTCCAAGCAAGGTAAGGAACAGTTATGCAGTGTAAATGTGCAGACTATCCCCCCATCCAAGGTAGACACAAGTACTACAATGGCTTTTCATCTGTCCTTGATTTTGTAGAATGTTCTCATTTCTGTCATATTTTTATACTGTTGATTTATGCTTATTATTCAGAAAGTGCCTGTTGCTCTGTGTTTAAGTAGCAATGTTTTAACGACCATCTAGTAAGCTTGTTTGAGATTGTAAGATACAAGTAAGTTTTAATAAGCATACTGTTAACAAATTGCCAACATTGAAAGCCTTTCTGTTGTTACCATGCAGAGAATACTTACATAACTAGATAACATATAAGCCTTGGGTATTGAAATGCATATGACAGTTGTTGTTGTGTCTTTCGGCTTTTCCTGGTTAGGGATCACCACAGCGGAACTCCGGTCTGCTAATGATTGGTAGTTGAATTTTACGTGCCGAGTTACCAGCCCTGATGCACAACCTTCAACGAAGGAATGCCCATTCACGCATGTCTCCAAGCAGAAGACACTCTAGCTGAGAATCGAACCGGACAGCGTCTTACTGTGAGGTGACAACGCTACCGCAGCACCACCACCGCGGACTGAAATGCATATGACAGTATTTGTAATAAAGGACAAGATTACATTATTTTAAGAGCTCGTTACAGGCTTTACCTGCAAACTAAACAGAATGCCAATCTATCATGTGTGGTCAATATCCTGTGCAGTAATCCTTTAAGCAATGTATGTTGAGCTTGTTTCCTGTTTGCTTTTCATTTTTTACTTTGATCATGTTTTCCCCATGAAACAAGTAGATAGTTGTTGTCAGGCAGTAGGTCTTTTTTGAATAAGTAACATTTTTACAAGTGGGGATATCACAGAGATTGCTACTTTCAGCATGTTACTTGGTACTTTAATAAAGCTGAATATAAATTATAATTAAAACCGTCGTGCAAGGAGAAGTGGTTTGAGTTGAGTGCTGCTTGTTTTTTTATACTTGATTTTAACTGGAATTCCAGTAATGTATTTAAAAAGTAATTTATTTTTTCATGCCTCACAACCTTTTTGTTTCCATCTAGATATTAAGTAAGCTGCTATGCAGCCAATGGATTGAAATATTGTTTTTCTTCTACACTTTCCTTTTTTTTTTATTGGACTCTCATAATGATGGTTTGGCATCCAGGGCAGCGTATTTAATTAAAGTTACAGTTTTTGTGGTTTTGATCATAGCTCATCCCCTTTCTGGTTGGCCACACCCATTCCCATTGACCCCACTCATTCAGCTGTCTCCTGCAGCCCCCCTTTGATTTGAAGTCACCAGCTGCCACTGCTTTGCACCCTTGTACTTGAAAATGAGTATGTCAGTAGTAGTTCCCAAATGTCAACGACACTAGAGAAATAAATAGCACACCTTCATTGTTACATCATTTAAACCTTTATACTGGCAATCCACATTAAGATTATCTTGTACAAGTATTAATGTGAACAATTTTTCACAAATATGAACACACATACACACACAGTTGCATCCATGATGATCACAAAATGTTTATGTGTCTGTATGTGACAATAACTGTGTAATGTAGACAACATAGTAAGAAACAGCTGCATATGTCTCAGGTCTGATAAGTGGATTCCTGACAGTATTTTGCACCTAGTTTGAGAAGCTGCCTTTTAAAGTATACCTGCACATTGGAAACACCACAGGAAATAGTACATCCACACTCTGCACACCACTCTCATAAGAAGATATGTTACCCACATTGTATAATGATGATGGCATCATTTATTTTTATTTAACATTTGTTGACTGGGAAAGAACAACAGGGATAGATATAGTCTTATTTTCAGTGGAGGCCTGGGGAGAAACATTGCAGATGCATGTCTTTGTAATGTGGGAGGAAACCAGAGTACCCAGAGGAAACCCAGGTGGACTCAGGGAGGACATGCAGACTTCACACAGAAGGCACCCCAGCCAAGAATCGAACTGGAGAACCTCTTGCTGTAAGGCAAGAACATTAACTGCTGGACCACTGAGATCTATATTAGATCAGTGAACAGCATTACAGTGAATGCCGTTTTGCCAACACATATAGACCGAAATCCCGAAAAAGCGAAACCTCAGGTCACCGATTTTTTTCCCATGGAAAGAAAATGGTAAACCAAAAAAAACACAACACACCACTTAAAACATTGCAAAGTGGGAGGCTTCACCCCCTAACTAAATATACCAACTCTGAGATCGCACTACACTGAGGGTAAAGGGCAATGTCATGGCTCAGGTCAAGCGATTTTTTTCCTACTGACCTGAGCTTTCACTGTTTTGGTATTTTGGTCTATATGTGTTGGTGAAACAGCATTCAATGCAATGCCATTTCACTGATCTAATATAGACCGGGACCACTGCACTGCCCATCTATGAAGACTACTATGACAAGGCAAAAACATACTTCAGGGATGGGGCAGTCATTAGCTACTGTGTTCTGCAGATGGGAACAAAATATGTACATTTGGATTAAATTACTACAGCAGCCACATTATGTGCGTGTCTGTATGTATGTGTAAGTGATGGACATCAGTCTGTTTCTTACTATTATCAATCCAGTCCATTGCAGAACTAAAATCTGGACAGTCATACATGCCTACCCAACTATTTCATGCAGACCTTCCAACATCTTCTCACAAACATCCTATCGTCCACTACAAATTGTCCAGCAGTAGTGTAAAAGTCAGACTTCTGCTGTGGCACATGTGTTAAGTATTGAGTTTTCTAGCTGGTATAACTAATTAAGTAGGTGTTCTAATCTCACTGCAGTTAACTGGTGTGTGTGTGTGTGTGTGTGTGTGTGTGTGTGTGTGTGTGTGTGTGTGTGTGTGTGTGTGTGTGTGTGTGTGTGTGTGTGTCTAGTCAGAAGAGCATGAGCCTGTATCCTCCTGTCAGCAATCCAGTCTACACAGAAAATAAATATTTTGACAGTCATACATGCCAACACATTCAGTTCATACAGGCCTTTCAACATCTTTTCTCAAACATCCAGTGATGATGTTGTGCACTAGAAATTGTCTAACAGCAGTGTTAAATTGAGACTTGTCCTGAGGTGCTTGAGTTACGTTCTAGCTTTCTAGCTGCAGTAACTAATTAGGTTGTGGCTCTAATCTCACTGCAGTCAACTGCTGTGTATGTGTTATCAGAAGAGCATGAGTCTGTATCTTATTGTCAACAATCCAGTCCCATGGAGAACAAATATTCTGACAGCCATACATGCCTATACATCCATTTCATACAGGCCTCCCAAAATCTTCTCTTAAACATCCACTGATTATGTTGTCTATTAGAAATTGTCCAGCAGCAGTGTAAAAGTCTGACTTGTGCCATGACACTTGTGTTAAGTTATTTTATAGCTAGTGCTATTAGCTAGGTAGGAGTTCTAATCTCACTGTAGTCAACTTGTGTGTGTATAGTCAGAACAGCATGATTCTGTATTCTACTGTCAGCAATCCAATCCCATGCAGAAAAAAAATATTTTGACAGTTGTACATGCCTACATATTTATTTCACACAGGCCACCCTGCATCTTCACTCAAACATCCAGCAGCAGATGAAAAGTCAGACTTGTGCTGTGGTACTTGTGTTATGCACTGTGTTCTGTAGATGCTTAGATAGAGATTCTAGTCTCACTGCTCTCAATTCATAACTGTGTGTGTGTTCAGTTAATTTATATTTCAGAGACCGTTTTAGAACAGCATGTGAGACACTCCTACTACCATCCTCTTCTCACAATAAACACTGCTGATATCATCAGCTATAAGGTGTTGTCTGACATTCCAAAAGCCAGACTTGTGCTATGGTGCTTGCATTAAGTACTGTGCTTTGTAAATAGTTAGGCAAGTGTTCTACTCTGACTGTAGTCAACTTGTCTGTGTATGTGTGTGTTCATTCAAAAATCAATATGGTGACAATTTTAGAATGGCATGTGAGTCCACAGCTATGTCAGACACTCCTCTGAACATCTTCTTGTAACATGCTCCAGACAAGCGACAAGTGGAGTACCTCAGGGTTCAGTCCTGGGACCTCTCTTGTTTGGCATCTACTTCTCTGAAGTACAGGCCAACACTAAGGGACTCTGGCTAGCAAAGTTTGCAGTAGACTGGAAACTGGGAGCCATTATTGAATCCCCAAATTATGTGGATACCCTACAAAAGGGCCTTACAGAAACAGATGCTTGGTGCTGGAGCCATGGGCTCAAGCTCAGTGCCAAGAAATGTATAGTATTCCCTTTGGGAAAAACATGCACCCATGAATTACCACATAGGTGGCAGTGCACTAAACACTTAAAGTGTGATAAGAGAGTTAGGGACACAGGTGGACAGTGATCTCACCTTCAATAACCACATCGCCACAATAGTCAGGAAATCCTTCTATGTGGCACACCTCATCACTAAGGGCTTTTCATCAAGAAAAAAAGAGGTTGTTGTCCCACTTTACTCATCCCTCTTTAGACCCATTATAGAATACAATGCCCCATTTGGTATGTACCTCTCAAGACATCTGCAACAACTGGAAAGGCCACAGAAATACCTCATTAAAAGACTCACAGGCCTAAAGCAGATGCCCTATGCTGACTGACTTTAAAAACTTCAGCTATACTCTGTCACATTTCATCTACTCAGAGGTGATCTCTGCTTAACATACAAGGCCATGTCAAACCCAGAGTTGTTGGACATGCTACACTTAAAGAAATCCCAATCCCTCAGAGCCACATGCTCCAGGGATCTAAACTTTGTCATCACAATAAATAAAACATGCTGGAGGGATAGTTTCCTGACCCAGAGACTCCCCAGACTCTGGAATAGACTGCCCATACATGTCAAGCAGAGCACCTCTTTGGCCCTCTTCAAAAGGAACCTTGATAATTGGATGGGAGAAAGGAAATTCACCCCGGGGATCATGTCAGTCACCCTGCTAGACAGGGGTCCAGGAAAGTAAATAGTGTGGGAAGAAATAGCCAGGGAATTGTTATGGCTAGGCTTGTGTAGGCCCTAGGGCTGATACCCTAGTACCTGCCTATGAAGCTATGCACTAATGATGTCATCCTATATAAATTGCACTGACATTTGAAAGTGAAACTTATGTGGTGGCAGTAATGCTAAGTACTGTGTTCTCCAGCTTCTGTAACTAGATATTTAGGGGTTCTAATCTAACAGCACTTAACTTAAGTGTGTAGCCTTTAAAATAATTTTTGAGACAATTTTACACGAACATGCAACTCCACATCCATGTCAGAAACTCATCCCAACATGTTCTTCTCAACATACAATGATGCTATCACACTCCATAAAGTGCAATGTGACAGTGTTAAGGTCAGAAATATGTGGTGGTGCTAGTGTTACATTGTATGGAATTCAGCTTTTATACTTCCACTGGTGTAATGCTCAAATCAGACCGAGTCTACTACTGTGTGTGTGTGGTTGGAGCTATTATGGTCATTGTATGATCTTTTGAATAGCTTTTCATTTCAATACCACTTAGGAAATCTTTAGTTATGATACAGACTCAGAATTGCCTAGACATAGTAAAGCCATGCTGAGTCTAATTATGGTGGCTGCCAAAAAAGCAATTACTAAAAAATGGAAATCAAAGTCTAGACCAACTTTACTAGAAGTAGTGAATATAATAACAGATATACAACAACTGGAATTGGGATCCTTAGAAAAGGGAAACAGCAAAATACACAGGAAAATGGGAATTGTGGGAACAATATATGCAGAGCAAGAATGAGTTTTAAGAGGCAGGATTTGAATAAGCCATATAATGCTTAACTGACAATGACTGGATGCTTTATAAGTGATGCATAATGTTTCCAACTACAGCTGTTTCAATGGTGTCTGTAATGCAAACTGTTTGCAACTAAAGTGGTATCATTTTGTATGTTTTTCAGTATATAAATGCAAGATTGCCTTGTCATATGTGAAAATTTAATAAAGATGTTTGGGAAAAAAAATCCCCCTTTTTCCCAATGGCCACATGACATCATTCCTGCAGAGGAGTAGATGATGTCTTCATGTGAAAGATGCATACACATGTCATGAAGCAGAGTTCTTCCATGAGCCTTTGCAAACCATCTCCAGACCACATGATATATGATTGCTAGTTCTGTCATTGGTGGTGCACATGCCACACATGGAGAGAGGCACTATGTAATGCAACCAAAGCAATGCATGCAGACACAGTGCCTTACCATCTTCCATCATAAAGATATAATTAGTTTGCTTTAAATGTTATAATAATGTATAGGATTCTCAATAGTCAAGGCAACCTTACACATCCTTTGTTTTCCCAGCTTTGTGAATGACTGCAAATCCAAGAATGACTGCAAATTGTAGACAATCATTCAATCCAAGAATCATATTGGTATAATGCAGAAAGTATTAACAACACAGAAAAGACCATGGAGACCCAGTAGAGCAAAAATCATGATTAGTTCTTTTATGAAAGCAAATACACAAGTGAATTACAGTATAGACAATGCACCACTATGAGCAGACCAAGCGGTACATGACCTGGGTACTCAGGTAGATATTAAGCAGATCTTCCAGCAGCATGGTGACAAATCCCTTGTATGTAGCCCAAGTTCTGAGTATGACCAGGCCTTTCACATCAAAGGGTATTACAGTTCCATTATTGTCAGCCCTCATCACACCAATAATTGAGGACAATATGCAGCCTTTTGTGTGTACCTCCCACACAACTTCCAGGGATGATTTACATTAGTGTATCACTTTTGTCACAGTGAGCATCAACACATCTTTTTGTTTATACATACGCATTCTTTGTGATGCATAATCATTAGGAGTTGACAGTGCAGAACTCACTTTAAGGTGTTATACAAAATGCATGTCTGATACACACTCCTGTAATGCACCCAGTAAATGCATAGCTCACTGACAATATTGATAGTATGGGTTACATTCCTGCAAGAATGGATTGTGGCATATATATCTATACATACATATATATATATATATATATATATATATATATATAAATATATATATATATATATATATATATATATATATATATATATATATATATATATATATATATATATATATATATACACATGTGTGTGTGTGTGTATGTTGGAAACCTCTCAACTAGCCAGGATTGCTCGTATTGTAAACTACAGGGGTAACACTGTCCCTTTTAATACCTTCAAAAAGTTGTAATTTTTGAGGAAAGTGTTGTTGATTACTCTTATAGATTATTGAATAATAATTACATTTGTACACATGCGTTCATGCAGAACATGTATAATAAGCCACAATCACATATTTTATGTCAATGGCACAGATTAATGATGGTATTATTATGATATTGCCCATAACTGTGTGTACTTCTGTCTATTGTTGTCCATAAGGCTGTTGTTATGTCTCCTGACTGGTTGAGAACTATGCTGAGACTGCATTCATATTCAGACAACTAATTCTGCACATCTTCACAATATGCACATACCCCCCATTGTATATACCATGCTTGATAAATGTCCTCACAGTGATCATGTCAGGGTGCTTATAACACAAGCAATCATCTCCAATGATATGTGACCTTGTGTGACAGTCACATACCATACAAAAACTATGCGATGATATGACTATACCCACACAGAAGATGTAAACAGCAGCATGTGCTGTATTGTGTACATATGTGATTGCTGTTCATTCTATAACTGTCTTGTCTTTGTGATGTATGTACATTGGCATGCCCTTATCTGGAGTACATTGCCATGTTTCACTTGTCCTCGTCCCCTTTCTTCATTCCTGCCATTCACTTGAGTGTCCCTTTTCAATACGCACACTTCCCAAAATAGTGTATTTATAATGCATTAAATGTACCATTGATGATCACAACCAAACCTTTATTTCAGTATGCATAAAGCATGCTTGTAATGTACTCTGCACTGACTACACTTTCTTATAATATGTTAGAACTGTACTCATTGCCTTAAATCAAACCCTGGTTGACATTGTGGCTGACCACGCAAATTGTGCTTGTATCCGTGTAAGCTCAATATGCAGCATGCATATTCAATTAGCACTGCTGATCATCGTCCAAGCATGTAAACTCCATGTAGGCTTTGTGCTAAGCATACACAGAGTTTATTGAATCTCCAGATTTTTTTGCAGGGGGGGGGGGCAAGCCCCTTGCTCCTTCACACACCTTGTAATTCTATATACCAACTCAAAGATCACACCACAGGGGGAAAAGAGCAAATGGTCTGATCCCCACTGTGCTGCGATCTCTGAAAAAAAAGTCTTCCTGCCCTGCTTAAAATTCAGCATTTCAGAATAAGTGTATGATGTCAAGCTTGTGACACTCATCATTTTGAAACTTTGAGCTTTTGAAGAATCGTGTATACATCTCTCTCTCTCTCTATATATATATATATATATATATATATATATATATATATATATATATATATATATATATATATATATATATATATATATATATACATACATATATATATATATATATATATATATATATATATATATATATATATATATATATGTGTGTGTGTGTGTACATTCACATGTGCATGTGTGTGTGTGTGTGTGTGTGTGTGTGTGTGTGTGTGTGTGTGTGTGTGTGTGTGTGTGTGTGTGTGTATGTGTGAAAATGCTTAACAAAAGTTGCATAGATACCACTGGGGTATGGAAGTATGCACAATTCCTCAGTTATGAAGATATGGGTGAAATTCTATTCTGCTGACTTCTGTGCCTTAATAAAGAAGCTGGTAACTATAATATGTGCTTGACTTGTTCTGTGAGACTATCTATAAAGACAGATGGCAGAGATGTCATTTTTAAATGTCTTTTTTCACTTTTATAAGAGTACTTGTCTGTCTGTTTAGTGTCATTGACTGCTGAGGCTTTTGGAGCAATCTTAGGTGAAGTGCTAATCAATGCTTTTTATTTTGACAAAGTTTTCATTAAACCCTTTACACTGACATCCAAAACATCAGCTTCTAACACAAATGGAAACCAGTGCATGAAGATTAATAAATCCTTTCTCAAGATATGCAGTGTCACAGTAAAAAAATACAAAAAAGCAAATAAAAAAAAAATACTTATTCACACCACACGCACATGTACATGTCAACATTTAGAGAGATGCACCTTTGAGCTTGCTTTAAGATTTATTAGAAATCTAAGATAATTTGCTAGAAAAGAATACCAACTTCAAGCTGAAGCATTCTCCCATGAAAAATGCAAAAAGTTATCAAATAGTTAAGGATTGACTGCTGAATCTTTTTAATCAATACATTGAAATATGAATAGAATTCACTAGTGACCAGCAAGCTGGATAACTGAATACCAAAGAAATGTATGTAAAGCACAACACACAATGGACAAATGTATCAGCTGGTTGAATGAAGTATCTGCACTGGTTGGGAGTCTTGCATTGTGCCAAGGCAGAGGGATATCATTGAGAGTTTTAAGTAGGAAGTGTATGAAATGTGGTGGGTTTTATCTTCTACTAAAAATAAATAATATGTGAGTCCCATTTTAAAAGCTTATTTTTGATATCACAGGGTTTACATGTTATTTTGTTGACTAGAGCTACATCAAAGGATAGTAAGAATAATAGACTAAATGCAAAAATATTGTGCATTAATTCAGTCAACATAAAAGTAACAGAGACTTGAAATGGACATGGCAGGAATCAGTTTTGCTAAGAGAAATAATAAAAACAGCATTTGAAAGAAAAAGGTAATCGCTTGTGGGGAAGGAGATGTAAAAACAAGAAACATCTTTGCTTTTATTTTAGTGCAGACATAAAGAAGATCAATTGGCATAATGGTTAAGGCCTTCATCTCCCATTCACAAGGTATAAGGTTCGATCCTGATACATGTATGGAGTTTGCATGTTCTCTGTGTGTCTCAGTGGTGTTCATAAAAACATGCTGAGTGTTTCCATCTCACCTCATGAAAGAATGGAGTTGTAGGAAGCAGCACAGCCTCTAGATGGTACCCTACTGGGGGAGGATTGTATAGACCCACTACTTTGGACATCTATTGTGGTGCACAGTATCCTCAAGATCAGAGAACCTGAATCACAGATTCCACACTGTGGCAGGGCTAGCTATTCGAAAGTACAAAATATGGTTTTAGGTAATTTGAAGACCTGAACTATGCCAGTGACCCATGGTAATAGTGAAATAGGTGTATGTCACTCTATTGACCAGTATCCATAAAACCCAGTAACCTGGGTCAACGCAGCTAGTGTCCAGTTGCTCAGCTTCAGTTACCTGAGATATCTCTGTTAGACATAAAACTAATAAGCCTGCCATACATCAACTAAGAATTGTTATGCTCTATGTAAATTGACTGACAGGATGCAGTTTGGAAGTGGATGACATGATGGTGAGGAGGAGGCTGGACATCCTACCTTTCCAGGATCTAAGATGGAAAGGCAGTGCAGTAAAGCCACTTGCCTTGGTTTCCTGAGTCTACTACTCAGGAGGATGACAGGCTAGAAATGGTGTGGGAATTGTGGTGAGGGAATGTCTTCAGCAGACAGTAAGGGATTTTTTTAATCCTTTGTTTACTGGGTTAGTCCCACTTGATTAGTAACCTCTTTTCAAGGCAGACCTGAGGTGGTATTTATACTACTAGGGGAAATTTGGCCAGGGCTTCGAGGAACTTCCCCGACTCTTGGTAGTCGGGGGAAGAATTTGTGTGTTACACATCCAGACTTCCTGTTCGCTGTCCAGGCATGGAGGCAGCCAGGAGGAACAGGAAGAAAATATGGCTAATTTAGCTTTGGCTGAAAATGAAGTGAAGGTTGAAGAAAATGTAGTTGAAATGGTAGAATCACTGCCAGAAGTTTTTTGTGATGCTGTGGGTGCAGAAAAAACAGTGATATTGGAAAAAAATGAAATTGTAGCTGTAACAGAGATGGATTCAGAGGAAAACTTTCAGAGGAGATTGTTTGAAGGAGATAAAGTTACCTCTTAGAGATGCATAATCACAACCCTCCAATCGGGAGGGTTGCGGATGATTATTTGGAAGAAATGGTAAACCAAAGTGAACCAGAAAGTGGACAGCAATTTCATGGAGTGACATCATAGAGAAAATAGAAGAAGAAAAAGGGGAAGATGAGACTGTGCCAGAAAAAGTTCAAGAGACAAACACTTATGCTGTGGGAGAAGGAGCAAAGAAGAAAGAAGAAATAAAAGAAACAAACAAGAAGTATACAATATATGTGAGCTCTAAAAAGTGAAAAGTTTGGACAGATATAAGGTTTGGGACACTGTCATAGCACCTCTAGGTGTCAAAGCAAATGAGGTAAGAGCATTCATTTTATTTAATAAAGAGACTTTTTTGTGACTTGATATCTGAGACTGGACAGGCCATGGAAATTTTTTGGGTGCATATGAATAAAAGAAAAACATTTATCAATGGTAAGAATATGTCGTGCAAGCTTTCTGCAGACAAACAAAAAAAAAGAATAATTATCCAGTTTAGAACTGAAACTGAAATAAAAGAACTGAAAAAAACATTTGTTGATACTATGTAAAAAAGTAATGGAGACTACAAAAATATATGATGAAAGAGGACTATGGACTGGAGGATGGGAATGCGGAGTAATATTGATAATGGAAAATGATAATGTTATGCACGTACCTAGTATTATTGATGTTCATGGTAACAGGGGTTTTGTGAAATACAGGGGTCAACCAAAATGTGTTATTTTTGTGAAAAACTGATCATTTAATCAATGAATGTGATACAAAAAAAGATGGTATTTATGTGGTAAAACAGGGCATAATGCATACAAAATGTGATTTAAAGTGCAAAAAATGTGGCAACACTGGTCATTCATGGCTGGAATGTGAAATGAATATGCAAGAAAATGAAAATAAAGTTATATGAGAGAAAGAGATAGAAGAATGTGTTATACAAGAAAATGTACAAAAAGATGTAACTGATAAAGAGGTTATACATGAAGTTAAAGAAATTAACAAGTAAAAAGAAACAGAGGAGACATGTGATGAAAGAGATGATTGGTGCACAGTAAGAAATAACAAGAATTTTCTAGGGAAAAGAGTTAAAGGAAGGAAAAGAAAATTCAAAAACAATACTTAGAGAAAATAAGAAAGGAAAGGGATAAACATTTTATTATACTAACTGTTCTTAAAAGCTGAAATATTAGCTTTAAATGTGAACAGTATGAAAAATCTTAAAAGGAGAACAGGTATGGTGTTCTGAAGTAGATGCACATATTATTAGAAAACAAAACGGTCTCCAAATATACGGCTCCAAAATCATGTACTTTACTTAAAACAAAATATAAAACAGAACAGTAAGCACTTTCAACACCTAAACCGGTGGCTTCTTCAGACCATCATTTTTGTTTTAGAAGATATCAGATTATTAACAAAGGAAGAAAGAACGCAAACTAAAAAACTTTGGAATGGTGTGGTAGTTTGGAACATGGGGAAAGAAGCATGCTTGATTATATGTATATTATGTCAAGAAAGCATTAAAGTATTAGATGCAACTCCTCATGCATTACCCACTCAGTAGGCCTAAATCTAATATGCAGCATCAACAAAACTTGCTGGAGAGACAGGTTTGTCTCCCAGAGGCTGTCCCGTCTCTGGAATAGACTTCCCATACATGTCAAACAGAGTATCTCACTGACCCTCTTCAATCACAACCTTGATGAGTGGATGGGAAACCACAAATTTGTCCCAGGGGTTGCAACTTTGTCCCTTACTGACAGGGGTGACAGGTGCTGACTGAGGTTTCTGTTTTTAGGGATAAACTGTTGGCTAGGCTTGTAAGGGCCCCAAGGCCATTAGCCTAGTAACTTCCTATGATCCTATGGAACTAGGCCAAACTACGGTAATAGACATGAGATGGAAAAATATGTGTATAGATAAATATTCTTGAATATGTTTGTGTAAATATGAACATTATAGTGGTGGGTGAATTTAATTGTAATTTTAGGAAAAATAAGAGCAATTGTGATGTTAAAATGGCTAAATAAATTATGACAAGTGGAAAGTTAAGTGTATGGGAGAATAACCACTGGACCTGTAAAAAGAATGAATTAGGATAGAAATTGATTATTTTTTTAATACCTGATAAGTTAAAAGTTATAAAAAAAGAATTATGTATGCTGGATTTTCAGATCATGTGGCAATATGGATTAAGGTATGGGAACATGAAAAATATATAAAAATAGGAAAAGGAATAAAGAGAATTAATGAAAATGAATTTGATTTAGAAGGGAAAAAAGAGTTTGTGGAATTATGGAAAAATCATATGACTATGAGGGAGTTTTAAGAGAAGTGGAGTGTTTGGTGGCTTTATTTTAAAGAAAAATATAAAAAAGCATTTTTAGAATGTATAAGGAAGAAAAGTATAAAAGAAAAAGAGAGATATAAGATATTAAGTCAAGAAACATTTGAGACTTATTAGAGAATAAATTTTTTTATGAAAAAGAAAGAGAAAATATATAAAATGAATCAAATTAAAATTAACTTGTAATAGAAGCAAAATATTATTTAAAAGGAAAGAAAGAAGAGGTAGCACCATATTTGTGTAAAATAATAAGAAAATGAAAAATAAGAGAATTAAAAAATAAAGACGGTAAACAAATAAGACAGCAAGAAGGAATATATGAAATAATTAAAAAATATGTATTGGAAGTATTTGTTAAAAGAGAAGAAAACATAGAACAAATTTATAAAGATGAAAAGTTAAATAAGGAAGATAATGAGTATTTAGAACAAAAAATAACCATGAAAGAATTTAATGAAACTCTAAAAGATACTAACATGAATGCTGCAACAGAACTGGATGGAATTGAATATGGTATGTATAAAGAAATGAAAGAGTGGTAAAAATAATTTTTATAGAAGTTACGAATGAATGGTTAGAAACTGCAATTAAAGAGAAAGAGATGAGTACAGGAGTTATACAATTTATATTTAAAAAAAGGAAATAAAGAGGAGATAAAAAATGGAGACCTATACATTGAAAAATACAGATTATAGGTTCATAGGTTCATAGGTTCATACTAGGCTATCTGCCCTAGAGCATTTATAAGCCTAGCCAGAGTGTGTATGGCTTTCGCCACCTATTTTAAATTAATTTTGCTATGCCCTTTTTCGAGGTTAGTATACTGTGCCTCTGTCTAACAGTGACACAGAAGTGATACCCAGGGTAAACCTACGATCTCCCATCCACTCATCAAGATTCCTCTTGAAGAGAGTCAATGAGGGACTCTGTCTAACTTGGACTGGGATTTTATTCCAGAGTGAAGGGAGCCTCTGGGTTATGAATCTGTCCCTCCAGCATGTCCTATTTATTTCAGTGCTGAGGTTCAAGTCTCTCGAGCACGTAGCTCGATGGGATTTGGATTTTCTGAGGTGCAGCATGTCCATTAATTCCGGGTTGGACATGGCTTTATACGTCAGGCACAGATCGCCTCTGAGCAGGCGGTATGCCACTGAGTAGAGCTGGAGTTTCTTTAACCGGGCAGCATACGGCATCTGTTTGAGCCCCTTGATCCTCTTGGTGAGGTACTTTTGGGGTCTTTCCAGTTGCTGCAGGTGTCTGGTAAGGTACATCCCAAAAGGGGCATTGTACTCAATTATGGGCCTGATTAGGGATGAGTAAAGAGGCACGATGACCTCCCCTGATCTAGATGTGAATCCCTTCATGATTAGGTGGGCTATATAAAATGTTTTTCTAACCACTTTGGCCACGTGGTTGTCAAATGAGAGATTGCTATCAACTTGGGTCCCCAGGTCCCTAATTACTTCTTCTGTACTTAATGGATTACCACCTATGTGGTAATTTGTGGGCACTTTGTTTTTGCCAAAGGGGATGACTATACACTTTTTGGCGTTTAGCTTGAGGCCATAGCTCTGGCACCAGTTGTCTGTTTCTATGATGCCCTTTTGGAGGATACTTGTGTCGGTTGGAGAGTCTATAATGGTGCCCAGTTTGCAGTCATCTGCAAACTTGGTCAGCCACAGTCCTTCCATGTTGGCCTGTACCTCCGAGAAATATATACCGAACAAGAGAGAGCCCAGGACTGAGCCTTGTGGGACGCCACTTGTAACTGGTTTGGAGTCTGACATGGCTCCAGCTATTCTAATCATGTGGGTTCTGTCCTTGAGCCAGTTTGCAATCCATCTAGTGACATAGGGGTTTATATTTAAGCTGGTGAGCTTATCTATAATGCCCGAGTGGGGTATTGTATCGAAGGCTTTTGTGAGGTCCAGGTAGGCTGTGTGGACCACCTTCCCCTTGTCAATGGCCTTGGTGACTGTTTCAAAGAAGTCGACCAGGTTTAAGAGGCAGGATCTGCCCTTAACAAAGCCGAACTGGGTAGGATCCAATGTCTGTAGGTCCCCAATATCTTTATTTATAAGGTCCATGATGATCCTTTCCATAGCTTTGCAGACCAAGCTAGTGAGACTTATGGGGCGATAGTTTCCAGGATCCGTTGAGGCACCACCTTTGTGGAGAGGGACCACTGTTGCTGCACGCCACTCTTTGGGTACATATCCTGTAGTAAGGCTGAGATTGAACAGTAGTTTTAGGTTTGGGTTTAGCTCTTCTTGGAGTTCATGTAGGACGCAGCCCGGGACACTGTCTGGTCCCATTGATGCTGCGTTTCTTGCTTTGGAGAGGGCAGCTCTTACCTGTGCATCTGAGATGTCAGGGGGGCAGCACTCTGCTGGGATAGATATTAGCCCTTTTGGTGGGGAGGGGGGGGAGAAGTTTACACTGAACCTGTCAGCTAGGATGTTGGCAATGTCTGTGGGTTCGGTGTATTTTTTGTCATTTTGGACTAATTCTGAGCAAATCTGGAAATTCCCACCCAGGTTCCTAACATAACTAAAGAAAGCCTTGTGATTATCCTTAGTGTCCTGTGCAATTTTTCTCTCGAAGCTGGCCTTAGATGATTTTATGAGTGCCCGTAGTTTTTTGCTAATACTGATCAGAGATGCCTTCCCTTTTTGGGATTTTGCTCTATCATGTAGTAGCTTCCTCCTTCTATTGTATAGTTTGTTTATGGCTGGGGTCCATCAGACAGGACGTCTGCCTTTGGAGGATTGGGTCTTGGTTTTATTTGGGATTGCATGATCCATGCATTCCTGAAGGCGTTCATAGAATGTGTTTATAAAGGATTTTGCTTTCTGGGCCGTATTATCCACAGGCCCGGGTGCTTTGAAGGATTCCACCTCGGTTTTGAGAAGTGTGAAATTTGCTTTAGAGAAGTTTTTCACTGTGGTTTTCTGGGCATGGGGTGGGGTCGGGATGTGAATATCCAGTGAGATTAGTTTATGGTCTGATCTTACCAGTGAGGGATACACTTCTGGTCTGGAGCATAGAGTCCCCATGTTGGTGATGATCAGGTCCAGTATGTTTTCCCCTCTTGTGGGAGTGGTAACAAGTTGTTCCATAGCATTTGAGTTTATAAATTCTAGGAACCTTTGGGCTAGGGTGTTGGAGCTAGAGTAATGCTCCCAGTCTATGGTTGGGTAGTTGAAGTCACCCAATATAATGGTGTTTGGAGAGACCTTCATATTTTCCAGTGTTCTCAGGAAGGCCAAGTGGGGTTCCTGGGTTTGGGAGGGTGGTCTGTAGCAGGCTATAAACTGGAAGGCAGTTTTACCCACTGTTAGTTGCACATGGATAGTCTCTGATGCTTCGTGCTGTGCCACCAACCTGGAGGTGTGGGTATCTTTGACAAATATTGATACTCCCCCTCCTTTTGTGGTTCGGTCCAAGTTTTGGGGCCAAAAAGCATGGTATGAGGTATAACCTGGTAGTGCTGGAGTGCTCTCGAGAGCCTTGAACCAGGTTTCTGTTACTGCACAGATATTGATGTTCTTCATGCTAAGGAGAGTTTCGAGTGCATGCATCTTGAGGTTTAGACTTCTGGCGTTGAGTAGCATTACTCTTAGCTTCTTATCCCTTGTGATACCTATGGAGGTGGGTTTGTCTTTTGAGCCTTGCCTAAAAAAGGCACTATGGGGGTAGCAAGAGCCTTTGCCAATATCCGAAAGCCCAGGGGTGACAGGTGCAAGCCGTCCCTAGCGAAGCATCTTGGCTTGTCGAGCATGTCATCCCAGGCTGACAGGCATTGGATCCCCTTTGAATGACACCAATACTTAAGCCAATTGTTGAAATTGATAATCTTGTCTTCATACTGTGGCATCATTCTTGGTGAGGGTAAGATGCTACTCAAGGTCAGGGTCATACCGGCCTGGGCTACATGCTCAGAGAGCTCCTCTATGTCTCTTTTCATGTAGTCCAGGGAGGTACATCTCAGGTCATTCACACCAACATGGACAATGACTGAGTCATATTTGTACTTGCCTTGGAGTGACCTGAGTGCTTGTGTTATGTGGCGGATCCTAGCGCCCGACAGGCAGCTCACTGTGACCTTCTCCTTGTTCAGCCTGGTGAGTGGGACGTCAGTGTGCCTGATGATAGAGTCACCTATTACAAGTGTATCAGGTGTGTTGTTTAGCCTTAAGGGCTGTGACTGTTCAGCACACTGGCTTTGTGAGCTATGTGTTGCACATATTTTGTTTTGGGGTAGTGGTTGCTTCGGTGTCTGCTTTGGAGGTCTCTGCTGCTTAGGCAGATTTTTATTTAGAGCCTCCAAGTATGTTTTTGTGTGTTTATGTGTTTGGTTTGCTGTCGTGGTAGGTCTATGTGAGACTGGAATTTTAGTGAGTGTGGTTTCCTTCTCCTCCTGACTGGTTATGCCAGTACTGAGTTGAAAGAGCTTAGCCTCCAGTTTGGCTATATGGTTGCATCTCTCACATGTGTTGGAATTTGTTGGGAGGAGAGGGTTGTCTGTGTACATGAGGCAGTTGTAACATTGCCTCAAGATTCCCAGATTCACCAGCTGGACTGGAGAGGAGATTGACAACTGACCTTTGGACATGCTAGAATAGTATTGGGAATTTCTTTATAATTGAAAAAAATGGCCAATGGGGAGCAAGGTACTCCAGGGGGAGTTTGTGAGGGTGTAGTGCTTTTAATTTTTTAGTGCTGACTTATATAATTGCTTTAGTGAGCAAGTGCCAGGTAACTTCAATGCAAAAATGACAAACAGTAACTTTCTTTCCAGTGAAACAAGGAAATAAGTACAGTAAGCAATGCAGATATCACTAGGGATCCACAGAGAATAATAACAAAAAGGTTACAGAATAAATGAATAGAATATATGACCAAAATGTATTTGGAAGAAAAGGAAAAGGAAGTCAAGAGTTATTCTGGATAATAAGAGAAATAATTGATGATATCATAAATAAAAATGTAGAAGCAAAGGTTATGATAGGGGATATAAGTTAAGCTTATGATAATATTCAATATAAATCATTATGGGAAACTTTGTAGGCATATAATGTAAGCAAAAATATTACAAGTAATAAAATCTGTTTATGAAAGGAACTATTTGAAACTAAATGTAAATGGCTTTTATAATATCCCAGTTCTTCTTCAGGACTTGTTTAATTAGCCCAAAATTAACATTAAAGGTAGTAATAAATGAATGGGGATAGTTACTTTCATCTTTTCTATTTAAAACATTGCCTTGGACCTCCCCCGAGATTTGGTTGTTAACGGGGACTGATGAAAGGTTGGAAAAACTTGGTTCTGGTCCATGGGTAGTATTTGGGAGACCGCAAAATTTCAAAAATATACTTGAAGTCAGGTTAGCTTCCCAGGTTAAGATGCTGGGAATGCACAAGTGTGAGGCTTGTACGTATTGTAAATATATGTGTACAGGCAATAAATACAAAATATTAGGGGCTAATTACTTATGCAAGATGAGACTTAATTGTAACTCTACTAGAGTATTTTATTTCGCCCAGGTCCTGTCTTGCAGTGTTTTTTTATGTAGGCAAGACCAAGCGTAAATTGAGAGAGAGGGCATATGAGCACCTTTACAATATTCAGAAGGGAAAAGTCTAAAATGCTTTGGCTAAACATGTGAGGGATAATCCGGGACACTCCTTTATGTTTAGGGCTATTGATCAAATCAACTATGACATCAGGGGAGGTCCACTAAGTGTGGAATTGGGAGTTCGAGAATTGCACTGGCAGATAAAAATGAAGGCATATATAAAACCAGGTTTGAATGACATATGCTCTGTAGCCTGTGTGCTAAAGATGAAAAGCTTTCAAAGGTCACCCTCCTTTCCCTCTTTATTGGTCACATTTGTTTTTTACCCTTTTTATGTTTCCATTGTAAAACCATCCTGCTTCAACTGAAAAAGTATCGATATATGTATTTTTATTCTTATATGTGTGTGTATATATATATATATATATATATATATATATATATATATATATATATATTTTTTTTTTTTTGTAGGGAATTAAGTGGTATAAATGCTATCTTTTTTATCTTTTTTATGGAACATGGAGTGAAAGAAAATGTTGCATTTTACTGTGCATATACTTTTAAGATAATCGGAATAGGTTGTCATGTGATTTTTATGATTAAGTGGAATTACTTAAGACAAACATTTTTTGGCAAATGGTTGTCTGAAGAAGTTGAGTGGAATAAACTTGACGAAAGTGCTAACTTATTGGAAGATTTTAGCGTCTGCCTTTTTTGTTTGTTTTCTATGAGTTTGTACTTTTTTTGTCTTTTTCAACATTGTGGCATGCTGTTTATAGCATAAGCAGCTGAACTGTATGCTATCAACAAGCTATAAAGCAATTATGTAGACTCAGTGTAGGTTTTCCATGCAAATTCCAAAACTTATTGAAATACAGCCACGGAAGGTACTCTAAAACAGAAACACTGTTAGAGTCGGCAGTTGCTGTTATACATACTGTATGTATGTGCAACAGACACAAGTCTATGCTGCTGCTACCAAAAAGGAAAAGGTAATTTAGAACCCTGTTAACTTACCATGGTCTGCATGATGTGGAACTTGTAGAGGGCAACAGTGTGGATAGAGACTCTGCACCTCTGTTGTCCACAATTGACAGCAAGGCAAACTGAGGGGAGTCAATACCCGTGGACACTAAGGTATGTGTAGCACATAGAGTTTTAGCTAAAGGAACCTTGCAGAGGCCAACCGGTCATATGCTGAGGGTGTCACAGGCATCAGCATCCAGGATCCTACATCAATTCCTGAATACTATGCTACAACATGCCACTGATTACATACAATTCTCCCTGTATGCATATGGAAATACCAGGATGACTATACAATTGCATGACAAAAACTTTTGAAATCCAACTTATGATGTGGAAACATACAAATAATACTTAGCCCCCACACACAAAACAGGAAAATGACAGTTTGTAGAATCCAAGGAATAACATATACTTTACCTGTTATGAATGCCAGCAGCCTTACCCACCCCCCACTGTCTTCTACTTTTCTTCCACAGTCTTACCCCTTGCATTACTTACCCTTTCCCTTTCCCTTCCTCATCCCCATCTCCACTAGGACAAAACCATTGCCATGCCAAGAGTGGCCACCAGGTGGCGCTTTACAAATTAACTCTGTAAAGTAATATTTTCCTGAGCTGTAATCTCCTACCTCGTTTCGGTAACCTTTCTAAATTCTAGCCTCTGCCCTGTTATTTCCTACCCCACTTCTGTAAGCTTCCTGAAACAAACCCCCAGTCACTCAGTTCTCAGTCTCTTCTTACACTTATCCACCACCTTTTCTCCTTTACCCCAGGCACTCTGCTATCAGCAACTACCAGTCTTGTATCCTGACTCTCTTCCTTCCTACCTCTGCATTCTGTCCACCTTTTTCTAACCACCAGACTTACCTGTTGTGTTTGTCTCACTTTGCTGATTGTCTTCCTCCACATTCTGCTCAATTGTCTCCACCCGCTCCGTTCGCCCTTCGGGCTCACTCCGCTACCCTACCCTACCCGCAATTCCCACCCACCCCCAGTAGTCCTACTTTTATAACACCACAAACCACACCTCTACTCAATTGACACCAATTACAGAACCACAATTACAACACCCCTCCCCTTCATCTCACCTCACCTTTCAATTACAACACTATCATCCACCTTTAACTCACTACAACTTACTATACTTCTCAAACTCTATCTGACCAACCATTCTTCATACTCTATCTTTTACCTCACATCCCAACAATGATTATAACATTGTATCCATCTCAAAACCAATCATTATTCTTCCTATTACTCTTAACCCCTCTTATTACATCCTAGTTCCTAACCTGCTATGAACAACCCATACACTCCATTTCTTTACTTCCCTCTTTTCAAACCTCATCTCCTATCTCACCATCTCCTGTGACATTCCAAAATTCCATCTACACTTCCAATTACTCCCCAGCTAAATATCACAGACTAAAACATATAACATTTTATAACCTGAAAACAAAAAATCTTGCCTACTACTTTGTCTTAAACCTTAAACCCAAACATCAAACACTGCAAATCGCACTTTTAGATGGAGATATTCATCCAAACCCTGGCCCACATCACACCCAGACCTTAACTACTGAAAACAATGACAACCCTAAAGTCATACCTGCAACCAGATCTGCCAGCTCTCTAACCATAGCTCATCTGAATATATGTAGTATTTGCAACAAAATTGCACAACTACATGCACTCCTTGATGTCAACCAATTTGACATTCTATGCCTATCTGAAACATGGCTAAAACCCACTATTAAAGACTGTGAAATTACCCCACCAGGCTATAATATAATTAGACTAGACCGCACAACAAAAAAGGGAGGAGGTGTTGCTATTCTTTACAAAACTCACCTACAAATCAGCACCATTAAACTGAACCTCCCCATAAACAATAATGCCGAACTTATATGCTCTAAACTTCAAATAAACAAAAGTAAAGCCATCTATATCATTTGTACATATCTCCCCCCAGGAAATAATATTAACACCCTTGAGAACATTCTCAACTGGCTTGCTTCCACTGTCCCACAAGAAACAATAATACTTGGTGACCTAAATATTGATTGGAATCACTGCAACCAGTCAAACCCCACTTCCCATATTAATCTCCACAGCTTCTCTCAACTTATCTCAGGCCCGACCAGAATTAACAAAAGCAACAATAAAGACTCCATTTTGGACTGGATACTTACTAATACTCCCCAACAAACCTACTCTTCAGGTACCCTACCAGATGATCTAAGCGACCACATGTTAACCTATATTATAAGAAAAAAATCTAGCATCACTTTTCCTACCTCTTTCCATACATTACGCTCAAAAATAAAATTTAACTCAGAACTCTTTCTCACATAACTACATCACTGTAACTGGACTCCTCTAAAGTCACTACCTCTCAATGATACTGTACAATACTTCAACTCCACATTCTTATCTATTTTAGATCAGCATGCACCCATACGCAAGATTAGAATCGAAACCAAACCCGCCCCCTGGATAAGCAACAACACTAGGCAACTAATCATAACCAGAAACAAAAACTGGGCAAAATGGCGTACTTCCAAAAAACAAGCTGACCATCAAACCTTTCGTGAATGTAGGAACAAAACAAAAAAAGCCATACTATCGATAAACAGAACTACTACCTTCATCTACAACAAATATCCAATAAGGAACCTAAAAAATTTTGGACCACCATTAATAATCTACTATCCCCAGGCCAATCAATCACACCCAACCCATAGGACTCTAACCCTGATAACCCTATACAAATAGCTAATACATTTAACTCCTACTTCACAAATACTATACAAAACCTGGCTAGTCACCTATCTCCTGACAGCTCAAATCTACATTCCTTCTCTGTTAGTAGACCACCCTCATTTCACTTCCATTCCATCCCTACATCATATATTTCTTCACTACTTCAAAAACTAAAACCCTCCTCACCCTCTGAAGACAAACTCCCTGCTGAGTTTCTGCAAATAGGAGTCAAAGCTGTAGCTTATCCGATCTCTATTTTGATAAATAGATCCATCAATGAAGGAACTGTTCCTGATATCTGGAAAATATCCCACATCATCCCACTACACAAAGGGGGAAACTCTATTGATCTATCTAACTATCGTCCCATTGCTTTATTATCCCCTATTGCCAAAATCTTAGAAAAATGTATCCATAAACAACTCCTAAATCATCTTCTCCAAAACAACCTATTTGCTAGCTGTCAACATGGCTTCAGACCTTCCCACAGCACCACCACTGCTCTGCTCTCCTTCACAAACACCATTAACATTAACCGCAACTTAAACAATCTTTCTTCTGCACTATTCATTGACCTATCTAAAGCCTTTGACGTGGTAAATCATAAAATGCTCCTCCACATTCTCAATTCTCTATCACTGGATCCTAACAGCTTAACTTGGTTTCAATCTTACCTTGAAAACCGTCAACAAGCAGTAGTCTGGAAAAACTCAATATCTGACCACCTTCCTATTTCCCTAGGTGTTCCACAAGGCTCCATCTTAGGTCCACTTCTTTTTTCCATCTTTATCAATGACCTTCAATCAGCTATCCCTTTTTCTAACTGTATTCAATATGCAGATGACTCCACTATTATTTGCACAGCTACCTCTCATGCTCAACTTCAGTCTCTTACACACAAAGCCTTTAACACAATTGAACATTGGTTTTCCCGATGCTGCCTCCTACTCAACCCTAAGAAAACAAAACTTCTACTCTTCTCCGCAACACATAACCAAATCCCCCTACATTTCTCGATCACTTCGAACAACAATACTAGCATTTCCCCTGAAACCACCACAAAACTACTAGGAATTACAATAGATAATAAACTCAATTATGAGAATCACATTAACTCTACTATAAAAAGTGTGAACAAAAAAATAGGAACCCTATATAGAATTAAACCATTTCTTACCCCAGCTACTAGAATTACCCTAGCTAAGACCCAACCAATCTCTAATTTACTCTATGCATGTCCTATTTATACCAACCTGTCAAAAAAACCTTAATAAACTAGTTATATCCTACAACAACATTGCTAGATTTGCTACCGGATCTCCTCTTAGAACTCACCACTGCATTAATCTAAGACAACTTGGCTGGCTCGAACTTCCTAATCAGATTAAACTTCAACAACTACTAATAGCTCACAAAACCCTGTACCAACCCACCAAAACTCCAATACTCACCAGCCTCATTACTCCTTATTATAACCTGAAACATCTACGCTCCTCTAACAAACTTCTGATCAACATTACTACACCTAATAACTCTGCAGGAGATGGCTTATTCTCCAACTCAGTTGGGAAACACTGGAACAAATTACCCTCTGATATCACATCCCTGACTTCTCTTCCAATTTTCAAGAAGAATCTCAAATTGTACCTTAATATAAAATGGCTCTGCCCCTGTATTAACCCTGACTAGCTTGCTCTTCTGTCTCCTATCACCCTTTCCCTCTCCCCTTTCTCTACCCAATAACCCAATAAATGTTTTCTAAAGTTCCACAGCTACTCTTTAAGACAAGGAACTTACCCTTTGAACAAATACTCAAAAGCTTCTTTTCTTTCCTCTCTTCTTATGTGTATGTTTTGCCTCCCCTTCATAAAAGTAACTTTTTTAGCCCTATGAAAATAATCTAATCCTCTACTCATCCTACTATATTTCTGATACCTTTCCTATCTTTACCCCACCTCTTTCTCACTTTATCCTTCCTTTATTCTAAGCTACCTTTAAAATATTGTTCTTCTGCTCATCTAAAAAAAAAAATGTATATATTTTATCTTCTTTAGTTTTTTTCTGTTTACTGATTTGACTGTCTTAACTTTTATGTAGACTTATTTTTTTACTATGTATTAAAACTTGGAGCTTTTCTCCCCGGGCCTCTACTGAAAATGAACATATATCCAGTTAGACTAGCCCAGTCAACAAATGTAAAATGTAAAATAAATAAAATAAAAATAAATAAAAAATAAATGCCTCCCACACAATATTCACAAAATATGTACACATGTACAACACAAAAGTAAATTGTATACGATCGCTAGGCACCTCTCACTGTACACAGCCCTCCCCTGATGGTGTCTACATGCCATCTTAGAAGCATAGCAGCCCTGTGCTATTGACAATATAGTGCTTTACATTGTAATGGAATAAGATAGAAAAGATTGTAAGGTAACCATTTTTAACAATAACACTTGTAATGTCAGTTAATAAGGCTGTCTGTCTGTGAAAGACAATGCATGACAAAAATGGCTGTGACAAGTGCGAAGTATAATTGCATTCAGAAAACAGTTTAATCCCCTAATGTATATATATATATATATATATATATATATATATATATATATATATATATATATATATAACAGTTTTCTTCATAATATGTGAACAAATCTAGCATGTACATGAAAAATACAAGCATACTTTTGCAAATGAGAAGCCTTCTGTATAGATAAGTTTAAAAGAATATCAGTTCTTTGTTTTTTACAAATATACAAGTCTTCTCATCATCAAGTTCCCTAGCTACAAGTTTACCTTTTTATACTGTAGGACTCATGCCTCTGAGTACAGTGAAGATGCAAATGAGGTGTAAACTCATTAAAATTGCTGAATCACAAACTACCTCAGTGTTTTTTGTTAATGGATTGCAACTGTAAATGGTTAGTGGTAGGGAGAAAAATACACAATTCAGACTCCCTTACCTGCAGTGGGTGTGTCAGCCAGGATATACTAACAAAAAGTAATTGTATCAAGGTTTTAAATGGAAGTGAACAGCACACATTTCTCAGTTTCTTTTCCCTAATATCTAAACTTCCCTGCCTTTTTTGAAAACTGTATATTATTGTCATTTATAGTCCCATACATTTTAAGGATAATGTTAAAAAGTGCCTTACAGACTGCATGTCTGAAATCACTGCTCACATAAGAGAAGATTGAACAGAATGCAAAGATAAGACAGAGCTGCATTGCTGCAAACAATATTCATAAATGGTGTGTGATGTCATTGCACTAAATATGTAATTAACACAAACTACTGAGAGTGTACAAATGTTATATGTCTTGTTAATACTGTAGATGAAATGTGACTTGCTTGTGTGCATAATGATTTGCATTCCTGCTGCAAAGCTCTTTCTGTATCAAAGAGGGATAAGACAACCTTACTGTGTTTTGTAGGTTCATTGCTGTGACAGTTGAAATCCAGACTTGTATAAAAATCTTCAATGTTTACTAATATTGTGTAGTAATACTAATATTTATTTTGTAATGCTGTTCAATGTCTTTTTTTAATACCACTATTTGCAAAGTGATTTGCTTGGATAAATAGAATAAATGTCTCCTAATGTACATCTATGATAAACAATATATAAACAATACCTTTGAATCATGTGTGTGTGTGTGTGTGTGTGTGTGTGTGTGTGTGTGTGTGTGTGTGTGTGTGTGTGTGTGTGTGTGTGCAGCACATCTGCTAAACACAGTGATCCACACAGTATATACTATCTGTAGATCTCAGTTCAAGTCCTACATTTGTCTTTTAAGGATGAAACATAATAAACACTGCTCACAAGGATAAAACAAGGTGAGCTTTGTTTGTCACAATTGCGCATCACTTACCTTCATGCAAACCTGTTCTAATGGCCCACACACAAAGAAGACATAACACCTGCAGACAAGATGCAGACATTTTCAATTTTAAAAAGGATACATTGTTGCATCTTTTGCTTTCCATCATTCAGACCCACTAAGTGGGGTTACACGGTGGTTAACAACCTTCCCTTACACCTGAAGGTCTAGAACACCTGCAGACAAAAAGCAGGCAGTAGACCATTTCAAAATGGATACGTTATATCCTCTATGGTTTGCCACCGTGCAAACATGCTAAGTGGTGCTGAGTGGTGGTTAACAGATGTACTTAATAATGAATATGGAAATATACAGCTGTTTCTTAACTGTTCCTGTGGCAGCAGGTGTAAGTGTAGGGTTACAATACAGTTGAGCCTTGTTTCTAATCCAGCAAAGACCAAAGTTTTATTCCTATTGTTCCAGTTTACTTTATATTAAAATTAACACCAAAACAATAATCAAACTTAGAAATAATTGCCTACAGCAGGTTCATGTCCAATATGCAATTTTTCTTTGGCAAGAATGAAAAATCAGGTCTATATTATAAACACGAAAGACCTTTTCAGCAAATAAGAAAACAGCGACACATATTGCGTGAACAGCGAAAACACTGAAAGTCCTAAATCGTGAAATTCAAAATCTCGAATTGTCATAGTTGGCCCTTCTGCGGTATAGCTCCTTAAGGTAAGTGTGCGATTTTAACGGACCTTAGAGTTAGGGTGTGGGTTAAGGTAAGTGCATAGGTAGTAATGTATGCAAGGCTTAGTGTAGGGTTAGAAGTAGGGTTTTGTTCAGTGTATGTCTGTGGTTTATTTATTTTGTTTGGGTAGGTAGTATGTAGCGGGTGGTTGGGTTGGCCAACTATGATGATTCGAGATTTTGAATTTTGCGGTTTAGGGCAGTCAGTGCTTTCTAAGTTTGCGCAATATGTGTCGCTGTTTTCATATTCGCTGAAAAGGTCATTTGTACTTATAATATAGACCCAAAAAATCACCTATGTTGAAGAATATGTTTTGTCTCTAATGCATATGTTTGAATCCTACATTCTAAAAATTAATTTTATCAGTCTGTAAAGCCACACACAAAAAGGATCATGTCATAAAATGTATACCTCAATACATGCCTGAAAAGTTGAAAAAATTAAGAGTTACAGCAGCTATCACACCATCAGCTAATGCCAACTGTCAGATTAATCTTCCTTTTAAAAAAAAATGCTTTCCTCTCTGTTTGGCACCATTGCTCTCCAGTTAACATCATTCAAACTTAGTTGGCATAATTGTTCGGGGTTTCACACCAGTTGTGAATATGATAACATGCATTGGTGGGAAATCACTGTTAACTATTGCTGTTTTCCCTTGTCAGACATGTTAAGAGGTAGAAGGGAAGGTGCCCAATTTAAGGCACAGAGGTGCGGTATTTAGGAGTCCAGAATTTTTATTAGACTCCTTGTAAAGCACCAAAGCCAAAGGCTTTTGCAGGGTTCCTATATTGACTCCCAGTACAAGTTTAGGTTCATAGATTCATACTAGGCTAACTGCCCTTGCGAGCCATTTTAAGCCTAGCCAATTGTGAGATTCAAACCCTGTACATTGTGTTTGTATGGCAAACACCTTAACCATTAGGCCACCCTTTCAACCCCTATGAGCCATGGAATAATCTGGCTAAGGCTGTCTCCAGTGCAACTGTTATTCCATGCACTTGAGAACAGTATCTTCACCACTATAATGACCTCAAAAGCTGCAAGCAGGATACACTCAACCAGTGACTGGATGAGTTTAGGACTGCTGACATCCAAAAGTTGTGTAAGTATACAGAAGCAGAGAATTAAAACTAGATAAGCAGCTGTATAGCTTCAGGTTTGGCATGCTTAATGTTCTTCTCTTTTTCTTTTTTTTATTCCACAGCCAATCAAGACATAATGGTAAATAGGGAGGCCCATGCTGAACATCTAGTGAGAATGAGGGAAACAAGGGGTCTGTATGCAGCACAATATAACTATTATCTTATTTAAAGTATTGTTCTTCTATACAGTAGTAACAAATTAAGCATGCATTTCCTAACTGTAAAAGCAAGCATGCATGCTTCAGTCTGTAGTACAAGCTAACTGTAGGAGTTAAGTCTAATACTGTAAACAGACATTGTGGGTTCAAACACCACTAATACCAAATGTGTAGCAAAATCCTTTAAAAATGTTACATAAAAATTTCAACAGAAGTGTCATAAATGTCCTGCTGTTAACTTAGTCTATAAGATTTGACCAAGTAAATGTGCAATATATGCACATTGTAAGGATTACTTTGAGCAATCATTAGTTATAGTTTGTAGTTAAGTATACTTAAATGTAAATGTAGAGATAAAATACATTATTACTGTGATAACACAGTGTATGTCACATATGATGTTACTGATTATCTCTTTTTTTCCCTATTACCCCAACCCTTATCCCTCTTTTTTATTTTTCTGTGTGAGATAAAAACATTTCTGTGTCATCCATCTCTGAGAAATCACAAAATGCTTTACAACCAAGAGAGGTAGACCAACCCCGTGGGTCAATCTGCAACATCTCCGTCGGCTCCTGAACCAATGCTCAGCACATCTGGGACCCATCCTGGCAGTACTGCCTCCGCTGACCTTGCGCTACCTGGGCCTCCACATCAGGTAGCACTAGTTTGGCAGTTGGTGCTGTGGTACCCATCAGGAGTACTGGCAGAGGTGGGGATTTTATCACCGGTCAGGAGTTGTCAGGCTTGGAGTGTAGGGTTGTGCACAACACCACTGGTACATGTCTATGACAGATTGAGAGGCTGCTCTATTTTATGGTCTGTATAAGACATCAAGCTGTCCAACAACCAATGTAGTAAGGAGACAGTGATGACTGTCCTGCAGGTCAGGACTAGATTCTCACTGCCATGTGTTAGACAGGCATGGACATCCATTGTCCCCTCCCTAACCCCAATTATGGTGTTCCTCAACCTGTCTAGTCCCTCACTGCCCCTATGTCTTGTCTTCTTTGTCCTGTTTGTTTGCATCTACTTCCTCACCTATCCTACCTACCTGACCCAGATATACCTATGTCCCTTACTCAGCATTCCTCTCTTACTGAATTAAAAAAAAGGGGCACCTATCACACAAAGAAATATCATCCCATACATAGCTCTCCACGTTGCACACATGTCTTCTCAACACACTTGATTTGGTCCAATTGGCTATACTACACAACTGCGTTGATGTCACTGCCTCTTTGTTGAGGTGACAGTCCAAATATTCTGTACATATTTTCTTTTTACACTGTTGAAGAAGTGGATAGCTATGGTTCTATTCTGCCTCCCCCTGCATTTTCCTATATTGCTTTCCCTATGCTCTTCCCCTTGCTTGCCCCCCATTTCACCACTTTCCTATCTACCCCATTTAACACCTTTAATCTGGTCAAAAAATAGAATCACACACCACACACATAAGTGAAAACAATGCAATGAAGCACTTCCTCTGTGTTTAAACAGAGTTTGACATCATGCAGCAATCATGAGTGATGGTGAACAGCTCTTCAATGGTGCAGTTACCTCCATGCAATGCTGCTTAAACATGCTGTGCTAAGGTAAAACACAGTGAAAGTAGAATAAAGAATTATTTCATTGTGTTAAAAATACATATTTAAAACTATTAGATACACCTGGATTTGAACACTATATGATCTGTGCTCAAAAAGTAATCTCTCAATGCATTTACACTTACTGTCATAGAGTCGGCTGTGCAGCAGGTGTGTTTTTACACTCAGTACTAATTACACTGCTTGCTGCTGTGCCTCTTTGCTTAACATGCTTGTGCAGAGGTAAGTAGATCAATACAACTCTCATATTTTATCAGTGAAGCAGAGGCTCATGTTGGCTCGTCGCTTGACTATGCGCAAATGGGGAAAGCAGTATAAATGTGTATCTCACATGTACAAACACTTTGCCATTGATCACACAAACCAGCTGCTCAGCAATGCACTATGAAAAGTGCACAATAGCATGAATTACTGATGTTTACTGCCCATTTAGTCTTCATCCTGAGTAGCATCCTGCCTTCGCCCAGAATTATACCACAATATAAGGGCAAAATGATTGACTTCAACAATTGGCTAAGCTTCTGGTGTCATTCAAAGGGGATCCAGTATCTGTCTGCCTGGGATGACATGATCGACAAACCACGATGCTTTTCCAGAGATGGTCTGCACCTGTCGCCCCTGGGATTCAGGTTACTGGCTAAGTTTCTTGCCACCCCTATAGTGATTTTATTAGGCAAGGCTCAAAGGACAAAACCACTAGTGTAACAGGTACAAGTATGCAAAATCTGAAGGTAATGCTACTCAATGCTAGAAGTCTAAACCTCAAAATGCACTCTCTTGAGGCACTCCTGAAAATGGAGAACATCGATATCTGTGCAGTAACTGAGACCTGGTTCAAGACTCCAGAGAGCACCCCTGCAATACCAGGCTACAACTCTTACCACACTTTTCAGCCACCAAACCAGGACTGAAACACTAAAGGTGGAGGAGTGTCCATATTCACCAAGAATATTCACACCTCCAGGCTAGTTGCCCAACACAATGCATCCGAAACTCTCCAGGTGCATCTAACACTAGGTAAGACTGCAATCCAAATTGTAGCTTGCTACAGGTCCCCCACCATGCCACAAGATTCTCACTACACCTTTCTAAACATACTGGAAAATATTAAGATACAAACAAACACCCTAATACTTGATTATTTCAACTACCCTGCCATTAACTGGGAAAACTACTCATGTACCAAGACCTTTGCCCAACGGTTCTTGGAATTTATAAATTCCAATACCCTGGAACAACTAATCCATTGTCCCACCAGGGGCTCCAATATCCTGGACCTGGCCATTACCAAAATGAGAAATCGATGCTCCACACCAGTGGTCACCCCCTCGTTGGTTAGGTCTGACCATAAGCAATCACCTTTGACATCCACATCCCACCCCCACCTCCCACTAAGGAAACATCCATAAAAACTTCTCCAAGGCCAGCTTCATGCTACTCAAGTCAGAAGTGACAAAGTTCATGACACCCATGCAGACGGGAACTGAAAGTTCGACTGCTAAATCCTACACTAACGCACTGTATGAACACATCCACTCGTGCATGAGTCATGCCATCCCAAATAGAACCAAAATGCTCTCCTCCAAAAAAAGGAAGCTGGTGTCATAAACAAACTATACAACAGAAGGAAGAAACTGTTGCAGAAAAGAGGAAAATCCCAGGATGCAAAAAACTCCCTCACCAGCCTCAGTAAGAAGCTGTGACCCCTCAGAAAATCCCCTAAAGCTAGTTACGAAAATAAAATTGCCAACGATTCCAAAGACAACCACAAGACATTCTATAGCTATGTCAAGAATCTAAATGGCAATGCTCAGATCTGCTCTGGCTACAACAAAATGACATTAAATATACTGATCCAAAGGACATTGCCAGTATCCTGACAGATTGATTCAGTGCCAACTTCACCCCCCCCTCACCCCCTAAAGGGCCCATCTCAATACCGAAAGATTGCCAAATTCTGGTAATCATGGCCACACAGTTAAAAAACGCACTCTCAAAAGCTAAGAATACAGCATCCATGGAACCAGATGACATCCCGGGCTGTGCACCACATGAGCTACAAAATGAACTGGCACCTTACCTAAGTGTCATGTTTAATCATAGCCTCACCTCAGGCTTCATGCCCACTGAGTGGCGCACAACTACAGTTATCCCACGCCACAACAGGGAACCACCTTGGATCTTGGGAACTGCCATTCCATCAGTCTGATGAGCATGATCTGCAAGTCCAAGGAATGTATTATCATGGAACTTATAAACAAAGACATTGGCAACCTTCAAACACTGGACCCCACCCAGTTTGGGTTCGTGAAGGGCCGATTGTGTCTCTTGAACCTGAATGACTTCTTCAAATCAGTCTCCAGAGCCGTGAACAAGGGTAAGGTGGTCCACACAGCCTATCTGGACCTTACCAAGGCCTTTGACACCATCTCCCACTCTGGAATCATGGGTTGCCAACTGACTTACTGACAGAACCCACACTGTAAAAGTAGCCAACTCCAAATCCAGCTCCAGACAAGTGACAAGTGGAGTACCTCAGGGTTCAGTCCTGGAACTGCTCTTGTTTGGCATCTACTTCTCTGAAGTCCAGGCCAACACTAAGGGACTCTGGCTAACAAAGTTTGCAGATGACTGCAAAGTGGGAGCCATTATTGAATCCCCAAATGATGTGGCTATTCTACAAAAGGGCCTTACAGAAACAGATGCTTGGTGCCAGAGCCATGGGCTCAAGCTCAATGCCAAGAAGTGTATGGTTATCTGCTATGGGAAAAAACATGTACCCATGTAATACCACATAGGTGGCAGTACACTAAACACCAAGAGTGTGATAAGAGACTTAAGAACACATGTGGACAGTGGTCTTACCTTCGATAACCACATCACCACAACTCAGGAAATCCTTCTATGTGGCATACCTCATCACTAAGGGCTTTTCATCCAGAAAAAAGGAGATCATTGCCCCACTGTACTCATCCCTCATTAGACCCATCATAGAGTACAACACCCCATTTGCTATGTACCTCGCAAGACATCTGCAACAACTGGAAAGGTCACAGAAACACCTCACTAAAGGAATCACAGGCCTAATGCAGATGCCGTATGCTGACCAACTAAAAAAGTAGCTATAATCTGTTGCATATCATCTACACAGAGGCGATCTCTGCTTAACATACAAGGCCATGTCAAACCCAGAGCTGTTGGACATGCTACACTTAAAGAAATCCCAAAACATCAGAGCCACATGCTCCATGGACCTAAACCTTGTCATCTCAATGAACAAAACATGCTGGAGGGATAGATTCCTGACCCAGAGACTCCCCATACTCTGGAATAGACTTCTCATACATGTCAAGCAGAGCACCTCCTTGGCCCTCTTCAAAAGGAACCTTGATGACTGGATGGGATGACTGGATGGGAGATAGGAAATTTACCCTGGAGATCATGTCAGTCACCCTGCTAGACAGGGGTCCAGGGAAGTAAATATTGTGGGAAGAAATAGACAGGGAATTATTATGGATAGTCTTGTGTAGGCCCTAGGGCCAATAGCCTAGTACTAACCTCTATACCTATGAACTTATATTAATAAAGAAAATAAGGAAACACTCATAATTGGGTTAGATATAGAGAAAGCTTTTGATTACCTAAATTGGGACTATTTATTCAAAATTCTGGTGTTATTTCAATTTCCTCTTTCCTTTGTTCATCTACTAAAGAATATATATATATATATATATATATATATATATATATATATATATATATATATATATATATATATATACAAATAACTTAGTGTATGTTAAGCTAGGTCCTTTCACCTCTCAGTCTATACATATAACAATGGGTACTAAACAAGGATGTCCCATGTCACTGATTCTATTTGCTTTGGCTATTGAAATATTGACAGATTCAATGTGTAACAATACAAAAATCAAAGGAGTAGATGTTTATGAACAGTACAATTATGAAGTAATGCTGTTTGCTGATGACATATTATTACCATTATCCAATACAAAAGAGAGATTAGAAGAATTAGATATTTAATTGACACATTTTACAGGACTTCAGGACTCCATTTCAGTAAATTAAAATCAAAATTTTTATTTTTAAATAAAAAAAAGAATTGCAGACGAAGGTGAATTACATTATAGGAAACAAGAATCTACCTTAAAATATCTAGGAATTGAGTTATGTAAGGATAATAATAAATTAGTCTCAAAAACTACAATAATATCATCAATACAATTAAAATCTCTGTGGAAAAGTAGAACAAAATAATATTAACATTTGAAGATAGACTACAGCTAATAAAAATGGTTTGACTACCCAAGATTCTATATATCGCTTTAGCAATACACTTTTTACCAGAAAGGAAAATACTCAAAGAAATAAACTCATGCCTAATAAAATTTTATGGTGACCCAAAAGAAACAGAATAGCTTTAATACATCATATCAGACCATGGAAACAGGGAGGATTAAACTTTCCTGATATAGAAACATATATAAAAGCATCAATATCTAAAACAATCTCAGATTGGATAAGTCCAAATTATTCTGCAAATTGGAATGAATTACTAACTCTACTATCAATAAATGAATTTGATTTACAAAAAAAATTTCAAATAACAGATAAAAACAATTGGCCATGGCACATATGTATCCAATATAACATAACTATGTCCACTAAAACTCATATGATTAATTATTACATTGACTGATTTAGAAAAATTATTAATGCAAATATAGATTTAAAAATCTGGTTTGATCTTTTAACACCATTCATAGTTACAAAGAGCTATCCACATAAAATATACAGAGAAATAATTAATTCCTGGGAACAGAAAGGATTTGCTTGCTGGTTTTAATGTATCAAAGAACTAAAAGTTCTGGATATGCAAGCAATGGAAACAACATACAAAATTCCACAAGAAGATTGGCTAACTATGCAAAGAATTCTGACGTATTCGCAAGATTTATGCAAAATAATTAGTAATTCTTCATTTAAAGAAAACCTACACTTATAAAATACCTATATGAAATCATATATAATGATTATGGCATGGGAAATAGTATTTCAAAATTTTACAAGATAATGATAAATTATAAAACAACACCCAAATCCTCATATTGGAATTACATAACAAAAGGACACTCATTACAGTTAACTGAAAAAAATTAGATCAAATATTTTATTATCAATAAAACATACATCCTTTACACAATACTGGAACATTTTTTAATTGGAAATGCTTGCAAAGAGTATTCTTAACTCGAGATAGAATTACTAAATTTAATTCTTCCGCAAAGAAAATATGTTGGAGGTGTGAGCAAATACACAATGCAGATTGGAATCACATTTTTTTCGACTGCGTTAAAATTAAGCCATTTTGGAATGGTATTAAAAACTTTTTAAAAGCTTTATTTAATGAATCGTTTAACTTATCTAAAGCTCTAGCATTATTAAATGTGTACGAAGGTCCTCATTTGAATGAGTCAAATGTGTACCTAGTTTGGACAATACCAGCAATCTCAAGGAAGTGTATAACAAGAAGATGGAATACACACACAATACTGACTTTGGAAGACTTCTACAGCCTACTGACGACCACAGCATTGTTGGAAATTAAAGTTAAATAATTAAGGATTCATCCTAAGCCATTTATTAGCAATCCATGTTAAAAAGTCTTATCATTGATTGACACTTTACAATAACTGAACAGATACACTCTGATAACTGGATTGTTATACCTATAAAGTAATTGTATATATTGAGTTCTGTTATAGTGTCAGGCTGATGTAAATAATGTACATAGTTTTTTAAGATTTTATATACAAATACTATGGAATTTATTCAACTGTATTTGAAAAATAAAAAAAAATTTGAGGAAAAAAAATTTATTTAAATCTCACACACTGTAACACTTGTGGGAAGCTTGATACAGATTTCTAACTGATTCCCCTCCAGAATACAAATGGTAAATGCTGCCACCAGAGTCAGACAAGTCTACACACCGTTCAAAGGGTGATCAACTATTAAAAATGAAATATCAAAATAAATGACTAGAAGCAGCCAGGCATTCGAGGTGACCCGGGGAGTATCAAACAGGTATAAATACTCTCTAATCTCTAAAGAATACACTGATTGTCCAACCACAATGTAAAGTAATGAAAAACATTTAATAATAAGTGAAATGATTACTAAAAAAGTGTAAATCAATAACTTTTAATGAACACCAGAATTCACTCACTAGAAATGTAAAATTAAACTGTAGGATAGAAGTCCATCATTTTATAAAAACTTTATCTAAATAATTAAACTTTCCTAATCTAATTAGAGAATACTGCGCCAATCTAATCTAAAACATAACAGTAAGGCAAAGGCAGGCTTATAGTTTTTGGCAAGTCCTTTTTTGGAGGTATCCACTGTACAGCACTGTAACTGACTGCAACTCTTACGCTGTACTTTATGTTGGTATAAATTAGATATATTGTGTTTTAGGACAAATTATATATTTTGGAAGCAAATGAAAAGAAGAGTTTGTATGTGATAGCGACAAGAGAGAACAGGTATATGTACATCATAATTTATTTCAGCATTTTGCCACTCCAGTGGCAGAGAGCGATAAAGCCCTGACTATGTCTCAGCCAACCTGTATTTGATTAGTGGCTTGGTCAACTTATGGAGTGGTAGGGATTAAAGGGCATTACCATTCTGTGGTGAGAGGGTAGATGAATAGGCATCTTGGTGTCGATCCGTGGTGGAGGCTGGGACAGCACCTTAATAGGCATGTCTGACAAACAGGGGGTGAGCAGTGACATAGCAGAGCAGCTGTGGAGGTGGGGTGATACATTCACACATCTCCACTGTATGGCTGGCCCTTAGGCATACCATTAGATCTGCAGGGGAGGGGAAAGTGGGTATATCATACAAGAACATTTCCCTCCGAATGGATTCAAGAACATGCTGAGACCCTGAATATTTAGTGTCACAACCAGGCCTAGCAATGCCAGAGTAGTACAGTGGAGCAATAGAGACAGCAGGAAGTCCTGGCCTCATGGGTATTGGGGTGCAAGGCAAGTAACAATGAACGACTTGGAGTTGTAAAAAAATTCGATCCAAAAAAAAAAGAAAAAAGATTATTTCAGCATGTTCAGTTGTAAAACAGTCTAGCATAGTCTTGATATTTTTCTAAAGAAATGGAACAAGGTGGTATCATCATAACTTGTCTAGAAAGTGAGTCTTTGCAATACTATGCTTAAGACTAGAATGCATGTTCTGTGGATAATATCTTTATATTCACTGCATTATGCCAGTTTTCTGCTTAGTCTATTCCTCCGCTTTTATTTTACTTCAGGTTATTATTTTATGTATTTTTGAAGGCAGCGCTTTGAGGTCTGACTGTTATATTGTAGTTTAATTGTTTTTAATTTATTTTTGGACAAAGGAAATAAAGCTTTGTTAAAAAAACATAGTTACACAAAGAATCAGAAAGATACAGTACTAAACCCTGTAAACTGAATAATCTGATAAAGTTATGCTAAAAACAAAGCCTGTAACACACAAGGCATGTAACACACAAAGTCAGAGACATTTACTTGTCTTTTTGATTTTTGTGGCAACAGTGGGGACTCCTGGGAAACTCTGACCAGAAGGTCTGTGGGTTATTAGGAACCGAACTATATAACTATTCCATGACTGGCATGACCTTAGCAGCAGTATCAAGGCTGAGGATTGTCTTAAAAAGAAATAAAGTACAATATAACTAAATAAGTAAAAAATATAGAGCATGGTTCCCTTTTACATTAATACAATAAATACATAAATAAAGAGACAATGCTTCCAAAAACAACCACTCACCTAAATCATCCCATAGAAATGAAACCCATATTTATTTAAATGAAACAAAGCAAAATAAAAAAATATAAAAGTAAAATTTGTTTATTATTTTATTTTATTTATTTTATTTGACATTTGTTGACTGGGTTAGTCCGACTGAGCCAAGGCCCTTTTTCCGTGGAGGCCCAGGGAGAAAAGCTCCATAAACTGCAAGAAAAATAGTAGCACAACAGAAAACTCAGATACAATAAAAAGTAAAGATCAAGAAGTAAGAATTACAAATTGAATATTTAAGGATGAAAATGCAAAATTTCAATGATGTGGTTAACACATTCATAGAGTATATGCATACCATCAAATAAGTCAAGCTGAGCAATCTTTTCAGAGAATAAGTCAAGAGTACTTCAGTCAGCTGATCTGCAAATATGCTGTAAATAGAGAGGAAAACTTATTTGATAGACAGGTTAGTTAGTTTTGAAGGAGTCGATGCTAATGGTGTGAGACATTCAAGGAGGGTAGTTACAGTGACATATTCAAATCCTGTTAAGATAGATTTTAATGGCAGTTTTGAATTTATGTGGGTGACTGATTTTTCTAACATCCGAGGAAAAATTATTCCAGGGTTGAGCTAGGAAGTAACTGTACAGGTTTTGCCCTATTTTCGTTTTAGCCTTGTAGATTTGGAGCAGATTTTGTTTTGAGTTCACAGGGACCTTGGTGGGGAGTAGAGCGAGACTACTGATGTAATGTTGGGGCAGTAAGAGGGCAGAAACAATACAGAGTGAGTCATTTGAAGTTGTGATAGAATCAGCTGGTGAGGAATTTCTAGCCAGCTTAACTTTTTAAGAATAAGGCAGTGGTGTGAGTGGTAGGAATGATTGGCTATGAATCTTGTTACTTTATTGTAGGTTGTTTCAAGTTTAGTTTGAAGAGTGGTTTGCAGGTTAGTAAGTGTAGAACAGAGTGTGTGTGCTGTATCTTTAAGAAACATTTCAAAGACTGAACATGCATATAAATAGCAAGCATGTGTTAGCTTCAGTGCCATTTTGAGAGTGCAGCCAGAGAGTGAGCATGGGTGAATGTAATAGCTAGTTTGTATATAAGTTTATTTAAGTTAAGGTGATGAAGCCTCAATCCTGATGTGTTTTTTACATAATAAAGCTGCTTGAATAGAACCCACAAAGACTTGTCTATTACATCCTGACTTCAGGAGTGACAGTAAGTATTTGAGAGCCATAAAGTAGGGTAGGGAGGAAGTAGGCATGGGATAGTGAGACATTAGCTTTATTTGATAGAAATTTCTTGTTCCTATATAGGAGTCCAAGTTTTTGGTGGGCTTTCTTAATGTTATTTAGAACATGCAGATCAAATTTGAGTTAGTCATCAATGATAACCCCTAACAAATTGGTATGTGATTCGACAGAGATTGGGGTGTTGTCGAGGGATGAGATAGAAAAGGAGGATTTTAGATGGCTCATCATTTTGGGAATGAAAAGGAGGAACTTAGTCTTTTTGGATTTAGAATAAGCTGGTTCTTAGTGAGCCAATTTTCTCTGGATAAGAAGGATTTCTGTTTAATTGTGTTAAGGTCAGTAAAAGATTTAGCTATGGTGATAATGGTGGAGTTGTCTGCATATTGCACCAGTGATGACTGGAGGCATGAAGTATATAAAAGAATGGTAAAGATGTTCAACAGTAATGGACCAAGGATAGATCCTTGGGGTACACCTGTCTTGATAGGAAGAACAGGGGAAGTTGCAGACAGCCACTTAACAGATTGGAGTTGGCCATTAAAGTAGATAGTGAACCAGGAGATAGTGGGAGTGGAAAGGTTCTGAGAGCTTGTGCAGTAGGAGGAGGTGGGAGATGGTGTTGAATGCCTTTGACAGATAAAGGAACAGGCATGATAGAAGTTTATTATGGTCTCTGGCTTGCGATATGGTGTTTATGAAGGAAATTAGGGGAGTGGAGGTGCTATGCTTAGGTCAAAAGCCATGTTGAGAGGAAGTGAGAAGATTCTCTTGTAAGAGGAAGTGAAGGATTTGCTTTTGTATACATTTCTCAAGAATTTTAGAGAGGGAGATAGGATTGAAATGGGCCTGAAGTTAGCAAGTTCAGGAGTTACCTCCCGTGAGGATTGATAAGGTATGCAAATGTTTCCAGATCGTAGGAATTTTGGATTCAGTAATGGACCTTTTAATGCGAATTGAGAGGGGGAGGGTAAGAGTGTTAGCAGATTTCTGGAGAAAGAGAGGTGGTGAATTATCAGCAGAGGGCAGCAAGGTTTAAGCTTTTGTAGCAAGGATATAATGAACTGTTGGAAACTGTTTTTATTGAGAAGGCTGGGGAGGGGGCATAGTAGGTGGAAGAGGTAAGGAGGATATAAGCAACTGGGTTGGGGTTGATTTGAACTGACAGTTTTCTGATGGTATTTATGTAATAAGAGTTGAAGTTAGTCGCTGTTTCAAGTGGAGTGTTGTTGGGACATGGTTGAGGGGATGAGGGGTTTCCAGGATGAAGAATTTAGTTAATGGCATGCTAGAATTTCTTTGGACTGGCAAAGTTTAGAGTTGCAGGGTTATTATAGATCTTCTTCTTCTCATTGTAGATGGATGTCGTAGTTAGGTTGTCAAGTTCTTTATAGTGTAGAAGGTGGGAAGGGTGCTTAGTTTTGGACCAGATCTTCCAGGCTTTGTCCTTTTTTTACATTAGGGAGTGGGTGGACAGTGTAAGCCAAGGAGATACAATAGATTTTATTCTTACTGTATGCAAAGCGGCAAGGGAGTTGAGAATGTTAAGGAATATGGAATTGAATTCCTAAATGGCATCATCCAGGGGTAGGTGGTTGAAGAATTTCTAGTTGACAGCAGAGAGATGGTTGTTGAGTATATCAGAGTTGTAGTTGGACAATTTTTGACAGGTTTTGAAATTGTTTGATCTGGTGTAGTGAGGAGAGAATTTGAGAACTTTAACTGAACAGTGGTCGCTGAGCATCTGGCAAGGTTTCTGGGAAGTGATTTTAAGGGAATGTGAGACAAGAATCCAGTCAAGAAAAGAGGTTGAATTTCATGACTTGTTGGTGTGGGTAGGAGTGTTGATTAATTGGGTGAAGCCATGTAAATTAATGAAGGCGTTTGGAGGGTTTGAGGAGAGGGATACCCAATTAATGTTGACGTCATCCAAGATGACAGTATCATTTGGTAAGCACTGAGTGAGGCAGGAGAGCATATTTCTAGTATGGGGATATTGTCGCTGGGGGTTATGTAAATTACAACAATGCTAAATACATTGTGTGCATTTAGTCTGCATTTAGTAGTTCTGCAGGTGAGGCAGAGGGGGGTGGGGATATGTGGGGGGGTGACTGTGAGGTGGTTGGAGAACATGATGGCAACTCCTCCACCTTTTTTCTGAGTTCAATCAAGTCTAAAGATGTAGCCTGTGGGTCGGAAGTCTTTGTCAGGAATGTGGGGTTTCAACCAAGTTTCACTGAGAGTTAGGCTATCAGGAGAGTGATGGGTTATCCAGACATGGAGTTCACTGATTTTATTTACTATGCTTCTTAAATTCATGTTTAGTGGGGATGTTAGGCTGAGTAGAGATGGGGTACTTGAGCACTGAGTTAGGGAAAGAGGAGTTTTCATGTCCTGGGTGGGATGGATATCACCAGATAGGAGCAAAATAAGTAAAATAAAAAAAAAAACTGACAGCAACTACCTAATCAGAAAGTGTCATCAGAAAAATTGACATGACAGTTACTATCTATAATGAACTGTGATTTATTTATGCATTTATTTATTTATTCATTTCATAGTTGCTAACCTTGTAGATATGCTTGTCTAAGGACTGGTTTCATCCATGACACCTATCAATCATGGCAACAATAATACAGAAAAATAAGCAGCATTTAATATGGTGAGTTCACATTGCATGTCAAAGCTGACAATAGAAGATGTAGTCTTTCTGAACAATCATGTCACTGTCCTTGATTAAGACAACAGTTTAAATGTGAATCCATTCCACACTTGAACAGAAATTCAGTACATTGTAGAACTACTGTACTAAAGAGCTTAATGCTTATAACAGGTGTCATTCTACCTCCCATAAAGCACACTTAAGTAAACTTGTAAAGAGATTTAGAAGACCACTAGTAAGCTTGAAGCTGAATATCAGTTTAAAATAGCCAGTAAACCCAGAATTCTTAACCATGATGGGAAGATACGACCAAATACCCAACAATGGTCAAATTTAGTCCACAATAAAGCTGTACACTCTGACAAGATGAAATGACTAGAGAACTAGCTGATAAATAGAACTAGCTGACACATTTGGTACAAATTTTACATCACCCACAGTTATAGCAATTCCACAGATTCCACAATCCCAACCACCCATTTGATTATTATGGAACAAATTTTCTCAGACTTCTCAAAAGCTAGGAACATCTCATTCACTGAACCTGATAATATACAAGGTTGTCAAATAAGGCCTATCTGAATCTCTACTTTACCGCTTTAAAATAAGTCTAACCCTGGGTACATTTCTGAAGCCCATCAAACCGCCATTGTAATGTCATAACACAAGGATGGCCCATCAACAAACCCTGGAATCCACAGACTAGTTTGTCTCACTAGCCTCATATAAAAAGCTGTGAGCTATTATTTCAGACATTACTAATCTTGACGTTGAAAATCTCTTAACCCTGGACTCTCAGCAAATTAGTTTATCAAAGGAAGGTCCTGCCATTTCAACCTCAATAATTTCTTTGAAAACATAAGTGAAGCAATGGATAGTGATGATGCAGTTCGTACAGTGTATCTAAACCTGGCAAAGGATCTTGGCACTATTCCCCATGCAAGTTTTTTTTTCAGGCTCATAAATCTGAATGTAAATCCTTATGCTGTTAGGTGGATTGATAACTGGTTGTCTGACAGAACCAATGCGATTAGAGTCAGAGGTGCCAATTTTTCAAGCAAAAAGGTTACCACTGGCATACCACAGGACTCACAGTTAACCCCTCTCCAGGCCAGCACTCTGGACTTATGGTCATCTTAGTTTGCAGATGACAGTAACCTGAGTGTTGTTATTTGATATTCCACTGCCTCACACTTACTCTATCAAATGTTAATCCATGTTAACAATTGTTGCAAAGACAATGGCCTCAAATTAACTGTGAAGAAATATAGCATAGCTCATTTTACTAACAAAATATTTTCACATAATATATAGGTGATACATCCTTCCAATCAGACACTATCATAAAGGGTCTAGGCACTATGGTTGATAATTCCTTATCATTTCACCATCATGTCTCCACAGGTGTTCAGAAAGTCTTTTATCTGGCTCATATAATTTCCAAAGGCATTTCCAGTATGTCCAAAGACATCTTACTTTGTCTTTACTCACATCTCATGAGACTGGTTACCAAATATAATGTACCTTTTGGAATGTATTTGTCTAAACATAACATTCAACATGAGTGACCTTAGAGGTTCATGACTAAAAAGATCAGCAGCATCAGAAATGATGAATTACCACATAAGTGGCAGCCCCCTTAATACAGAAGAGGTAATAAGAGATCTGTGGACCAAGGTAGAAAGTAATCTCTCCTTTGACAATCATATTGCCAAAGTAGTTAGGAAATCCTTCTATGTGGCCCATCTAATTACTAAAGGGTTCGCATCTAGAAATAAAGAGGTTATAATGCCCCTCTACTCATGACTCATCAGACCCATCATAGAGTACAATACCCCATTTAGGATGTACCTCACAAGACACTTCCAACAGCTGTAAAGACCACAAAAGTACCTCACCAAGAGGATTACTGGCCTCAAACATATGTCCTATGCAGCCTGAATGAAAAAACTTCCGGCGGTACTCAGTGGCATATCACTTACTCAGAGGTGATCTCTGCCTGAATTACAAAGCCATGTCCAACTCAGAATTGATGGACATGCTCCACCTAAAGAAATCCAAGTCACTGTGTGCCACGCGCTCTAGTGAGCTAAACCTTGCCACAACAATAAATAGAACATACTGGAGGGATAGATTCCTGTCACAGAGACTCCCCATGCTTTGGAACAAAGTTCCAAACTACAATAGGCAGATCCCCTCACTAACACTCTTCAAGAGAAACCTTGTCGAGTGGATGGGTAACAGAAAATACACCCCTGGGATCACTTTGTTGGCTCTGCTTGACAGAGGATCAGTTAATTAATCGATGGGGTGGCGAAAGCCGACACACTCTGGCTAGGCTTATAAATGCCCTAGGGCAGATAGCCTAGTACCTACATATGAACCTATGAAATCTTAATTATCAGGCAAACTGTCAACTTTCTTTCTCTACTCAGACTCTTACAGACTCCACTATGGACATTGGGGTCTAGTCTGTTGAGCCATGAAAAGACCCAACTCAGTTTGACCTCCTACTTCTTCCCAGAGCAAATGGTACTTCATATACCAGATTAAAGGAACTAAACCTTCATCGACAAATGAACACACTGGAATGATAGGACAAATAAAGTCTACTAAAGCCAAATTTTATGTAAATTTGGTCTCCCAGGGCAAGGACACACACAAGGCATTATTTACCTATGTCCCCAACCTCAAATGCAATATACAATTATGTGCAGAGCTCATTGTAAATGGAGACACCTATACTGAGCCACAATACATAGCAAACCAACTGGCCAACAATTTCACCATCAACTTTATCCCTCTCTCTCTCTCTCAACATTCTATCAGGAAATACCCTCAAATATAACTCTCCCTGCTATTACTGGGGAACAAGTCCTTAATGCTCTCTACAAGTCCAAGAACACTGCATCACTTGGCCCAGGCAATATTCCAAGATGCCTTCTAAATAGCATGAAACATGACCTATCAGGCCCTCTGGAATTGATATTTTACCTGTAGCCTTCAAACAGACCTCATGCTTCATGAATGGAGAACAGCAACAGTCATCCCTCTGCACAAAGGTGGGCCACCTAATGACCTTATAAACTACAGACCAATACGTTTCACTAGTCTCATATGCAAAGCCATGGAAAGAACTATGATTGAAATGATCAGTAATGACATAGGAAACCTCCAGACACTGGACCCAACCCAATCTGGTTTAGTCAAGTGTGGGTCATGCCTACTCAGCCTGGTGGACTTCTTTAAGAAGGCCACCAAAGCAATGGATGAGTGCAAAATTGTTCACACTGCCTACCTTGACCTAATTTGACACAATACCCTACTCATACATTGTTGGCAAACTCAAGAAGTTAGTTACAAGCCCTTATGCTATCTGGTGGCTAGCCAACTGGCTTGCAGACAGGACACAGGAAGCTAGAATTGGACAGTTCACCTCTACAAGGAGGCCAGTCACAAGAGTATTGCCTCAGGGATCGATCCTATGACCACTCATTTTCAGCATTTACATCTTTGATGTCAAGGCCAATATCAATGTTCCCTGACTGACTAAATTTGCTGCTGATTTCAAATTAGGAGCTGTCATTGAATCTGCCTCTGACACAAATGTTCTACAGGAAGGGCTGATACAGACAAATAACTGATGACAGAGCCATGGACTAAAACTAAATGCCAAAAAATGCATAATAGTATCCTACTGAAAGTCATCCATCCCTGGTAACTATCATATTGACAACACAACCCTAAGAGCTGACCCTGTAGCCAGGGACTGGGAGATACACATAGACAGCAATTTAGCCTTTGACCATCACATGTTTACTGTAGTGAGGAAGTCATTCTATGTTGTGTAAGTTATAAAAAAAGGTATGGTATCTAGTTCCAAGGAAACCATTGTTCCACTGTATTCAGCATTCATCAGACCTGTCATTGAGTACAATGCCCCCTTTGGTATTTAGTGACTCAAGCCTATCCAACAATGTGAACATCCACGGAGGTGCCTCACTAAAAGAATACAGGATGTAAGTAACATATCCTGTGTAGACCACCTCAAAGCCCTATCCCTGTATTCTGTCTCCTACACACTGTTGAGAGGAGATCTATGCTTGGCATACAAGGCATTGTCATACCCAATCTGATGGACTTCCTCCATATTTGTAAAACAAAGAGCACCAGACTTACCAGTTCAAAAGACTTAAACCTTGCCTGTGATATAAATAGGACCTGCTGCAGAGACAGGTATGTATCCCAGAGATGACCTTTTCTCTGGAACAAGCTCCCCATCCATGTGAAGCAGAGTTCTTCCCTAACCCAATTAACTGTAACTTGGATAATTGGATGGAGAACAGGAATTTCATCCCTGGTTTAGTACTTATGTCTGTAATGGACACCGGTAACCTGTAAATGTTTCATCTTCCAAGCCCTTGCTTACACTTTTTATGAGTACCAGAACTTGTCAGAGATGTGGCCTTTAGCATAGTAAACACCTATGAACCTATGAACTTATATCTCAAAGTATCCCTCACTTCTGGACCAACCTTCTACTACATGTCAAACAGAGAAGCATCCTTGCCACCTTTGTGGTAAACCTAGATAATTGGATGAGCTGCTCAAATTCTCCCTTGACCCATCTTACTTTCACCCTCCTTGAATCTGAAGGGAATTATTAAATAGGGTTTTTGCAAGGCTTCTAAAGGTCTGCAGATTAATTCCCTAGTACTTAGCCATGAACATTTGAAGCAAGGTATTATAGTTGTCTACTTCCATATCTAGATTAATAAAATTATCTATCTTATGTAAAAAATATATATATACATATATATATATATATATATATATATATATATATATATATATATATATATATACATGTGTGTGTATGTCTATGCATACATATCTATATCTATATATCTATATCTATATAGACACACACACACACAAATAAATATATATATATATATATATATATATATATATATATATATATATATATATATATATTTATATATATATATATATATATATATATATATATATATATATATATATATATATATATATATATATATGCATATATATATAGGGTCTATATTAGAACACCGAACTTTCAAAATTTCGAGTGTTTTAATATTGAACCCTAGTAATCAAAAATTTAAAACATCGAACATACAGAACAGCAAATTTTTTCCTAAGGAAAAAATTTGCTGTTCCAAAACACATACACACAACACAAGCACACCAAACAAACAGCAATCCACACACATACACCTAAACTCTTACACCTAACCCTACACTAAACTATACATACACCACTAACTATCCACTTACCTTAACCCAAACCCTAACCCTAAGTTCCGTCTCTATCGCACAGTTACCTCACCCGCGCCCTAACACTAAGTCACCTACCCTGCCCTAACCCTCACATCCACACAATCGCACACTTAACTGACCCGTGCCCTAACCCTAACTCACCTAACCTGCCCTAACCCTCACGTCCACACAATCGCACACTTACCTGAACCCGACCCGTAACTTTCCACCACAGCGCTGAAAATACTAAAGCAACAGAAATGGACAAACGTATTCTTTCCCTAGGAAAAAAATTTGGTTTTCTGTTTCTTCAATATTTTCAGCTGAAAACAAGTCTACATTAGAACACTCGAAATTTTGAAATGAAAGTTCGGTGTTCTAATATAGACCCTATATATATATATATATATATATATATATATATATATATATATATATATATATATATATATATATATACATATTTCATTACAGCCGAGTGACGCCTCCAGGCATTTATTTATTTATTTATTGGCATTTGTTAACTGGGTTTGTCCAACTGGGCTTGTGGCCCATTTTCAGTGGAGACCTGAGGAGAAAAGTTCCAGTAGTACATTTTAAAACAAGTACAATTTTAAACAATATTGATAGAATAGCAGTTATAGCAAAATGGTTCACATATGCTGGGTTACACGCATAAAGTTAAAGTTGCATTAAAAAGAAGCTAAGTAACAAATTTTCATTGATATAGTTCAATAGGTCAACAATAAACATTTTTTGTTTGTATAAAATTATGCAAATGCATAGTAGACACATTGGAGAGAGAGGTGTAATGAGGTACTAAGTATGGTCCTTTTGAGGGTACATAAAGGGAAGGAAGACTAGGTAGGGTCATGGCAAGGGCAGGTTCTGGAATTGAGAAAATAAGCTTTTAGTTCATTTTTAAAGTGTGAGGTGTGGGAGATTGAACACAAGTCAAGGGGAAGTTTGTTCCAAGCATGGGCAAGGGAGTGTTTGTAGAGTAGTTTGCCTACTGACCTTTTTGGGTGGTAGATATCAAGCAATTGTTGGTTAGATGTACGGAGGGTCCAGGATGGGATGTAGATGGAGACTAAGGAAGATAGAGATGGACAGAAGGAGGGTTTATAAAGAATAGAGTGTAGCATATGAAATTGATAAGATAGCAGAAATTGGGGAAGTTCAAGCCATTGAAGAGAGTTTAAAGAAATGCAGTGGTGTGAGTTATATGGGGAGTTAGTAATGAATCTGGCTATTTTATGGTAAGTCTGTTGGAGTTTGTTTAGAGTGGAGGCCTGGATATTGGTAAGAACTGGGGTGGTGTATAAGAGGGAGGGGAGGAGGAGTGCCTGGCCCAGGGTAAGTCTAGATTCAGGGGTTAGGAATTTTTTGTTCCGATATAGCAGATCTAGTTTCTGGTTTGTATTTTTTTATACATTGGAGTATGTGTAGGTTGAACATGAGTTTGTCATCGATAATGACCCCTAGGAGTTTTGTGTGGGTGTCAGGTCGGATAGTTGCATTGTTAGAAGATGTAATAAAAAAGGAGGTTTTGTGATAAGAAAGAGAATGGGGAAGGAAAAGTAGGAGTTTGGTATTTTTGGGATTTAGGATCAATTGGTTGTGAGAGAGCCATTGTTCAGTGGATAGTAGGGCCTATTGGTCAGGGAGTGTAGTTCAGGAATGCTATTTGAGATGGATATAAGTGTGGAGTTGTTGGCATACTGAATAAGGGAGGATTCTTTGCATGAGGTGTAAAGATCATTGGTGAATATGTTAAACAAAAGGGGTCCCAAGATGGAGCCTTGGGGAACACCAGTGGAGATGGGAAGGAAGGGTGAGGAGGATGAGAGCCATTTGACAGATTGTTCTCTGCCAGATAGGTAACTATTAAACCAGGCAAGTGTGGAGGTGGATAGGTGGAGATTTGTGAGTTTGGATAGTAGTAGAGGATGAGAGACAGTATCAAAGGCTTTGGAGAGATCTAGGAAAAGACAGGAAATGTGTTTATTGTTGTCTAGGGCCTCTGCAATGGTATGAGTAAAGGAGAGGAGGGCAGTGGTGGTGCTGTGGTGAAGACGAAATCCATGTTGGGTAGGGGGTGATTGAGAAGCTGTGAGTAAATACATTTTTCTAATATCTTGGAGAGGTGGGAAAGAATGTCAATGGGTCAGTAGTTTGAGGGGTCAGTGGAGTTTCCACCTTTATGAAGAGGGATAGTGAATAAAGATTTCCAAAGGGTGGAGACAGTTGATTCCAGAATAGATCAATTAATTAGTATAGATATAGGATAGGCAATTGAGTCAGCAGCAAGTTTGAGGAATGTCAGTGGAACGAGAGCAAGGTTTTAGCTTGAGTAGTAGAGATTTGATGTAAGTAATGGGAACTGGCTCAAAAGAAAACAAAGCTATGTTAGTAGGACTTGGAGAGGTGGGTGTCAAAGTAGAGTTTGGCTTAGAGGTTACCAGACTTTGGATGGAAGAGATAAAGTGTTTATTCAGGAGGGTAGCTGTTTCCTGAGAAGAAGAGTTAGGGTATGGAGAGGGGATTAGAGGGCTTTCCAGGATAGAGGATGTTGTTGAGAACTGACCAAAATTTTCGAGGATTGGATATGTTGTTAAGCTGAGCAGAGCTATAGTATAACTTTTTGTCATTACTTGTATATTTTTTGCAAGGTTCCTCAGTTGCCTGTATTTTTGAAGAAAAGGTGGTTGTTTAGTTTTAGTCCAGGTTTTCCAAGCATGACCTCTTTGTTTCATAAGGGACCTAGTCTCTTTGGAGAGCCAGGGATCATGGTTTGATTTTACTCTGATCTTCCTAGAGGGAGCTAAGGAGTTTAGAATATTCATGAAAATGCTATTGAAAGTGCTTACAGCATCGTTTAGGGGGAAGTGTTTTAGGACGGAGCAATCTATGTTGTGGAGAATGGAGTTAAATTGGGATGAATTCAAAGTCGATAGTTTTCGACAGTCTTTGATAAGGTGGGGTTTAGGAATATGGCAGTAGTGTCTTAAGATGGTGGTAGGGAGATGATCTCTGAGGGAATCAGGTAAGGTAGTGGGATTGTGGTATTGGTGGGGGGAATTGGTAAGTATCCAGTCTATGATGGCACTGGAAGTGGAATTTTTATGGAAACGAGTGAGAGATGTTATAAGTTGGTGGAAGCCGTGTAGGTGGATACTGAGTTGGGGGGAGTCAGTTGTGAGTTTGGACCAATCAATGTTGACATCACCAAGGATAAGTGTCTTATATGGTACGTTGTGGGAGAACCAGGATAGGATGTTTTCAAGAATGGGCAGATTGTTACCAGGAGGATGGTAGATAGCGGCAATTGCAAGTTTTTTGTGGGGATTCAGATGGCAGTTAAGGATGATGATTTCAGCTGGGAGGAAGTCAGGAATTGGGGAAGGGTATGGTGAGAGGTTAAGAATGTTTGAGTAGAGGATGGCAGTTACCTCCTACTGCTCCTCTAGCCATCAAATATTGCTTCTTCATATTTGCATTAATAATTTCAAAACCATGCTACATACAAGGTATTAAAATATTATTATACTGAAGCATACATGATGAGAAATGCAACTGTACTGATATTTGACCTCTGCCAATGAGTATTTGTTAGAACTGTAAGGTGATAACTTAATTTTTTAAAGGCTCAAGCCACACCCACTAGGAGTTAAAGGTACAAAATCAAAAGAGCTGTGCTGGGGAGAATGATATATATGGGTCTACCTGAGATGGTCAACAAGCCATTTGATCAACTTTCATTTGGTCGACAATTCATTTGGTCGACAGGCAGATTTGCCCCCCTCCCCAATGTTGTGCGACCCTGGAGTTGATATATATAGTTAGGGGGGGGCCACAGCCCCCACATTAGTGGTGGGGCGAAGCCCACAAAACATGCTTGTCGACCAAATGAATTGTCGACCAAATGAAAGTCGATCAAATGGCTTGTCGACCATCTCAGGTAGACCCAGATGTATATATATATATATATATATATATATATATATATATATATATATATATATATATATATATATATACATATATATATTTATATATTTGTGTGTATCTACTTTGATCTAGCGAATTTACGTTTCACCAAACTGTCAATTTGCAAACTCACTTATGTGAAAGTGCATTTTTTAAAAAATGCACTTTCATGTAAAAAAAAAACTAAAACCTAAATCAACAACAACCCCCCCCCACTAAACACAATTATGCAGGGGGGCAAGCCCCCCTGCACCCCCCATGTGGGGAGGCTGCATCCCCCACATACCCCCTACTTTAATATTCTCACTCCGAGATCGCACTACAGTGGGGAAAAGGGAATATTCCCTTATACCTACTGTACCACAATCTCAGCAATAGTTTGTTTAGTAGTACATCAACACTAAATATTGATGTACAACTAAAGTAACATGCAAACTGCATGTTTTTATTTCATTTCTGTTTTTTTTAATTCTGTTCTTACACGAATGTGCATTTTCAAAAAAATGCACTTTCGCGTAATTGAGTTCATGAATTTACTTTTCAATGAAATGTGGAGATCCATATTTATATATATCTATATATATATATATATATATATATATAGAGAGAGAGAGAGAGAAAGAGAGACATTTCCATGTGTGGGTCTATGTCATTCCATTAAACCTATTTGATTAAAAACTCATTTAACAGAAAAATCATTTGATAGAAAACCTTCTCTGTAATAAACATATCACAAAAATGTTTTTTCAGGGGGGCAAAGCCCAGATCCGGGGTACAACATGATGCTGACCATCACGATCCACACATACTCTTCTAGGCTCAATTTTCTAATAGCTTCTATAATAACAAATGACACCACGGGACACTTTCTACACACTGTTACATCTTTCAGTCAGATGAATTCTCAGTCAAATGGGTTTGACCATTTGGGATTTAATGAAATGACAAAGACCCATAGATATGTAGACATAGAGATAAAGTGTTCATGTAAATATGCATATATATGTGCATATATTTTATTAACCTCTGCCCTAGTGCCCTTGCAGCCTTAAATCATAGTTAAACTGTGTCTTTGGACCAGCCCATTTATCAGATTAATAATGATTGATAAATAAACCAGTAATCCTAATTCTAAGCAAGGAATTGCTTTGTATCTCTAGACTTAAAAGCTAGGTATTTAAAGAATCTTAGAATGGAAATTTTGTCTGCAGTTGTTCTTAAGCAATGCTACCACTATGTATGCAGACAAAGTAAGTTTGGATAACCTGCACTTTGCATCCTGCAACAGACACACTTTTTCATGATGGATTTGTACTGGGTTTTGAACCAGTTTTTGTACATAGTAGGGGGGATAATTTAAAAAGTATCTTGGAGAGAAAAAGTAAGAGTCAGTACAAATCCATCATGAAAAAGTGTGGCTTTTGTAGATGGTGTAGGTATATTAATGAGGGTAGTTATGTATGTGTATATGGCTACAAGTACACCATCTCTTGTCCAGGACAATGTAATTGCTGCACGAAGAATATAATTTACTTGGCATCATGTTCATCTTGTGAGGCATGCTATGTGGGTAAGACCATTAGAAGGTTGCAGGATAGAATTGCAGAACATGTTAGATCTATCAGGAAGAAGGACAAGCACAATGCACTTTATTTACACAGTACTAAATGTTTGAATTTTAACAAATTTACATTTTTTGTGATAGGACGTGTTTTAGATTGTGGAGAAGGGGGAGATATAGTCAACAAAGTGGGGGCTTTAGAAACGGAATGGCAACTAAGATTGGATGCCTGTAGGCCCCTGGGCTTGAATGACTATATTTCGATCAAACCCATGTTAAAATTAAGGTCTCAGTTATTATGAAGAGTGTATACAATGGTTACATGGGACCTAATGATTATGGGCATTATATGCATATATTCCATGTATTGTAGTGGTAGTTGTATATGCACAAGTTTTTTTAGTTAGTTTTTAAGGAAATGTTTGGTATTTTATCTGGTTGCTAATATGAAAGTATTAATGTGTTAATTATTTGTTATAAATATATAGGAGGTTGTGTAATAAGGCATTACTAGAATATTAGGAATTAACATTAGACACACTATTTTATGAAAATGACATCACCATGTATGATTTATAGAATTTATAATTGTTTATTTTTTTATTTAATTCTTATTGTTGTTTTTAACTTAGTAATATGTAGATATGTAACAATGAATTAATTAGTTGATATAATTTATTTGTAAAGATTATGGGGTTTTGTATGTATGGGGGTGTGGTTTATGAATTGTTCCAATGAGCTTTGAGTGTTTATTATATAAAGAGCATTTGAATGTAAGATAAATGACTCTGAGGAAGCCAGATTGCTGGCGAAAGCGCTTAGTCGTGGTTCTATTTCAATAAATATACAGTTTTTGTCAACTTGAATGGTTCAGTTTCAGTTTTCAGTTTTAACGTTGCTTACAGTGGATTGGACTGCACTTTGTGGTTGCCGTATTTTTTTATGTTGATTCAGCCCCAGTGGGTGGTACGTTTTTGAATTTACAGTTACCTATCCAATCATCCAGATTGCATTAGAAGAGGGCCAATGAGGTGTTCTGTCTGACATGAAGTGGGAGTCTGTTCCAAAAGTGTGCTAGCCTCTGGGAGACAAATCTCTCCCTCCAGCAGGTTCTGTTAATGTCAAATACCAGGTTAAGGTCTTTAGAGTGAGTAACCTGTGTACTATTTGGGTTGTGGGTATACAGCATTTCCAATAAAGCAGGGTCAGAAATTGCCTTATATGCAAGGCAGAGATTGTATCTGAGTTGTATGTATGAAACAGAATAAAGTGACAATGATTTCAGATGATCCACATAGAACAGATGCTGAATACCTTGAATTTTCCATGTAAGGAACCTTTGTGGTCTATCCAATTACTGCTGGTGCTTGGAAATGTACCTACCAAAAGGGGCGTTGTACTCAGTTATTGGCCAATGAGGGAAGAGTACAGGGAGGTTATAACTTCATTTTTTCAGGAGGCAATGCCCTTACTTATGAGATGAGCAATATAGAATGCTCTTCTTACCACTGTGGATACACGTTGATCAAAGGTAATGTTGCTGTCAACCTGTGTGTTCAGGTCTCTCACCACACAGTGCATACTTAAGGTGCTGCTATTAATGTGGTGGTTAACAGGAACATTGCTCTTACTGAAAGAGATTATAATGTTTTTTTTTTTTTTTTTTGCATTGAGTTTAAGGCCATGACTTTGGCACCAATCATTTCTTTGTGTAAAACCCTCTTGTAGGATGTTGACATAATTTGGAAATACTATGACCACTCCCAGTTTGCTGTTATCAGCCACAGACCTTTAGTTTTTGCCTGTACTTCTGAGAAATAGATTACAAACTGTGGAGGTCACAGGACTAATCCTCGTGGAACACCACTGGTTACAGGTCTGCCGTTGACTATAAATGTTCTATCAGTGAGCCAGTTAGCAACCCATCTAATGATAAAAGGGTTGATATCTAGCTGGGTGAGTTTGTTAATGATGTCTGAGTGGAGGATAGTGTCAAATGTCTTGGCTAAGTCTAGGTAAACTATATGTACAGATTTTCCTTTGTCGAGGGCTTTGGTGACTGTCTCAACAAAGTCCACCTGGTTTAACAGACATGATCTCCCTTTGACAAATCCACACTGACTAGGGTTAAGTGTTTGTAGATTACCTATATCTTTGTTGATAAGGTCCATGAGGATTCACTCCATGGCCTTGCAAATAAGGCTAGTCAGGCTAATATGTCTATAGTTCTCAGAGTCAGTGGAAGCATCACCTTTGTGCATGGGAATAATGGTGGCTGTTTTCCATTCAGCATGGATGAAGCTGGTGTTTAGACTATGATTGAAAAGAATACACAATGGTGTTGCTAATTCTTGTTGGAACCCATGTAGGACATGGCCTGGGATGTTATCAGGTCCCATAGATGCTGTGTTTTTGGCCTTAGAGAGGGTATTTATAACCTGCTCTTTAGAGATACAAGGTAAGGGAAAGGTTGTAGGTTTGCCATGGGGTATGTGTGGCGGGGACAGGGGAGTGAAGTTTTCACAGAACCTGTTGCCCAACAAGTTACCTATGTCCACAGTCTCAGTATATGTGGTATCATTAACTACCTGTTTGGAACAAATGTGGGCCTTTCCTTTTAGGTTATGGATGCAACTAAAGAATGCCCTATGGTTGTCTTTAATTGAGGAAGCTAATTTGGAATTTGTAGTTTGCTTTGGAGGACTTCACAAGAAGTCTTATTTGCTTGTTTAAGCAGAGGAGGGAGTGTTTCCAGTTTAGGGCTCACTATCTCTTACTCTTAGACAGCAATTTCTTCTTTTCCTTATTCAGCCTGGTGAGAAGGACATATGTGTGTTTTACGATGGAATCACCTATGACTAATATGTTTGGTTTTGTGTTTCACCTTAAGGTCTTGACAGGTGAGACACTGGTGCACAAGCTATTATGTGTGTTGTGCTCTACAGAGGAAGTATTATGTGTAGCATGCTAGTGTTTGTGAGGGCTTTGGTATTTAGGTATGTTTCTGATGAGGACCTCCACATATGTACATATATGTGATGTGGTTTTGTGTGGAGTAGGAAGGAAGGTGTGCATGCTGACAAATCTGCTCATTGTCGTATATACTGACTGGTGTGTGAGAGAGCATGGTTGAGTTTGTGTAGACTAGGAGTAGAGGATTGTCAGTGAACATAAGGCACTTGCCATACTGCCTCAGGGTGCCCATGTTGACTGAGCTGGCATGAGAAATTCTGGGAAATTGTCAGCCTATAGTGTTAGTTAAATTTATATGGTCAGAAACAGAGGTTACACTTAGGAATGGCTAGTGGGTGAGAGGTGTGTTAATACCTCTAGGGCTAGGATTAGTGTTCCACCTGACTGTAGAGCATGGCCACAAAAAAACTCTGGAGGACCACAAGCAAAGTGCCAAGAGAAAATTCAATAAGCAAAACACTGGCATCGATAACCACCAGGGGTAACCACCGCTGCGTAAAAGTGCACAGTGGTGCACTACACACAAAAAAAAACCAAACAAATGCAGGACTTAAATAAAACAAGAAATAACCCTTTTAACTCAACCTCTCCAATAAGGGTACTCTGAACTCTTTTCCAATCACCCTTGATTAGATGGGACCCAGACAGCACTCTCCTCCCACAAGGATGCAAAAGAGCCTTCATCAACAAAGATGGCTTGAATTTGATGATGAGAAGCTACAAAATAGACCCAGAGACAGCAAACCTAGAACAGGGCTATGCTACAGCTGAACTAGTACAGTATATAGTAAAATGTGTAAAAAAAAAGTTCAGATAATTCAAACAGACAGCAGAATACAAATACAAATTAAATGTGCAATGTATGAGGAAAAACAAGCACTTACAGTTAGTTGGAATCAACAGATACCTCAGATTTTTCAGTATTTCAGTGAAGAGCTGGTTTTAGTGCTCAGGTGGTACCAAACAGTCTAGAGTCAGCAAGTAGGAATCTGGCCTATGCTATAAAATACAGAAGTATGAGAAATTCAAAGTGCATAAAATCATAGCCATAACAGCAAAAACAGTTTAAATAAAGCAGCAATTCCCATTTTAGAAGGGTGTAGGCCACAATCCCTCTCCACAACAGTCTAGACCACAAATCTTCCTAAAGTAAAAAAATGTTTTTGGAGCAGAAGTATGTAAGTCAGAACTAAGACATTTCAGAATAACATACACAATATGCCTTCAACCAGTAATTTCCAACTTAGAAGGGTATAGGCTATCCTCTCATGCCACAAGATTTTAGACCACAAATCTTCCTAATATGGAAGTAACTGGTTTGGAACCCAAGTGCTTACACCAGAATAAAGACACTTAGAATAATAGGCACAATAAGACTTCACCAGCAGTTCCCATCTTAGAAGTGTGTAGGCCATACTCTCTTTCCAAAAGAGTCTAGACCACAACCCTCATAATGTAAAATAACTGGTTTGGAACCCAAGTATTTAAACCAGAATAAAGAAACTTAGAATAACAGACACAATAAGCCTTCACAAATTCTAAGCTTAGAAGGGTGTAGTCCACACTCCCCTGCCACAAGACTCTAGACCACAACCCTACTAATGTAAAATAACTGGTTTGGAACCCAAGTGCTTAAACCAGAAGTAAGACACTTTCAGAATAATAGACACAATGAGCCTTCAACCAGTAATTCCCAGCTTAGAAGGTCAGAGACTCCCCTTTCCTCCCAAAAGAGTATAGACCACAACAATTCTTATAATTCTTAATGCAAAATAACTGAACTGAAGCCAAGTTCTTAAACCAAAAATAAGAGGCTTAAAAAAAACAATTACAATTTAATCAGGCTACTGATGAGCAGTAATAAATGCAATATAATCAATGCAACTGAACACTTAGGAACAAGCAGCAAAAACAAAATAAAGTAATAAAGTAGGAAGAACAACAAATACAGTAAAAGCAGCTGAAAAGTGTATTTGTAAGTATTAGGGGAGGAAACAAAAGATAATTCAAGGTTACAAAACTAAGGGGGTGGGCCTTCCCAAATGACATCACTGTACTCAGTAAAATGAGCTGATGTGCTAGGACTGGGAGGACTGTCCAATATTAAATTTATAGTAGAGGCGGACAACTCAAAATCCACCAAGTTTTAACAATACAACAGTTGAGCTGGTGGGTGAGAAAAAATGGAATCAGAGATCTGAACAGAATTAAGGATTCTTGCAATATAAAGAATCATTGGAAATAAGTTCACTAACCCTGATAAATGTTCACAACACACAAAAACTTTGCAAAACTTAGAAATATTTTGGCAAACTCAGAACAGCTTTTGCAGAATACTGTTAAAACAAAAACATAAGCACAGTACAATTACAAGCAGGTAGAGTTTCTTTAGCAAGTACAAGCTGAAAAACAGTAAAAAATGCAGCACAGAATTATTAAATTTCACTGAAAAGATAGAGCTAGTGCAAAATATATATATACTTATATCAGCTTTGTATTTCCAGATGGTTTTAGAAGCAATCCAATTTTTGTAGCCACAGGCACAAGGAAGCTCTGAGCAGAATCTTACAAAATGAAATTCTTTTCTACTAGCAAGATTAAATAGTTTTTTGAAGTTAAACCCTCTGGCCAATCAGATAAGAACACAAGAAGCTGTTGACCATCAGTTCCCACCTTAATAAAATGGAGACAGAGTTCAGAACAGAATTAATGATTCCTGCAATATCAAAAATCCTTGGAAATAACTTCACTCAGCTTGATAGATGTTCACAACTCACAAAAACTTTGCAAAACTTAGAAATATTTTGGCAAACTCAGAACAGCTTTTGCATAATACTGTTAAAACAAAAACGTTAGTGCAGTACAATAACAAGCAGGTGGAGCTTCTTTAGCAAATGCAGACTGAAAAACAGTGGAAAATTTTCAACCAAATAAATAAATGCAGCACAGACTTATTAAATATCACTGAAACAGAGATAGTGCAAAAAATATACTTATGTCAGCTTTGTATTTTCAGATCAAAGGATAAGGTATTTCAATGTCTCCCATGGTGATGATGGATAACGTCTTGATATAAACCTCAGTGACCTGAATTTAAACAGTAACTTTAGCTGTGAAGAAGTCAATGTGAGGAGGATAAGATGGGTGGCTAACAATGGTCAGTGGTCCTGGGAAGAAGGTATGGCACTTCATTGTGCTGTGATGTTTGGACACGCAGAATAGGAGATTGCTGTGACTGAATGCACCTGAGAGGGAATGAGCAATGACTTTTAATGCACACACTGTATGTGACTATAGCTCATGTACAGATGTGTGGCTGCCTGTGAGACTGTGTAGTGTGATGACTTTTAGTGCACACACTGTACTTGGCTATAGCTCATGTGCAGAGGTGTGGTTGCCTGTGAGACTGTGGAGTGCGATGACTTTTAGTGCACACACTGTACTTAACTATAGCTTATGTGCAGAGGTGTGGCTGCCTGTGAGACTGTGTAGTCTGATGACTTTTAGTGCACACACTGTCCTTGACTATAGCTCATGTGCAGAGGTGTGGCTGCCTGTGAGACTGTCGAGTGCGATGACTTTTAGTGCACACACTGTACTTGACTATAGCTCATGTGCAGAGGTGTGGCTGCCTGTGAGACTGTGTAGTGTGATGACTTTTAGTGCACCCACTGTCCTTGTCTATAGCTCATGTGCAGAGGTGTGGCTGCCTGTGAGACTGTGGAGTGTGATGACTTTTAGTGCACACACTGTCCTTGACTATAGCTCATATGCAGAGGTGTGGATGCCTGTGAGACTGTGTAGTGCAATGACTATTAGTGCACACACAGTACCTGTCTATAGCTCATGTGCAGAGGTGTGGATGCCTGTGAGAATGTACAGTGTAATGACTATTAGTGCACACGCTGCCTATAGCACATGTCTAGGTGTGTGGATGCCTGTGAGACTATGTAGTCCAATGACTATTAGTACACACACTGGTGATAGCGTATGTGCAGAGGTGTGGATGCCTGTGAGACTATGTAGTGCAATGACTATTAGTGCACACACTGTACTTATCTATCGCTCATGTGCAGAGGTGTGGCTGTCTGTGAGACTGTGTAGTGCACACACTGTGCTTGACTATAGCTCATGTGCAGAGGTGTGGATGCCTGTGAGACTGTGTAGTGCAAGATATGTTTTTAATACTTTTGTGGAGTGGGGTTAGGGGACATGCAAATTCCCTCATATAACATGCCAAGGGTGACCTGACACCATGGGAAGAAATATCCTCCAAGAAGTTTTCCAGCCTTTGGACAATTAGTTGTGCATGGCACCATTTTGAGGTATGAAGCCATATCTTCAGGCAACTTGGACAAGGGGACTTTGCTGATATAGGGAACATTAAAAAAAGAAAGGAATTAACAAAGAAAGAGAGAAATATAGGTGTGTTTCAGGGGAGAATGCAGCATTTATGGCTGTCTAGATGGAATAGCTTGCTGCGGTCCTTAATAATGACAGAAATAAAAGGGCTTGAGATCTGTGGAAGTGGGCTAATGGCTGGCTGACAAGAAAGTAAAAAGCACATTTGAAAAAAAAAAAAAACTAAACAAAGAATAATAAAATGTTTAAGTGGAATTTTAATTCATATGAGATGGGCAATGTGAATTTGAACATGAGTTTGTAAAATCACTGATGGATCATGTGCAATATTTTCTGAATTAACTGGTGAATGTCTGTACTAAAATATATAAAGGTATGGGGGTCAAGCCCTAGTAAGATACAAATTTCTCAGTGTTAACTTTATTTGTTTATTTGCTTCCTACGTATACGCCTATAGTCATTCTGGTTATAAATATAAATTAGCAGCAGGTAGCATGTAGTTTCAGACTGCAATATTGTCCACTGATACACTGCAGCAAATCTCTCTTTGAAAACCAGTGTTAAATAGCAGTTCAGTTTGAAGACAAGTGTTTCAGTGCAGTTCACTCCTTGCAGTCAAATCCACTAACATTGAAGCTGGTATATATCCCTGTGAGAAATGTGCATTA
>NC_056737.1:1239169001-1239199001 GCF_019279795.1 Protopterus annectens | reverse complement strand
TCCCAAAGGGGATAACAATACATTTCTTGGCATTGAGCTTGAGCCCATGGCTCTGGCACCAAGCATTAATGGTTGTATAGATATCTTCTCTGTCATATTGTATATCTTTTTATATTACCTGTACAAGATCATTTTTCTATCCAATGTTTATATGTTCAGATTCAAAATGTAAGCATATAAACTCTGAGCCAGGAATAATGGATATCAGTAAAATAATATATGCATGCTGCACAATGTTACATTTTCATACTCTTACAATATTGCACATAAAAACTTTTATTTATCCTTTGCTAACAACATTAGGCCCATTGATCTAATGGCATCTTTTATGGGAGAGCCAAGGTGGTATTTATACTACGAGGGGATATGGAAACTTTCCCTACTGTTTTTGATTGATAAGTGCTGTGGGATCTTTCAAATTCACTTGAGTTGTCAGCTCAAGCAGATGTGACACCAGTTTAACATCTCATCTGAATGACAACACACTTAATAGTGCACCACCCCACTAATGCTGTACTACAGTATCAGAATTCAATCACCTGGATTAGGAATAGAACCCACAGCCTTCTGCTCTGACAACACCAAAGGATAGTGTGCTGTTTGTTGTATCACTGAAAGAACATATAAGGTATTTACTCTGTTAAACTTGAACCCTTTTAATTGCCTCCCTAACATATGTTTTGGTTATGTTTTAATGCACAACCCAGTGACTTTTCTTGTGTGCTATCAAGCAATGAAAACTCATGCCATGGTAGTTGATGGCTTGAATTATTAAATGTAATTTATGTGTCTAGAGAAAAATTGAAGTCTTTGGCTTAAGGAAAAGGTGGCTGAAAGTAATTACATATTATTTTGCTGACAGAAGGCAGGCAGTAATAATATGGATACCCAGAAATATTCTGTTGGGCTCTTTCATGAGGCGTTAGTACAGATAACCAATAAAAGGAGAAGCAGTGGTGCAGGCTGGGTAAAAATTTTGATAACACAGTTTAACAGACCTATAGAGAGACAAGGTTCCTTGATATTATCCTACTTCTGTTGCTATCAGGTAAAGCACATAGCAACACAGGAACAACTACACCTTCAGACAACTGTATATAGCATCGCTCAATCTCCAGGTGTCTCAGGAAATCTGGTTGATACAAGTGCACTCAATCTGTGGCAGGAATCAATAAGAAATATAAGCAAATGCATGAGTAGCTGTCATAGACTGGTTTCAATGCATCAGCTATTTATGAAATCTAGCTAAAGCCAATGACTGCTACCCTGCAATCTCACTTCCCAAACTACATTATATATGTAGACAGACCTAAATCAAATAGAGATGATGACAGAATTCTCTTAATCATGGAATTCATAGACTGTCATACAATAACCATTATCTACCACTGGTAAATTTGGCAATGACAGGATAATACTGGGCCTTTTCCTTCTCACAAAGGTTACTCTGTTGTCATAGGTTACTGTTCCTCAGCTGTCTCTCACTTAGTCTTCTCAAGCTAAAAATGATCACATCACAAAAAGAATCTATTTATTCCTGGAAATCTTAATATAAATGTCCTTGACTCATTAAAACATGACCTAAATGGCTTCTTTTCTGAACTCATCCTATACCTACTAGACTTAATATATCAACCAATAATTACATGTTACTCAATACCCTGGTCACTGACTACACCGAAAAACTCAAAGCCATAGTAGTGTGTTCTCATAACATTAGTCAACATTGTGCCATCACTTTTAAATACTCACTTAATTTTTATTTATTTTTTTTATTTATTTTACTTGCAGTTGGTTTACCAGGATAGTCCATTGGGCCAAAATGAACCCGTTTTCAATGGAGTCCTGGGGAGAAAAGCTCCAAAACAATCTAGGTTACAGTAGGTTATTAATGATAATTATACAAAAATGAAGATTCACTTAAACAATTTCAAATAGTACAGGAACATTAGGAGTAATACAGACTTGTGATGAAACTTACAGTTGATACAGACTAACAAGAGGAATATTGCAATGTAAATACTGAGAAGTCATTGTGTATTAGGAAGCATACACATTAAGAGGTGCAGCCTAGTGCATTTTTTGGAAATACCATAGAAATAATAATAATAAAGTATGAGTTGGGGGAAAATAATAAGGAAAATTGCTGGTGTAAACAGGAGAAAGGAGGAAGATGGACATTACCAGTGTTCTTTATGTGGGGTGGGAACAAGAGCTTTCCCACTGGGATACTAGATGTGAATGAAGAGATTTTTTGAAAATAAAATGGTTACAGGTTGTACGAATGGGCTGTGGTAGGGAGTTCCAGAGGCATGCTAGGCCATAGGATAGAAGATTTGTATAAGAAATGTAAACTTCCCCCATTTTCAGTGGGTCTGTGTTAAGTATGTAAATGCTTGAATGTTCGAATCACTAAAGATCGACCTTTAGTGATCTAACATTTAAATGTTCGAATATTTAAAAAAAATTTTAAAAATTATGTAAACAAAAAAAAAAAAAAAAAAAAAAAAGGGTGTAAGCAGGGGGGCAAGCCCCCCTGCACCCCCACCCCCTGCTACTTAAATATACCAACTCCAAGATCACGCTACAGTGTCTAAAATGGGAAATTTTCCATTTCCACACTGTAGCACACTGAAGTGCGATCTCGGAGTTGGTATATTTAAGTAGCGGAGGTGTGGGGGGCACAGCCCCCCCATATGGGGGGTGCAGGCGCGCTTGTCACCCAGCTTACACCCTTTACATTTTCTTTTTTTTGTAAATATTACTTTTTTATATGTTCAAACATTTAATTGTTCGATCACTAACGGTCGATCTTTAGTTGTTCGAACAATTAAGCGTTCGTACATATAACGTAGATCCTTTTCAGCCACATACATAAGTGCTCACCTGACAGCACACAAAATGCACTTGCCACTATTAACTCCCTAAACTTGCCAGATTTCTACCAAATTCCATGCTTTAATGATGCATTTTCACTTTTAATCATTTCCCTGCTAAATATTCAATATCACTTTTACTCTTAAATATTTTGGCTAAGTAAAACAATGCATCCAACATGAATGTCACCCACTGCTCCCTCCACAAACAAAGGGATGGTACCCAAAAAAAAAGTAAGAGCACCCAGTGACCACTTGACCAAGCTAGTTGCATAACCATGTGCAATCAAGCTAAAATAGTAATTAGGAGCTTGAAAGTACTGTACCTCCAAAACAGCCAATCCTCTATGTTTTCAAGCCCCAGGAAATGTTAGGAATTATTAAATCAGTCGAGAGATCACTCCAAAGCAAGTAAATCCCTGAGCCTGTTATACCAGATGAGTTTGTGAAGGAATTGTACACCATCTTGCCAGGCTACCCCTATTTGAACCCTTTTCTTCATAAGTTCATAGAGTAATACTAAGTACCCATGTGGGCCATGTTAAGTCTAGCCAATTACATCATGTAAGAATCAAACCCTGCACCTTATCCATTATAACAGCAAAAAAACTGTTGAAAACAAAAAACAATGCAAAGTAGAAAACTCGGTTAATACAGACCCCAATTTTATTATTAACACTTTTATTTAAACATTGCCAGACTTCTTCAGATCTAACTCAAAACTGCATGCATCAATTTTAAAATTTTTCCTGATCACATGACTCACTAGTCCCCACTGGAGTCACTAGATCTTAAAGATACCATGACCGAATATTCCATTAAAAACAGTAAACTACCTTAGAGCTTTTTTTTAAATAGCAGAAAACATTGCAAATGTAGTACAACAAAATTAAATAAGGTGCTTAATATTTATTCAATACATATCATGTTATGATCATTTTCCAGTAGTTAAATTATTATTTTATTACAAAAGCTTAAGAATCATTGTAGCCATTGTTAAACCACTTCATTATAAAATTACTATTAAAATGATATAAAAAACTGCCACTTTTAATGATTTATATGAATAAATAAATATATAACCGAGTGCATAGATAAAAGATATATAAAAACCAAATAAAAAAAAAACATGAAAAAAATCATTTAGGTGTGAATGAAGCACCACATTCTTATACTTCATTTAGCAGTCATACTAATCAACAGTTAAGGCAATATTAAGAAGCCTTTGATTTTAGGGACTGGTTTAAAAGGGGCCTCAATTTTTCTGGTAAATCCCTACTTAGCAAACATTTAATGACAGTATGTATGAAAAACTAAATAACTTTGATTACAAGTTACATCAGTTCAAAAAACTACAGCTAAAAATGTTTATCTGAAGGAATGTTTAAGCAATAATATTATACCAAAGGGTTTAGGATTATGGTGCTATGCACAGGCTTAGTTGCGAATTCCCCTCTGTATATTGAACTGGAGAATATATTCAACTGAAATGGTTGTGAGTTCCTCGTAGATTTAATCAAATATAATACTAAGGACATAGACAATTTGGGTGAGGAACTTGAGCAGCTGGAAAATATTATAAAGCAGGATGAGGCATGTAGAATAGAGTGTGTGTTGCAACAAGTTCTAAGTATAGGCACGTGCATATAAATAGTGAGTATGTGCAGGCAGCAGTGCCATTTTGAGAGAACAGCCAGAGTGTTAACATGTATGAGTGCAGTAGTCAGTCTGTTTATAAGTTTATTTAAGCTTACATTACTAAGCCTCAATCATTCTAAAGACATGCTTCTGGAGTGTTTCTCCCCGGGCCTCGGCTGAAAACAGGATCTGTGAAACCTAGTCGGACTTTCCCGGTCAACAAATGTTAAATAAATAAAATAAATAAATAATGTGTTTGTATATAATAAACCTGCTTAAACCGAACCCACAACTGTTTATCTGTTTAATCCTGACTTGACAAGCAACATGGTGTCAGAACTAGGATTGAGAGTGCAACTTCTTCAAGCCATGAGGTGTAGAGTTGACAGTGAAGGCATATTGACCAGGTTTGGTGATAAAGTGCTCAAATGATAAAAAGGCCAGAAATGAACCTCAGGTAACCAAAACTTGGACAGATGATTTATTTTGCAAAGAAAATGATATAGAGCATTTATAGAGCACAAATTGCATTATTAATCAAATGAGTATCACAACAATGTATTTTTAATCAAACAAAAGGCAGAAAATGCATTATTAATTAAGCAAAGCATTCAAAACTATGATATTTGACAAAATTATCAGAAATATGTATATGGGGTTCAGAATTACCTCTGGTTTGCATCATGAGAATGTTTGAAATAAAATGTAAACAAGAAAAGTATAATGAGCATGATAAGAGGTCAAACGGGCATAACAAATACAATAAAAGGGCAAAGTAAGCTTAGAGAAGCAAGGCAACTGCATGTTTTTTAGTAAACAATCAAGTTTTGGTATAAGCTACTATTTTGCATTGACTAAAGTCATTCAAAGCATAACAAGATTTGATCAAAGTATCTCAGAATGTGCAGAATGTTTGCAGAGTGTACTTTATTATGGTGCAATTATTTCAAAGAGTTTATTGTGTGCAAAGTACAGTTATTTTGTAAAGTGCAGTCAAAGTACAGCCATTTTGAAAAGTTTCTTGTACTATGTACATTTATTACTGGAGTGCAGCCATTTCAAATATTTCCTACACTGTATGGAGTTATTTTGCAAAGAATTACCATTTTGAAAAGTTTACTATGCTGTATACAGTTCATTGCAAAGTGCATTCATTTTGAAGTGTTTCTTACTCTGAGGTTCTTGTGCTGTGTACATTTCATTGCAAACCACAGTCATTTCATAGTGTTTCTTACACTGATAAGGGGTGGTGTCACAAAGTACAGTGGTTTTAAAGTGTTCTTGTGCTACAGAGACTTACTTAGCACAGTACAGTTGTTTCAAAGAGTCTGCTGTGCTATTGGGCATAGTCACAGGTTCTGGCATAAATTTTCTGGCATATATGTGTGTAAATGTTCATACATGATTTCAAGTATCTTCACTACTGTGTGTTGATACAGCAGATGCATTTCATAGACCCAGTCCTACTTGTGTTTGATCATAATATTGCAAAGAATTGGAGGGTATTTGAGCAAGACTATCATATGGTATTTTCATACATGCAGCTTATTCTGACATAAATGCATGTATGAGGGCATTCATTTTGCTTAACTTAGCAGGGTCAGAAGCCATTGAAAGAGCATTCATTTGTGTATGCACCAGCATTATATGCAGGAGAGAGGGAAAACTGCCATACTGCTGTACTGGCTGAATAAAGAGAGGACCCTGAGTGCTTGAAACATACATTTAGAGAAATGTTTAACCCCCAGACAAATGTCATATTAGAGAGGCACCTATTTTATACAAGAGACCAAATGCCAGGAGAAACTTTTGCGGCTTATGTTGTTGACTTGAGAAACAAAGCTAAAATGTGCAGATCTGGAGATTTGAAAGACAAGGTTTGTGTGTGATGTTAATAATGCTGCAGTGAGAAAGATTTTGCTTCATGACAGTGATTTAATGTTGAGCAAAGTTATAGAAATTTGTCAAATCCATGAGCAAGAGTATGCTTGCAAGTGATAAAAGCATGGTTTCAGCAGCCTGTAGAGCAAGCATAGACAACACGCAGCACATGGCTAGCAGAAACAGGCTTAAGCACATGGCAGCTGCAGCCCCTGCAGGTTTTCCAGGGAGGACCCATAACTTTGCAGCAAGTTCTAAGAAGAGCTCAGCAAAACAGACATCCTCAGTGCAGTATAAGGGTGAGTCAGCAAAACCTAAGTCAAGTCTTATTGCTAACTGTGGCAATTGTGGTGCCAATCATGAGTCTAAAAAAGAGAAGTGCTTAGCATTTGATCAGCAATGCCACAAGTGTAAAAACATGGAACCACTTTCAAAAGTTTTGTAAATCAGGCAAGCCTCATTCAATTATTAAGAAAGGTGACTCAAAAAGCAAGTTAATCATGTAGAAAGCTGCAATCCTACTTTCTATGTAGATGGTGTTTCAGTGGTCAGTGAAAAGATTAATGCAATAGATTTGTTGGCAAAGAACAAAGTGTTTTGTACTGTCCTGATCAATGGAAATTGCAAGGAGCTCAAAATAGACACTGGTTCAAAGTGTGATGTTATGTCAGCAGAAGCATTTGCTAGAGTGAGCGCTGGTGAGCTTGTCTAATTGTGAGAAGTTTGTTGCTTATGGAGGTGAACAGACTCAAACCGAAGGCTCAGTAGTGCTTTCATGCAATTTGGCTTAGAATAGTTACAGCTTGCAATTCTATGTAGTTAGAAGACCTGTGCAGTCATTATTAGGTCTCAAAGTTTAAGAATGAAAGTACTTTCTTTCACCAATGAAGTCCATCATGTAAGCACATGTCCTAGTTCCAGCTTCACTGATGCTACGTTTTCAGAGTATGCTGATGTTTTTGATGACAAGCTAGGCAAACTTCCAGTTGTGTACTGCATGAAAGTAGACCCAGAGGTCAGTCCATTGGTCAGACCAGCAAGAAAAATTCTAATAGCTCTGCAAGACAAATTCAAAGTCCTTTTAGACAAGATGGTGCAGCAAGGTGTGATTTGTCCAGTCACAGAACCAACTGAGTGGGTGTCTTCCATGGTTGTTGCTCATAAGAAAAGCTCAGATGAAATCAGATTATGCATTGACCCAAGAGACTTGAACAAAGCATTAAAGATATCTCATCATCCTAGTCATACAATGAAGGAGGTTGCTGCCCTCATGCCAAGTGCCACTGTTTTTTTTCCTGTCTTAGATGCAAAGAGTTCATTTTTGCAAGTGATGCTTGATTAGAACTCTTCACTACTGACTGCATTCAGTACTCCATTTGGTAGATACAAATTTCTCAGAATCCCTCTTGGAATAAATTCTGCCAGTGAATTCTTTCAACATGAAATGGAGCAATTTTTTTCAGGTTATCAGTGTGCTATAATAGTGGGTGATTTACTGGTTGGAGGTAATGGAGAAGCAGAACATGACAGAAACCTCAGGAAAGTTCTGGACAGAGCATGTGAAATGAAATTAAAGCTCAGTCCTCTAAAATGTAAATTCCAGCTACCAGAAGTTACTTATGTAGGTATTTTTGCCCTTCCAAACAAGCAGCCATTCTTGAGATGACAATGTCCAAGTCCTACGATGTTTCCTTGGCATGGTTAATTATTTGGGCAAAATTATCCCTAACTTTAGTGAGTTATCAGGACTATTAAGAGAGCTGACACACAAAAATGTTGCCTGGTCAGGGTTGGAACAGCACCAGGGAGCACTTGATGACCTCAAAGAGTAAATTGCCGATCCACCTACATTGAGATACTACGATGTCCACAAACCAGTTGTTCTTTCCTGTGATGCTTCAAAGTTTGGTCTTGGTGTAGTTATTCTTTAAGAGGGTTGATCAGTTGCCTTTGCTTCTAGAACTCTTACTCACATTGAAATGAAGTATGTTCAAGTTGAGAAGGAACTTTTGGCAATTGTGTTTGCATGTTCGAAGTCCCATCATTATATCTATGGCCAAGCTATCCAGATTGAGGCTGATCATCAATCTCTAGTCACAATTTTAAAGAAGCATATGCATACAGGTCCAGCAAGACTACAAAGAATGATGCTCAGATTACAAAAAAATACAACTTCAAAATGGTCTATACAAAAGTCAAACTTCTTTATCTGACCAATACCTTATCTAGATCACCCAGAAATACCACAGAACAGCTTCATGCAGACAGTTTTGACTTTGATGTCATGGAAGTGTGTATTTCTTCTACCACAAGACTTGATGAGCTGAGAGATCATACAAATACTGATCCAGTTTTGCAGAATCTCAACCAATTCATCAGAGTTGGATGGCCATCAAAACAATCTTGTGTACCGTCAGAAGTACAACCTTATTTTTCTTACAGAGATGAGATGCTAATAGAAGATGGTATCATTTTCAAAGGTCCTAAAGTTATTGTTCCTACTTCCTTACAACACAAATACATTGTGGTCACCCAGGCTCTGAAGCTACCAAAAGAAGGGCGAGAGGAGTAGTATTTTGGCCTTCTCTGTCAAAATACATTGATAAAGTGCTTTCATCTTGTTCAGTGTGCAATAGTACTAAACCACATTTGCAAAAGGAGGTACTTCACCTAAGCCAGATTCCTGGACTACCTTGGTCAACAGTAGCCACTGACATTTTGAGTGGAGCAATCAGCATTACTTAGTGTTGGTAGACTCTTACTTGAACTGGTTTGAGATCGATTGGCTACCTAACCTAAGTGCCAGTAATGTTATTACTGAGTTTAAATGTTATTTCTCAGTCCATGGTAGTCCACACAAAGTTATTTCTGACAATGGTATCCAGTTTACCATCAATTATTTAAAAATTTGCAAGAGTGGGACTTTATCCATATTACTAGCAGTCCAGAATACCCACAGTCAAACGGCCTAGCTGAATATGCAGTACAGAGTGCAAAGAAATTACTAGAGAGGTCAAAGTGTGACAATACTGATATCATCTTGAATTTACTTAATCTCAGAAATATACCCCCTGACAACCTACTTGGCTCGCCTGCTCATAGACTTCTATCTAGGCAAACCAGAGCAACCTTTCCTATCAATTCTAGTTTGTTGGTGTCTAATGCTAAAAACAACACAGCAATCAAAATCCAACTATTTAAGAAGCGTTCTTTTCAGAAATCCAGCTTTGATAAAATGAGGAGATTTCTTCATCCGTTGAAAGAAGGAGAGACAGTGAGGATGCAAACAGCAAAAGGCTTTGATTGGATCAGTCAAGTGAAAGGTATACTTGCCAAGCTGAGATCTTATTTAGTTGAGGGTATAGAATACAGGAGAAACAGCAGCCATCTTCTTCCAGTGTCTGAATTGATATTATAGCATTGTACCTGTAATACAAGCTCTAGATCTCAGAGCAGCCCAGAGAATGTTCTGTAACAGGAGAGAATTGCAGATTTCTTATTGTATTCTCTTCACCAGACTGCATTGGAGCTTTTGTACAAGAGCTCTTGTTTTTTGAGCAACCCTATGGTGCAGAGAGAGAAGCCTTTACCTCACCACAGATGACTCATGTTCAATTAGCATTATGGATGCTGGGGGACATGAGTGAATGGATGATTTTAACTCATCCATCTTGGGGGGGAAGGAGGCAGCCCAGGCTTGCTGGACTATGCAGTGTAGGAGCATGGCCAGCTCCATTCTGCATGAGGGGTTGAGCTACTTAGTCATGAGAAGTGTGCATGCACCTCCTTAGAGCAGTTATCATGGAGTTACAAATAACACCCCTCCCTAATAGTACATATCTATTCCACATTGTATCTTTTTCTTTTCCTAAATAAACCCTAATTTCCTCTTATTTTGACTACATTATTATACTCTAGCCTTTAATACCCCTCTTACATTCCAGAGAAGATACCAGGACAACCTACCTCTCTTTTTTTATACAACATGCTTCTCTCCTTACCTGTCCTCTTTCAGCTTTCAGAATCCACCATCACTGAAGCTCTGCTGTTCTGCATCTTCTTGTTTCCTTCTTCATTGCTACGTCCCCATTACCTGACATCTGTAAAATACAGACTCCTGTACTTAAATATACTAAGATTCAGCTTATCCTCTATTCTTCTCCTCCTACTGTGTCATCTTTCATCCTACCATGACTCAATAATATCTCTCAACATCTTTACAACTCTGTCCCACTCAGCTATCCATACTTCCTCTTTATACTCTCCACACACCTACCCTATTTCATATTGATCCTAACCTTTATTCCAAATATAGGTTGTTTAATTGCACTTCATCTCAAACCAAAACAAAATTAAGTACAAGAATCCTCCCCCCAAAAAATATACATTAATTCCCCAATATACTAAAATCCTTCTATGAGGAGATATAAACCGTAATTCTAGCCCAACCTATCACAATGGACACAAAGATAATTCTTTCCCACACACTTCTGTAACCCAACAGCAGCTAAGCTCCAATCCTGGTGATTTAATTTTTGTTGCAATGAAAGTTAGAAGTATAAGAAGTAAAACTCTTGAACTACATGCCTGGATTACCCAACGTAAGCCTGATGTTCTCACTGTAGCTGAAAATTGCCTTAAACTCAGCATAATTGACTCCAAAGGTATACCTGATGGCTATAATATCATACATAATGACTGTATAAAGAGGAAAGGTTGTGGTATTGCTTTAATATTTCCCACAACCTACTACATTTCTCTTGCAGCAAACCAACACCAAAATTCATTTCGGCAAAGCTTCTTATTGCTTTCCTCACAATAAACAATTATAAACAAATTATAACTGTCCTAAATATCCAACTATATAGCTTTTTTAGTTGATTACCTTCCAAGCGAGTACCTAAAAATAGCAGCCAATAGCAATATTGGATTTTCCCAGTAAGCAAATGTTAAATAAATGTTAATTGTTGTTTAATTTATATACATATAATTTTTACATTTTTCTAAATATCTCAGCAACCAGGTAACATAGACAGAACTCAACCTGAAATGAAAGCTCTTTACTAGATGAATAAACTGTCACATGACAGTATGTATGTAACGTGAATAGCTGCTGAGATATTGTAAGTTGTTTACAAAATTTTACACATGTAATAGTTACTGTGTTTACTGTGACTTATAAAATTGAGTTGAAGACCTAGAACCTGAAGAATACTACCACTATAAAAATAGTTTGTGCTGAAGGTTTTGCCATTTATACTTCTTTCATAACCCCTGTGGTTCCAGAGATATATATGCTTGTTTGAAATGTGAGGGCATAATTTGATTCTATCAAAGTGCTTAGGTTCTGCTCATTGGAAGTTACAGTGCAAACTTCCTGAGCTACATTGGAGTGAATGAGATAGCACTGAAAAGCCTAAATTGGTTAGAAATGCCACATCAGCTACATCAGCTAACATATACACAACTTCTTACCACCTATAAAATTATCCAGCATCCATCTTCTTGTCCAGCACTAAAAACATTCTACATAACTTCAGTCGGTCATTATGATCCAGTTGCCAAAAACCGCCTGTCTGTCAACAAACCTAGCAAGTCTGGTGGGTATTGTCTGTACTTGTACAAGGTTGCAAAGGCCTGTAACTCCTTACCTGTATCCATCAGGCCTGTACCCTCCCTTCCATCTTTCAAAACCACTCTGAAAGACTCCTTAGCAAAAATCTGACTCTGTTCTTGCTCAAAACCAGGATAAAGTACATCCCTAAATGTGATCAAGTACATTTCATTCCTTATACCACCTTACTCTCTCTTCTTCATTTACTTCCTTACTGCTATCTACTTCTCTTTTCTGATTTTCTGTCTAAATCCACCATAAGCCTGTATTCCCTCACTTTATACTGCAATTACTGTTTGTATTAAACTAAATAACCTTTAATTTCTCTACAAACGGTCTAAATTTCTGTAAATATTAAACAATTGTAATATACCTTGTATCAATTCTTACCCAATTTTTATATTGTGTATAGATTGTTTTAATTATTTAAACTGCAGATGTTTTTGTTTTATTTTTGAAGATTGTAAAGTTATTCACCTTAAAATATTTTGTAATAATTTGGTGCTTTTCTTTTGGTAATAAATAAATCAATAAATAATGTAAAAAGAGGGGCAGACATTTGGGCACACTCCCAAACGTGATTCTGCAGCTGCATCCTCACTCTCCTCACCAGCCTATGATGTTTAGCTGTAGTAAGGAAAAAAGAGCTCTTGAGTTTCATAATTGTTATAATATATGAATTGACTAGCTCTGGCATTTGGCACAGAGAGTTAAGGCCATGAGCTGTAGTTCTTGTGGTACAGAGTTTGATTCCCTCAGCCCTTAGTTGCCTCCTGTGTGACCCTGAACAAGTCACTTAAACAAACATTTCTCCTGGGTTATCCTTGAAAAGGGACTGTGTTCCTAAAGGGCTTACTTGATTAAACAAGTTCAATGGGTAATCCTGGAGACAAATAGCAAAATTTAGGAACCCACCATAGTGCCATCTGTTATCCTAGAATGCTTTGGTTTCATTCAGGTGGTTCCACTGTGAGCCATAAATCTGGACAGTCTCTGGATCTGGTTGCCCAGTTTAAATATGAGAATAGATATGGTGGTTGGAATCTATCTCTTATTTATTTATTTGTTGACCAGGGAAAGTCTGACTGGAACCGGAGTCCATTTGAAGCAGAGAGTCGGGGAGAAAAGCTCCACAAACACATTATGATCACACAGTATTTTATAAAGATTTACAGAATTTACAGACATCACAGTACAATACAGTACAATATAACAAAATGAGAAACAGACTAATAAATTGTGGGAAGTTACAATATCAGAGAGAACAACTGAATAATTTACAAGATACATATATACACATGCACATTTTCTTTTGTAAATATTGAAATAGGTTGAAAGTTAAGAAAGGAAATGATCACCAAAGGGCTAGTGTTAGGTTGAAAGAATTAATAAACAGAAATAAAAATCACTAGTGTGGTAGTTTTTAAGGAGTGAGGGATTAGAATGATAGTTAATGTTAGTGAGATTTATAGTAAGAAGAGTTCTTTAAACTAACTTATAGATAAAAATGAGTTTCCTACTGGTTTTGATGGGTAAAGATTGGGGTAAACTAGAGGAAGGCTCAAGGAGAGTAGGGTGTTTATCTATTTAGATAGATGCAGGGGCAGATTTTACTATTTAGGAGGTAGTTCTTTAAGGTGGGTTTAAATTTGTTGAAGCAGCTAATGGTGTTTATGCTGGTTGAAAGTGAGTTCCATAGTTTAGCAACAGTGTATGAGTAAAGACAGTGTCCAGTTCTTTTGTTTAGTAAATGGACAGTTATGAGTCATTTATTTTCATAGTGAAGGGTTCTGGTGGGGCTTTAGAGTATTAAAATGTTCTTAAGGACAGGGCAGTTTGGATTGTAGATAATTTTATGTGCTATGGAAAGTTGAATGAGGTTAAGGTGATGTGGAAATTCCAGCCAGTTTAATTCTTTAAAGCTTGACAGTGATGTGAGTTGTATGAGCTACCTGTAGAAAATTTGGTGATTTTATAATAGCAGGACTGGAGCTTAGGTTAGCAAAAAGTGGGGAACTGTATAATAGGGTGGGGAACAAGTAAGTGTTGAAAGCTTTTTTTGGTGGTGCTGCCCATGAAATGTTTATGTCTGTATAGGGCTCCTAATTTGCAGGGCATTTTTTAATGGCATTACCAATATGGTGTTCAAATGTACATTTATTGTCAATGATAATACCTAATAGTTTAGTATGAGATATAATTTAATTTTCTGTGTTGCTTTGGGAGAAAATATGAAAGTGAAAATCAGGTGAGAGGGGTTTTCCTGCAAACAGTAGAAGCTTTGTTTTTTGGCATTAAAGAGTAGTTGTGATTCAGTTAACCAGACTTCAATTATGGTGAAGGTATCTTGGGTTATTTGTTGAAGGTGTTGGAGGTTATTTGAGGAGGAGATGATGGTAGTATCATCTGCATATTGGATAATAGAGCTTAGAGGAGAAGCAGAGTGAAGGATGTTGGTAAACATGTTAAAGACTAAAGGTTAAAGTATGGACCCTTGTGGTACTCAAGTTTGGTTGGTTTGGTATTCTGATATGGTATTTTGCCATTTTAAGCATTGTTTGCTGTTAATGAGGTAGCTATTAAACCATTGGTGGGTGGATGGGGTGCAGCTAATATAAGAAAGGTGTTGTAGAAGTTTTTTGTGTGATACTGTATCAAAAGCCTTTGTCAGGTTTAGCAGTGGTACAGAAGTAATATTACCTGAGTCGATGGATCTCTGTACAGTATCCATGAAGGAGATAAGTGCTTGTGCTGTGTGAGGGGTGAAAGCCATGTTGGGTGGGGGTGAGTAGGTTGTTGTGTGTGAGATGGTGAAGTAAGTGTTTATGGATGCACTTTTTGAGGAGTTTGGATAGTGGGGAGAGAATAGAGATTGGACGATAGAGGGTTCATTGGAGTTACCTCCTTTATGAAGTGGGAGGATGTCAGATTTTTTCTAGAGGCTGGGGACATAGGATTCTGTAACTGAATGGTTAATCAGAATGCTAATAGGGTATGCTATGGCTTTGGCAGTGAGTTTTAAGGATTCTGGTGGGAGGTCATTGGAGGAGAGAGAGCATTGTTTTAATTTTCTGAGGAGTCTCTCAATTTCTGTGGCTGGTATTGGTTGTCATGAGAAGAGGATAGATGGTATAATATTGCTTTGGTGAAAGGGAGAAGAATTGTGAGGACTGCTTTTGTGAGGTAGAGGGGGAGGAAAGAAATTTGATGAGGTGAGGGTAGAGGGAGAGAAGTTTGTTATTAATTTGTATATGCTATTTATAAAATATGAGTTGATCTCTTCATTGGACATTTTCCTTTTCTGTTTTGTAATGGGCCCTTACCAGTGTTTTCCCCATGTGATGGAATCATTCTTGTGTATACATAAATCAGTTATTTGAAGGGATCAGTATAGATGATCTGAATGTTTTAGTGGCAGGTCCATATGAATGAGCAAGATGCATTAGTGGTGCCTTACAACAAGTCCATCTCTGGTGCTCAGGATCTGGTCTGTTGCTCTGGATCTGAAAATCGCTATTAATGGATGTCATGGAGTCATCATTTGACAAGAACCTTCATTTGGTTATGAATTTATGTCATTCTGAAGGATTAGGTGGAAGTGAGAATGTAACTTGAGTTACATGTGCCTGCGTAAGGTGAAGCTTGCTCTGGATGAATATTATACTTTGTTCCAAATAGAAATGTCTTATAAAAATGCCATTTTTTTGTCCAAAGCTCTCTTCTGTACATTTAATGTTTAGCTGCAGTCTTTTGAATGGACATAGGCTGTCTTTCCAGCTTCTTTTTTTGCAGAGGGGTTCAAGGAAGTCAAATGATTTTTGGAAACATGACTGACAAGATGAGGGTTTTTTTTGTTTGTTAGACATAGCCACTCAGTACTACCCCTTGTCAGAGGTGGGGGGATTCAAACTTACACGCTTCTGTGGATCCCTAGTGATATCTGCATTGCTTACTGTACTTATTTCCTTGTTTCACTTGAAATAAAGTTACTGTTTGTCATTTTTGCATTTAAGTTACCTGTAACACATTGCATTTAAGTTACCTGGCACTTGCTCACTAAAGCAATTATATAAGTCAGCACTAAAAAATTAAAAGCACTACACCCTCACAAACTCCCCTTGAGTACCTTGTTCCCCATTAGCCCTTTTTATTCAATTATAAAGGAATTCCCAATACTATTCTAGCATGTCCAAAGGTCAGTTGTCAATCTCCTCTCCGGTCCAGCTGGTGAATCTGGGAATCTTGAGGCAATGTTACAACTGCCTCATGTACACAGACAACCCTCTCCTCCTCCCAACAAATTCCAACACATGTGAGAGATGCAACCATATAGCCATACTGGAGGCTAAGCTTTCTCAACTCAGTACTGGCGAAACCAGTCAGGAGGAGAAAGAAACCACACTCACTACAATTCCAGTCTCACATAGACCTACCACGACAGCAAACCAAACACATAAACACACAAAAACATACTCGGAGGCTCTAAATAAAAATCTGCCTGAGCAGCAGAGACCACCAAACCAGACACCCAAGCAACCGCTACCCCAAAACAAAACACGTGCAACACATAGCTCACAAAGCCAGTGTGCCGAACAGTCATAGCCCTTAAGGCTAAACAACACACCTGATACACTTGTAATAGGTGACTCTATCATCAGGCACACTGACGTCCTGCTCACCAGGCTGAACAAGGAGAAGGTCATGGTGAGCTGCCTGTCGGGCGCTAGGATCCACCACATAACACACGCACTCAGGTCACTCCAAGGCAAGTACAAATATGACTCAGTCATTGTCCATGCTGGTGTGAATGACCTGAGATGTACCTCCCTGGACTACATGAAACGAGACATAGAGGAGCTCTCTGAGCATGTAGCCCAGGCCGGTATGACCCTGACCTTGAGTAGCATCTTACCCTCACCAAGAATGATGCCACAATATGAAGACAAGATGATCAATTTCAACAACTGGCTTAAGTATTGGTGTCATTCAAAGGGGATCCAATGCCTGTCAGCCTGGGATGACATGCTCGACAAGCCACAATGCTTCGCTAGGGACGGCTTGCACCTGTCACCCCTGGGCTTTTGGATATTGGAAAAGGCTCTTGCTACCCCCATAGTGCCTTTTTTAGCCAAGGCTCAAAAGACAAACCCACCTCCATAGATATCACAAGGGATAAGAAACTAAGAGTAATGCTACTCAACGCCAGAAGTCTAAACCTCAAGATGCACGCACTCGAAACTCTCCTTAGCATGGAGAACATCGATATCTGTGCAGTAACAGAAACCTGGTTCAAGGCTCCCGAGAGCACCCCAGCACTACCAGGTTATACCTCATACCATGCTTTTCGGCCCGAAAACTTGGACCAAACCAGAAAAGGAGGGCGAGTATCAATATTCATCAAAGATACCCACACCTCCAGGTTGGTGGCACAGCACGAAGCATCAGAGACTATCCATGTGCAACTAACAGTGGGCAAAACTGCCTTCCAGTTTATAGCCTGTTACAGACCACCCTCCCAAACCCAGGAACCCCACTCAGCCTTCCTGAGAACACTGGAAAATATGAAGGTCTCTCCAAACACCATTATATTGGGCAACTTCAACTACCCAAACATAGACTGGGAGCATTACTCTAGCTCCAACACCCTAGCCCAAAGGTTCCTAGAATTTATAAACTCAAATGCTATGGAACAACTCGTTACCACTCCCACAAGAGGGGAAAACATACTGGACCTGATCATCACCAATATGGGGACTCTATGCTCCAGACCAGAAGTGTATCCCTCATTGGTAAGATCAGACCATAAACTAATCTAAATGGATATTCACATCCCGATGCCACCCCCTGCCCTGAAAACCACAGTGAAAAACTTCTCTAACGCAAATTTCACACTCCTCAAAACCGAGCTGGAATCCTAGTTAGGAATTTTGTTCCAAAGCATGGGAAGTCTCTGTGACAGGAATCTATCCCTCCAACATGTTCTATTTATTGTTGTGGTGAGGTTTAGCTCACTAGAGCTCGTAGCTCGCAATGACTTGGATTTCTTTAGGTGGAGCATGTCCATCAATTCTGAGCTGGACATGGTTTTGTAAGTCAGGCAGAGATCACCTCTGAATAAGCGATATGCCACTGAGTACAGCCAGAGTTTTTTCAGTCAGACTGCATAGGACATATGTTTGAGGCCAGTAATCCTCTTGGTGAGGTGCTTTTGTGGTCATTCCAGCTGTTGGAAGTGTCTTGTGAGGTACATCCCAAATGGGGCATTGTACTCTATGATGGGTCTGATAAGTGATGAGTAGAGGGGCACTATAACCTCTTTATTTCTAGATGCGAACCCCTTAGTAATTAGATGGGCCACATAGAAGGATTTCCTAACTACTTTGGCAATATGATTGTCAAAGGAGAGATTACTATCTACCTGGGTCCCCAGATCTCTTATTATCTCTTCTGTATTAAGGCGGCTGCTGCCTATGTGGTAATTCGTGGGTGTTTTGTTTTTCCCAAACAGAATGACTATGCATTTTTTGGCATTTAGCTTGAGGCCATGACTTTGACACCAGGTGTCTGTCTCATTAAGGCCTTTTGGAAGGATGTCCATGTCAGCCGGAGAGTCATCGGCGAACTTGGTTAGCCATAGTCCTCCTGTGTTTGCCTGTACTTCTGAGAAATATATGCAGAACAGTAGGGGTCCCAGAACCGAGCCTTGAGGGACACCACTTGTGACTGGTTTAGAGTCAGACCTGTAGCCCGCTATTCTTACCGTGTGAGTTCTGTCTGTAAGCCAGTTGGCAACCCATCTTGTGACGTAGGGGTTTATGTTCAGGCTGGTGAGTTTTCTATAATACCCGAGTGAGGAATGATGTTGAACGCTTTGGCGAGATCAAGGTAGGCTGTGTGAATGACCTTTCCCTTGTCTATGGCCTTGGTGACTGTCTCAAAGAAGTCAACCAGGTTTAGTAGACATGATCTGCCCTTAACAAAGCTGAACTGGGTAGGGTCAAGTGTTTGGAGGTTCCCAATGTCTTTGTTAATGAGTTCCATGATGATGCACTCCATATCCTTGCAGACCAGGCTAGTCAGGCTTATGGGGCAATAATTACCAGGGTCAGTTGTGGCCCTTCCTTTGTGGAGCAGAATAACCATTGCTGTGCACCATTCTATGAGCATGTAGCCTGTGGAGAGGCTGAGGTTGAACAGCGTGTTTAGGTGGGGGGTTAGTTCGTTCTGTAGTTCATGCAAGACACAGCCTGGGACACCATCTGGCCCCACTGATGCTGTTTTTGGCTTTTGAAAGGGCTGTTTTCACCTGTGCTTCTGTGATTTCCGGCACACTACACTTTTCTGGTATTGTTATGGGCCCTTTTAAAGGTGAGAGGGAGGTGAAGTTTGCACTGAATCTATCTGCCAGGATGTTGGCAATATCAGTAGGTTCAGTATATTTTGTGCTATTTTGCACTAGCTCAGAGCATATCTGCGAGTTGCCATTTAGATTCTTGAGATAGCTAAAGAAGGCTTTGTGGTTATCTTTCGAATCCTTGGCTATTTTTCTTTCAAAGTTAGCCTTGGATGATTTTATGAGGGACCTTAGTTTCTTACTGATACTGATCAGGGATGTCTTTCCTTCTTGGAATTTGCTTTTTTTCTGAACTAGTTTCCTCCTTCTGTTGTATAACCTGTTTATGGCAGGGGTTCACCAGACTGGCTTCCTTCTCTTAGGGGAGTGAGTCTTGGTTTTGCTAGGGATGGCACGATCCATGCATCCTTGTAGGTGCTCATAGAGTGCAATTGTAATGGATTCTGCATCTTGGGCAATGTTATCCTTTAGTGTGTGGGCTGTGAAACTTACCACCTCTGCCTTAAGTAAGGTGAATTTTGCTTTAGAAAAGTTTTTCACTGTGGTTTCCTTGGTTGGGGGTAGTGGTGGTGGGGTGTGGACATCCAGGGTGATTAGTTTATGGTCTGATCTAACCAGTGATGGGTTGACCTCCAGTATGGAACACCTGTCACCCATGTTGGTGATGACCAGGTCCAATATGTTGTGGCCTCTGGTAGGGGAGTTTACCAGCTGATCCAGGGCATTTGAGTTGATAAATTCCAGGAAGCGCTGAGCCTGGGAGTTTGTACTCAAGTAGTTTTCTCAGTTAATTGTAGGGTAATTGAAATCACCCAATATCAAGGTGTTCGGTAGGACCTTCATGTTTTCCAGTGTCTCCAGAAAGGCAGGTCCTGGGTCATAGAGGGTGATCTATAGCAGGCCACAATTTGCAGTGCAGATTTGCCCGATGTTAGTTGCACATGGATGATCTCAGAGGTATCATGCTGCGCCACTGACCTGGAGGTGTGAGTATCCTTGATGAATATGGATACACCCCCTCCTTTTGTGTTTTGGTCCGTGCTCTGTGGCCAAAATGTGTGGCATGAGTTGTAGCCCAGTAGTTCTGGAGTGCTCTCTGGAGCCTTGAACCAGGTTTCAGTTACTGCACAGATGGTGACGTTCTCCATACTTAGGAGTGCTTCGAGCACATGCATTTTGAGATTTAAACTCCTGGCATTGAGTAGCATAACCCTCATTATTTTTCTTGGGCTGTTTATGGTGGTGGGTTTGAATTTTGAGCCTTGCCTAAAAAAGGCACTATGGGGGCAGCAAGAGCCTTGGCCAGTATTCGAAAGCCAAGGGGTGACAGGTGCAAGCCGCCTCTTGTGAAGCAACGTGGCTTGTCGAGCATGTCATCCCAGGCTGACAGACACTGGATCCCCTTTGAATGACACCAGAAGCTTAGCCAATTGCTGAAATGTCTAAGTGAATGACTTTTATCATTCCTAACTAAACTGAGCTAAAAATAAAGCTATGGTACATGCCACTAATAACCTGTCCAGTGTTCCTCCTCTATCTTGGTTAATTACATATGGGGAGAATCAGCTGGAATTTGAATTTTGCTTTCATGATGTGGTCATTGCTCTAGAAGATTGGGTGACATGAAAGGATCAGGTGTTAGTTACTTTAAAGGTATCTATATATAAAGGTGTCTATCTAAAATATTGCCTGAATCAAGTCCTATTGCCCATTATCAAACATAAAAAGACCAGTTCATGCCCTAGTGTTATCCCACCTTGACTACTGCTTTACTCTTTACCTTGGGCTTTCAAGTGATCAATTGGCATAACTACATTGAGTGTAGAACTTGGTGGTCAAATTATTGGCAGACAGTCTTTTGATGACCCACATTGTCGAGACAGTATATTTTGCCTGGGCAGCTTGGCCATCAGATTAAGGGCTGTGAATGCTTCCAAGGACTAATTTGGAAAAATCTGGTAGGATTTCTTTTTTTTTTCTTGCCCTAGTCCTTTAAAAGCAGCTACTTTCCTTGATGTAGGTCTGCGAGATTGAGTCTTTCTTCACTAATTACCTGCTCTATCATTTCTTTGGGAGGGTTTTCTATGAGTCTGTCAGAGGAAGTCACACTATTTTCATAAGCTTTCCAAAACTGTCTTTAGTCTCATCTTTTGTATGTTAGTAATCTTACCTTTCTGTCTCCATCTTGCCTTACTGGAATCACAGTCAGTCTTTTCTCTTTTCAACAATACCTCTCAAATTATTTTTTCCCCAAATGCACCCAAATTACAGAATTAACTTAGCCTGTCTTTATAAGTCCTATGTAGTCTCCTAGCTTTGAATATGCATCTTTTTTGCTGCCCAACATGGTTCTAATTCTACCAACCTCCTGATGGTGTTTATCAAATTAAGAGCTACCATGTATCACCTTAAATCAGGTGTCTTTCCATGTCAACCTTCAGCTTACTGCTTAGTCCTGTCCTTCTATGTTAGTCTCACCCATAGCTCCCAAACTCTTAGCACGTGAAATCTGGACAAAGCCTAAAGTAATGTGGTGATAAAGGCCCCAAAATAGTGCAGATTTTAAATTCTGCTATTAGAAAGTTGCTAGAATAACAGGTTCTGTGTTAGTGTGCATTTTCTGTAGGATATATAGTCTGGAACTCAAATGCATGCCATTATTTAGTGACTTAATTCCTCAGTAATTAGCCAGAAAATCACAAATTTTATGAGGTATAAACCAAAAATATGAGGCAAAAATCTGGACATTTCTGCAAAAATCAGGACATTTGAGAGGTATGTTCACATCTTCTCTTTTTTCATAAAAATCTATTACAGATCTCTTGCTGTCAGTTGATCTCATATATATCTATCCATATACATTAACAACAGATGGATCATTACCTGTACCATTCTCCATTAGTGATCCCAACCTTCTGATATAGTTATCGAAATGGCTTCTAACATTTTCCACCAATTCTTTCCAAATTTTTTGCATGATGTTTAAGGAATGGTAACAGTTTCAGATAATTTACCCTTGCCTACAATACTGGCAAACCCAACCTCTCCATGAAAGGCAATCTTATATTTGTCAAACTCTGACATCATGGGGTATTATTCTAATCCAAAAGATACTCTAAAACCACCATTGTTTACTGGGGTCTATGTTAAATCAGCGAACACTTAGAAAAGTGAACGCTGATTTATCGACCCCATGTAAGCGAAAGTTTACAATCCAGAACACTCAGAACAGTGATTTTTTTCCCAGGGGAAAAGAATCGCTGTTCCAAACAAGAAAAAAAAAATGTAAAACATTACATAAAGTGGGGGGCTTCACCCCCCCCCACACACACACACCCCTTCTTAAATATAACAACTCCGAGATCACACTACAGTGACGAAAATGGGAAAATACCAAAGGCAGCCAAGTGATTTCTTTCTCAGGGAAAGAATTTGCTTATATGCCATTTTGGTATTTTGCCGTTTCACTCTTTCAAGTTTGATCAAGACGCATTCGAAAGAATGCGTCTTCAGTCATCTAATAGGGAACCATTTACTGAGACTATAAGGCAGCACCCCTTTAGCTCATAGTAAAGTAACCATACAGTAGTCTGCAAATAAGATGATACCCACCTACTTCTTGACCTTGCAGTTTACCTTCACTTCCTCTCTAGCTTTCAGGAACAACATTATCATCAAAAAATGAATCAGTGGTGGATGAGGGTCTTACCACGTCTTTTGTTCTGCTACTCTTTTCAAATTACTGCCACTTACTGCTGCTCTCAAACTGGGCACCATATATAACTCCATCACCTGAACAAACTTCTTCCTTTGTAAACATAAAACACCAGCTGACAACATAATATGCATGACAACATACACCACTACCATCTACCTTTTCTTCCAGAATACTAAATTATGGATGACAATGGTCCTTATCTTTTTTGTGACAAAGCCTTCATTCCATAGTTACCTATGGAAATATCCCCTTAAATGTGGCAGTTAACACTTTGAATTATACTCTGTTGTTCATCTATATGAGGATTATGGATATATAGTTCTCCGGAGCTTTCATTCCTGTCATTCCTTTAGGGAAACTACTAGCACCACCTCCTTCTTTTTTAATTTCTCCAAATGTTTGGAGCTCTTAAAACTATGATGAAGTCAGGGTAGAATTAGATTTCATATAATGGGGTCCTATCTATTTGAGCTGGTGGTAGCTCATTTGGCTGTAAAAGATCCCATAGCACCCACTGAAAAAATAGGGGACATTCCCTGATTCCCTGCACAAACTTCCATTAGTAATATAAATATTATCTCAGGTGCCCCCCTGAAAAGAGGCCACTAGCCTAGTAGGAATAATCTGCCCAATAAAGGCTTCATAGGTTCATAGGTAAGTACTAGACTAGCTGCCCTTGTGGGTCACATTAAGCCTATGAAATTTTCCTCAGAGGTGGCAATCATCTCTGTACCTTGTGAATGTGAGGTAAGCACCTTAACCATTACGTTTATTAAAGTTATGGGATAGGCAGATAGACAGACAGAAAGATAGAAAAAAACCTAAGTCTGGTTTCATTCTTTGATGCTTGAAGAGTGCTTTTTTGAGCACCCACAAAATATTCAGTATTACCTCCTTCTGCAGTTCATCTAGAGGTTACATACACAGGTAATATGTATGACTGTAAATTTCTTGTATTAGCCCTGTTGCTCTTAGTACTATTGGAACTGTCTGGAAATCTTTCTTCCACATTGCTCTCATTTCAGCTTTCAAATCCTGGTGTTTTATGATATTGTGTCTCTCAGTACATAAAACACCATAATAGCTAAATGTAGCAATGTCAATGTTTAATGCTGCTTCTGACATTTTTAATTGGAGTATAATATCTGACTTTGTTGTATCTATTTTTGAAGTGTTGGTGCTGAATGACCCTAAGCAATCCAAACTGTATCATTTGTGATAACTTTTGTGTGGCGCATGTATCTAATGCTTCTCAGCTACTTCTATATTTTAGTGTTTACACACTCCACATTGCAACAGCCTTGCCACAGTATTCTGTTTTTCAATATACAGACCCTCAGACCTGAGTTTATCACAACTAGGAATGAGATGTGCAGCTGTTTGCAGATGTTTTACAAACCTGCATTTGTCATGCTTCGCCAACTTTTTCTATAAACTTTGTAAATCAATATGCATGTAGCTCACTGCCTTAGGCTGTTATTGTTATCCTTTCGTCTTTCTATGACGGGGCCATTTTCCTTTCAAACTACCACTGAACAAGGGTATCACATGCATTCACGTCCTTCCCTATTGCCATATAAACCAGTCAGAAGACAACCCAGTTAACTTGCTTGTCCTGTCTTCGAACCTCTGACTGCAAATAAGCATTTATCAGAATGCAGCAAGCATGCTGAATCAGCTGGAAGTAAGGCCACAGTAAGTTCTGCAAGTTTTAAGACAAATCTTAAAAATGTTCTTCTCACAGAGAATAGGTGTTAATGAGGTAGGTATATGGGATAGAAGAGGAAATCATAAGCTCCTTGTTTATATATTTATTATTATTATTATTGTCATTATTATTATTATTATTGCCTGAAACACAGCTACGGAATATTTCATTTAACTACAAATAGATTATAAAAATCATATTTTATTTGTGTGTATGTTATCTTGATAAAATAGATAGTAACATTGCTCTGTACATTTTAGTACATCTATAATGTAACCAATGTGGCTGTTTTTTATTTTTTGTACATAATTCCTTGTTATTTTCATATATATATAAATATATATATATATATATATATATATATATATATATATATATATATATTTTTTTTTTTTTTTACTATACTTACTCTTAAGCCGAAATCATGGCTGAAAATGCTCTTCTGACCCAGTCAAACTATATGGCTAAAAGATAACAGAAGCATAGTTAAGGTAGGGTGACTGGGACAACTGACCTGAGTGCAAAGTGCAATGCTGGCTTTCACAAATGAATGTCATTTTTGTATTTATTGTTAGAACTAAAGTATATTAATGGTCTGTGTATGGCACAAATTGTAGCCACTGATTTTTATAAATGCAGCAAACAGCTGCTACAGTTTAAAAAATACAGAAAAACTTATTTTTCTCTCAGAAATGTGTGCAGATGTGGACATAGTTTATTTATTAAGTAGAGGGTGCTGCCAGACATTGGGAAACATAGATGGGGAAGACTGGCTTTGGCTTGCCCCACAGATATAAAATGCCATATTGAGAACAGACCATTCTTTTTGCTAATTTCTAACAAATAAATAAATAAATACAAATTTCTTCCATGCTTATTTCCCTTATTAGGATGTCACAAGAGCTTTTCAACACTATGGAATAAAAGTTGCACTTTCTCTGTATTCCCTAAGATTCCCTCCGCATTCACTTTTATTTCCCCATGTAAGTTGTCAAGGAAATCTTCACCTCCAAAAAAATTTTCTTCTGATTCCCGAACAAATATATTTTCTTATCCTTCAGTACTGTCATTTCGCCCTTCTCTAGCTGCTCTTTATCAGTCCAGGCCAAAATCCTTAGACTGATATATCCCTTTTCCTACCATCATCCCAGCTCTTTTTTCCATTTGACTTCTTGTCACTGACATACTCGTCTCCTTTAACCACTCCTCTCCAAACTACCCATCATTACTCCTTCCACATTGGCTCCACCCTTACCAACTCCATCTCTCACCTTCTAATCTACTTTATACTTAGCTTTTTTAAGACTCTGTTTCTCTATATAATTCATCCATTCCAAACTGTTTTCAACCACTCTGCCAATTTAACCCCAGTGCCTACTGGTCTATATTATAACATCAAAGTCTTAAAACTTTGAATGTTATAATATCGACCCCAATTCAGGGAACACTTGAAATAGCGACGCTGCAGAACACCGAATATTTTCCTAGGGAAAGTATTCGGTGGGCCGTTTCTGCGGCTTCGCTATTTCTTCAACTGTGGTGCGAAGGTGATGAACTGGGTTAAGGAAAGTATGTGAATGGACTGAGGTAAGGTGAGTGTGTGATAGTTAAGGACCTTAGGGTTAGGGAGCGGGTAAGGTGATTGTGCGTTAGTTAGGGACCTTAGGTTTAGGGTTGGGTTAAGGTAAGTGGATAGCTAGTAGTGTATGTACAGTTTAGTGTAGGGTTCTGTGAAGTGTGTATGTGTGGATTATGTATTTTGGTGTGCTTGTGCTGTGTGTGTGTATTCTTGGAACAGCAAATTTTTTTCCCTTGGAAAAAATTCTGTGTTCTGAGCATTCGAGTATATCACATTTCGAGATTCCAAGGTCGAACTTATGATGTTCGACATTGTGTAATTTCGATAATGTGATATAGACCCATGCCTACAATCCCCCTTTTCAGAAATTGCATTCCTTAGTCATACCTTGAATCCACATATTTTTTCCTAGATTCCATTTTGGTGCTTTACTTTATATCTGAATCATAGGTAAGCCAGCATGTTTTAAAAGCTTCTCTCCTTTAATTTCAAATATGTGGTCCATGTCCAGTCTGTCCATCATATACCAGTCAAACTGATTTCCCTCCATATTTTTTTCTGCATAAAGGTATATATACTTTCTTTCCCCTTTCTGCCTAGATATTGGCAGGACCATCCATGTCAATACCTACCTATAATTCTCACCTCAATCCCAATGGAGTTCTAACACCTTAGACTCTCTATGTTGCAGCAGTGACCACCAGAACTAAATTCTCCCAGTATTATCACCCTTTTTCCCTCTTTTTTATACTTCGCAGTTTTTCCATTAAATTCCAGAACACTTCACTACCTTCCCTAATCAGCCCATAAGAGGATTTAACTAAAATACCTCCTTCTATTTTATGCATGTAAGAAGCACCCATCTTCTTATTTTACTTCTGTACACTGATATAATGATCCACATAGTCCTCTAACCCAGGGGTGTAGATAGTTTTTTTTCCATTTGTACTCTAGGGCCTGGTACTGCTCCCCCCGACCCCACCGATGCATTCATGCTGCCCTGCCAAAATTTAGTCTGAGATGTCCACAATCACTCTTAACTGGCATTTAGTAGCAGTGATTCACTGCAACAAGCCTCTGTACCTCATCAAGGTAGCCAGTCTCACAGAGGTTCATTTACACCACACCACACACCACGTACCACACATACACACTGCCAACATTTCAGTCATGGATTGGTTACCCAGAGAAGCTTTAAAACAGTGACAGCAACAAGGTCTAATGAGCAATGGAGAATCTACAGTCAGCTTACATGTTTACGCAGAAGTTCACCACACCACTCAACCTAAATATAGTATAATACAAGATGCCACAATGGTCACAGTATAATGCAAGATACCACAACAGCCACAGTATAATGCAAAGTGCCACAATGGCCACAGTATAATGCAAGATGCCACGATGGCTAGTGTATATTGCAAGATGCCACGACGGCCACAGTATAATGCAAGATGCCACGATGGCGACATTATAATGCATAAAAACAAACGAATAGGCAGTCTTTTCTCTTGTTCTGCTGTATTATACATCTGCTAAGGCAATAGCAACAGGATAGCAAGTTATAACACTTAAATTGCAATTCTATCCAAACTAATGGTGCTACACACCCCTGAAGTTTTATTCTTCATTCTGGCTGCTTCATGTCACAAAAGTTCAGATAATTCTTCCCAAATGATGTATTTGTATCAATAATTATTATTACTTATGTCCTAAACAGTAAACACAAGCTGATGTGAATCTCAGCATATAATACAAAAGAAATTAGAATATGCATGATTATTAAAACTACAGTGCACTATGAACCACATGAACCACAGTGCAAAACAGTGAAACTCTGCAACTAATACCAGCAAACTGTTAACTTTCTAAGTTTATTACGAACAATGAAAATATGTCTGGGAAATACATGTGCTTAAAGCACCTATAAAAAGTGGTTTGCTTTTTGAACAGGCTAGCTATGGTAACAGGGAAGGAGTTCAGAGTGCTTGTCCAATCATTGAGTCTAGTGTGATGACATCAGCAGATTCTTCTAATACCCGGACAAAAGGGCTTGCTTCTTTAGGGAAAGAGCCATTGCTGAGATCTGAGAGGTGGCTGAACAGGAAGAGAATGTCAGGCAATACAGGAATGACGATGGAATGTATTTATCAGCATGAAGGGGCCAAACTGAAACGGTATTTCTAGAAACAGAAAGGTTAGAGATATTAGAAGAAAATGGGGACTTTCTGGACTCTCCTATTGATGAAGGTACTGTTAAATGCAAATATAATGAGATCATGGACATTATTTTGTATAATTTTTCTTCTAAAGAGTTGATAACATACCACACTAATATCCATTCCAAAAGATTATCTTTTGTACCAGCAAAAAGGGTGAAAATTGCTAAAAGCCTGATAGACTTGAAATTGTATATGCGTAAGTTAAACCTAGCATTCAGGTTCAAGGATAGGAACTGTGCTGCCACCGACTTGCTGTCAAGGTCTAATGTTTTCAACCCCTCATTATGAAGTTCTGTTTTATTGTTTGAAAGGATGTGTGAAATAGATTTTAAGAATATCTTAAATTTCTCTGAATGTAAAACTTTTAACATGACCATAAATGAAAAGAAAATATTCAATGAGTTAATGGCTAACAAAACCTTGTGGGTAATGAAACCTGATAAGGGGGGAGGCTTGGTGGTAATGGAAGCACAGATTATACTAATAGAATACATTTTTTACTTTCTGAAGATACCTACACATGAAGTTTCTAAAAATTATATCAGTATTAATTGTAGTAAAATTGATATTATGTTAAATGATTTATTAATACACGGTCAGATCAGCGAAAGTAAATTTAAGTACATGTACAATGATGAACCTGTCTTAGCCAGTACTTTTGGTAGTAATAAGCTTCATAAAGACCTTAAGAATCCTCCATTGAGAGAAATTGGTGATATTACGAGGAGTAAAACTTATTTTATTGCAAAGTTTTGAAGCAATTTATTGAAATGCAGTGTGAGTAAATTGGTAAACGTGTAAGACTCATGGCAATTTTTTTTTAAACAATCTTACTGATTTTAAATAAAACAAGTTTATACACAATTACAGAAGAGTAACAAAAAATTGCAATTTCAGAAGTGATAACATATGAAACTCAAGTAACTATATATAAGAACTAACACAATAAAATTACTAAAACAATTTACAGAGACAGCCATTAGTTTTACATCAGTGGTGGTACTTTAACCGCTTTTGATTGTGCATCATATATGGAAAAATGAAACTCAAGTGATTCATTGGACTCATGTCAATTTTTTGAGGAATATTAGTAAGTTACCATTTTCTGATCAGTTTATATTTGTCACTACTGACGTACAAAACTTATACTCAGTCATGCCACATGATCTTGGCCTCTGTTGGGTAGGAGAACAGTTGCGTTTCATTGGTCATTTAAAAGAAAATTGGATAAATGTAGCATTGACTTTCATGGAGACTGTTTTAAAGTATAATTATTTCTATTTTGAAGGACAGTACTTTAAACAAAACACTGGCTTGGCTATGGGAGCAGCATGTGTTCACTAACCTATTTATGGCCATTTGGGAGAGTAAATATGTGTTTCATAGTGTTTACAAGGATCATTATGTATATTA
>NC_056737.1:1239134001-1239164001 GCF_019279795.1 Protopterus annectens | reverse complement strand
TCTCTGTCCATCAAAGGCACAGGATCCAGACCAGGAATGAACTTTCCATTATCCATCCACTGATTCATGTTGCACTTAAAAGGGAATAAAGATGAATTCTGCTTCACATGGATGGGGAGCCTGTTCCACAGAATGAGAATTCTCTGAGAAACAGATATGTCTCTCTAACTTGTGATTTTTATGTCACAAGAAAAATTTAATTATTTTAATTTAGTAGTTCTGATGCTGTCTGTTTTGCAGGTGTGTAAATGGTTCATCAAAATGGGGTCCATGGATGCCCTGTATGCCAGGCAAAAATCCCTTCTCACCTCTAAGAAGTCAGTATGATACCAAAAGAGACATGGCTTTGAGGTGATCAATTTAGGAAATTGTATTTACTCCCTGTATTCTTTTTGTAAGACACCTTTGTGGACATTCCAGTTGCTACATGAGTCTGGTCAGGTACATAATGAAGTGAGAATTATACGCTATGATGGGGCTGATGGTTGCCAGTGGTATAATGACCTCTCTGAACATAGATACCATGCCCTTGCTTATAACTTGAGCAACACGGAAGGGTTTTGTTATTACCTTGGATGCATGCTAGTCGAAGGGTGGGTCAGTATCTATATGAGTTCCCAGATCCCTGACTAGTGAATCAACTTTTAAGAGTGTTTTATTGATGATGTAGTTATCAAGGGTGGTAGACATCCCAAAAGGTACTATAATGCATTTCTTGGTATTGAGTTTTAAGTTATGGCTTTCGCACTGAATGTTTGTCTGTATTAGACCTTCCTGAAGGGTGTTATCTTGGGAGAATTCAGTGACTGCTCCCAGTTTGCAATCATCTGTGAACTTGGTCAGCCAAAGACCTTTGACATTGGCTTTGGCATCCAAAAGAATAGATGCCAAAGAGGAGTGGGCCTGGCACAGAGCCCAGAGGAACTCCACTGCTGACCGGCCTCTTTGTAGAGGTGGCCTCACAAATTGTAATCTCTTGGGTCCTATCAGTGAGCCAGCTAGCTATCCAGCATGTTATAAAGGGGTTTATACCTAGTTCCATAAGTTTGTTGACAATGCCCATGTGGGATATTGTATCAAATGTTTTAGCCAGATCTAGGTAGGCAGTATGCAACACTTTCCCCTCATCCATTGCCTTAGTGATCTTTTATAGGTTCATAGGTGTTTACTAGGCTAATGAACACAAAGGCCTTTTTAAGCCTAGCCTTGCATTCCAAATCTATGACAAGTTCTGATACCCTTGATAAGTGTAAGAAGGGGCTTGGGAGATGAAACATTTACAAGCAGGGACCTGGGAGATGAAACATTTACAGGTTGCTTGTGTCCATTAGAGACACAGGTGCCAAGCCAGGGATGAATTTCCTGTTCCCCATCCAATTTTCCAAGTTGCACTTGAAATGGGTTAGGGAGGAACTCTGCTTCACTTGGATGGGGAGCCTGTTCCAGAGATGGGGTAGTCTCTGGGATACATAACTGTCTCTCCATCAGTTCCTATTTATATCACAGGCAAGGTTAAAGTCATTAGAATTATTAATTCTGGTGCTGTTTGTTTTGTGTTTATGCAGGAGGTCAATCAGAGTGTGGCCTGACAATGCCCTTATGCCAGGCATAGATCTCCCCTCAAAAGCCTGTAGGATACAGAATACAGGAATAGGACCTTGAGGCAGTCTTTGTAGGACATTTTACTTATGTCCTGTATTCTTTTAGTGATGAGCCTCTGTGGACGTTCCAGTTGTTGGATATGCCTGGTTAGGTACATATCAAGGGGAGCACTGTACTCAATGAAAGGTCTGATGAATGCCAAATACAGTGGAACAATGACTTCCTTGGACTTAGATGCCATACCTTTGTTTATCAGTTGTGCAACATAGAATGATTTCCTCACTACTGTAGAGACATGATGATCAAAGGCTAGATTACTGTCTATGTGTGTCCACAAGTCCCTGACTACTGGGTCAACTCTAAGGGGTGTGTTATCAATGTGATATTTACTGGGGTGAATGGCTTCCTGAAAAATACTATTACGCATTTCTTGGCATTTAGTTTTAGTCCATAGCTCTGACACCTGTTGTTTGTTTGTCTGTGTCAGCCCTTCCTGGAGGACATTTGTGTTAGTGTGGGATTCAATGAAAGCTCCTAATTTGCAATCATCTGCAAATTTAGTCAACCAGAGACCATTGATATTGTGCATAACCTCAGAGAAGTAAATGCCAAAAAAGGAGTGGTCCAAGGACATATCCCTGAGGGACTCCACTTGTGACTGACCTCTTTGTAGAGGTGGACTCCATGGCTCTGATTTCCTGGGTCCGGTCTGTGAGTCAGTTGTCTGTCCACTGGGTGACATACTGGTTTGGTACCTAATTTCTTGAGTTTTCAGCAATGCCGTAGTGGGGTATTGTGTCATCTGCCTTGGCCAGGTCAAGGTAGGCAGTATGAACCATTTTGCCCTCATCCATTGCTTTGGTGACCTTCTCAAAGAAGTCCACCAGGTTGAGTAGGCATGACCTGCCCTTGACAAAACCAAATTGGATTGGCTTCAGTGTCTGGAGATTTACTAAATCAATATTGATCATTTCCATGATCATTTTTTCTATGTTTTTACATATATGACTAGTGAGACTTATGGGTCTGTAATTTCCAGGGTCTGTAGATGGCCCACCTTTGTGCAGAGTAATGACTGTTGCTGTTCTCCATTCAAGAGGTGCAAAGTCTGTTTGGAGGCTACAGTTAAATAACAATTCCAGGGGGCCTAATAGGTCATGCTTCTTGCTATTTAGAGGATATCCTGGGATATTGTCTGGGTCAATTGATGCAGTGTTTTTTGCCTAAGAGAGAGCATTAAAGACCTGTTCCTTAGTGATAGCAGGGGAAGTTATATTTGATATCATTTCCTGAGGGAAAGTTGAGGGGGAGAGAGGGGTGAAGTTGGAGCTGAATTTATCAGCCAGTAGGTTTGCTATATTTTCTGGCTCAGTATAGGTGGATCTATTTACAATGAGCTCTGCACTCAATTGTGTACTGCTTTTGAGGTTGGGAGATAGCTAACCAATGCCTTGTGGTTGTCCTTGGCCTGGTAGGCCAAATTTAACTCAAATTTGACTTTGGTAGACTTTATCTGTCCTCTGAGTTGTTTGTTTAGTTTGATGAGAGTGCTTTTATCCTGATGGGTGCTGCACCTCTTAATTATTGCCATGATTTTCTTTCTTCTGTATTACAGCTTATTGATTTTGTGATTCCATCAGGGGGCTTATCTTGTCTCAGATAATGTAAGGGTCTGTAGGCTTGTTACAACATTTTCCTGGTAGATGCCTTGAATAGCAACTAGAACAAACAGGACATCAAGCACAAACACTCACTGTCCAACCAGAAACAGTCAGGAATCAATGCACTCTGCTCCTTCCCTCACTAGGAGTAGAATATAAGCACAAATTCCAAGCTGTCACATATGAGGCAGTTATTAGGCTTATTGGTTATCAGCAGTCTCCAGAAACTAATGTCTCTGTGCTCCTTCTCTCACCAGGAGAAAACAGAAGCACTATTTATTATTATTTATTTATTTGCACGTTGTTAACCAGGAATGTCCAGTGGGCCATACAGAGCCCGTTTTCTATGGAGGTCCGGGGAGAAAAGCTCCACAGTATAATAAGAAAAATCAAATACAATTAAATACATAGGTAGTATACATTATCTAACTTATTGGATTACCAAGATAGAAAACAAACTTAGCAGATCTGTAGCCAGACAAGTACTACTGAGTTGCTTACAGAGTTTTTAAAGATTATAACTGCATAGCAGATATTTTTGATAAAACACAGACTGAAAAAATTAGGAGAATAATAAATCATTAGAAGTAGTTATTCAAGGAGGCTGAGTGCAAGTACAGTGCCAGGTAAAAGATAAGTAAATATGGAGAAAAAGTTTTGAAGTGACCAGGATTTGAGATTGTTCTGACAGCTAATGGTAAAGCATTCCAATTCTTGGCTAAAGAGTAAGAGAAGAGAAGGTGGCCACACACCAGGTTTGGTTTGTGAACCTGAAGAAGTAGATAGTTCTCAGATCTAAGGGGCCTATTTGGGAGGTAGAAGGTGAAGATAGAACTAAGGGCAGGACAATCAGAAGGTTTAAAGATAAGTTTGTGAGCAGTGGTAAGCTGCAGATATTTGAGGTAGTTTGGAAGTTGAATCCATTTTAGAAAATGAAGAGCAGTACAGTGATGGAACAAGTTTTTGGAATTTGTTGCAAATTTTGGATTTTATTATAACATGTCTCAATCTTAGCTTTTAGAAAGCTTTGGAGGTTAATAAGTGGGGTGAACCATGCATTAGGGAAGGGAGTAGGTAAGTGGAGGCAAGGGTTTGTTTGGTAGAGGGGCTAAGGAATAGGTTATGCCTACAGAACATTCCAAGTCTCTGATGTATTTTTTGGATGTTTTGTTGCAGGTGAATATAAAATTTTAGGTGTTCATCTATGAAAACTCCTAGACGTTTAGCGTAGCTATCAACTTCTATTAGTGGTTTACTTTGGGAGTAGATATTAAACATGATTTTGTTCAGCAGAGTAGAGTTTTTTGGGGAGTTAAAAGCATGATCTTAAATTTATTTGGGTTAATCACTAAATGGCTTTTAAACATCCAGGATTCAGTGGTGAAGAAGGCAGTTTGGGTTCTGACTTGGAGTTCAGACATAGAGTCAGCTGTGCAGATGATAGTTGAGTTGTGTCATCTGCATATTGAATAATGGTTTCATTGGTTATAGATGTGTGGAAATTGTTAATGAAAATATTGAATAGGAGGGGACCAAGTATGGAACCTTGAGGTACTCCAGTAAAGGTGTTAAGATAAGAAGTGATAGAGTTTTGCCATTTGATGGCCTACTGCCTGTCTTATAGATAGCTAGGGAACCATTTTAAAGTGGTGGTGGAAAGTCCAAAGACAGAGAATTGTGATAGTAGCAAAGGGTGGGAAACAGTATCAAATGCCTTAGCGAGATCCAAGAATATGGCAGATACTATTTCTCATTATCATGAGCTCTGTTAACAGTATCCTGGAAATAAATAAGGGCAGTTGTAGTGCTGTAGTCAGATCTGAAACCATGTTGAGTGGAGATCAGGATGTGGTTATGAAGAAGAAAGGGCATCAGCTGAAGGTGAATGCACTTTTCTAAGATCTTAGAGATAGGGGAGAGGATAGCAATAGGGCGAAAGTTGGAGATATCTTTGTTTTTGCCCGCTTTATGAAGAGGAATAATGTTGGTTTTCTTCCATAATTTGGGCACGTATGATTCTTGAATGGATCTGCTAATTAAGACCCTTAAAGGGAATGGAATAGCATGATCAGCAATCTTAACAAATATTGGGGGTAAAGTGACAGGTGCATTAGAGCACTGGATTCAGACGTTGGTGTGGTGATAATAGAGATGGGGATGGTGGGGGGTTGGTAGAGCAGTATCTTTCATACTGTTTTTGTCATGAGGAAAGCGAGTGGTAATGTTGGCTATAGAGTTTATAAAGAAGGAGTTAAAGAGAGAGGCAATTTCACAAGGAGGTTTGTCAGGGTGTGGACAGAGATTATTTTTTTTGTGCCAGGGTTCAGGAGAGATGAGATGGAATTCCAAAATTTTTGGGGGGTTTGTTTATGGTTAGACTGCAGTTTTGTGTAGTAAGCTTTTTTGTTTTTATTCACTAGCTTTTTTACCTGATTACATAGATGTTTAAAGTGTAACAGGGTATCCTGCCCCGGGATTCATGAAGCTTGCACCAGGCGCAGGCGTAGCGTAGGCGGTATAATGCCAAATATGGCCGCCGAGCGATTCAGGTAAGATCCAATTGCACGTGCAGTACCAGCGTACACCAGATCTGCACAGCTCTCAGCTCATGTATGCTAATCACCCCATGCGCTGTAGTGCAGCATGCAAATGAAGGTACATAGCGATTCATGAAGTGGTGCAGGTGTAGTGTAAGCATACAGAAATGTAAACCAAAAAAATGGTTTACATTTTTCCAAACATAACATCGGAGCCATGAAAGTGGACCAAACTTATGTATTACAAAGTTAACATATGCCAGTGGCTAAATATACAGCCAATGGCATAAAAAAACATGCACAACACATAAAAAATAACATTTAATGTCATGGCCACACTAACACAAAGTACAATCGCAGAGCATGTGTGCGCAAATGGGAACACAAGGAAAATATATACAGATGTCATAAAACTGCAGTGTAACACAAATCATGATTTTACCATAATAGTCAATGGTATGCATACTACACCACAACCAAGCTGCAAGGGTTGCTAAGGGTCTGTGACAGTGTTCGGCGCAGTAACTATGAATTAGTAGTCAATGCCATGCAAATGAGGCAAGTAATACTGAATTGCAAATGTCCCGCCGGCCTACGGATGTACCATACGAAGCAGCGGTACAACACCGAGGAGTGGCCTGGAAGTATACATGACATCAGCAGTGGGGTGTGCCACCGTAGCTGTAAGCACATTGGAGCATTGCAAATCTGGGTTGCCCGTTGCTAAGCAAAGCCGCAGGATAGGGGTGTGGATATTGCCATAGCCTTGCTTAGCTGAGAGCACACATGGTGCCCAAAAGCACATGTGTACATGGATGACAACGCGCTCTAAATCTGGTAAAAGGCCGCACACGGCGCGCACCACAGCTGAAACAGGAAGGTTAGGGGAAGGCCATAAGGAAATGAAGCAGTAGGGTAATTGGAGTACAACTGAGTAATTAACACCTATTAACTCACAGTGGGCCATTGATGGCAGCTAACAAGGCTTCTAGTAGCAACTTGCAGAACAGGATAGGGGAGGTGTCAGATTGCAAAGAAAAGAGAACTGTCACCGCAGAGCAAAGCAAACCTGCAGTAGATCGGCTATAGAACACATTTTGCAACACAATCCTGGTTTGGGAAAGTACAAAACAAGAAATCAGGTTGCTGGATGCATGCCTGAGAATGGGAGGGGAATCATTAAGAAAAGTGAAGGCAAGGGCAAGAGGTAATCCACGGCAGCTAAATGTAAATCAACACCAAAGGCACCACAATAGCAGTACCTGTGGTAAAACACATAAGTAAGATACCCTGCAGCTCTGATTGTACATACACACCCTATGACATCATCAGTGTTCAAAGCACAATAGTATAAAGTGTGAAGGCACCTCACACACACTCGTGTATTCCCAAACACTGCACCATCAGTGTAAACAGACGGGGAACTTTTACAATGTAATAAACGAAAAGCAAAACGGCTATACAGGTAAAACCCAGTATATAAAAAGAGAAGTATATGAGAGAAAACACTATAACGGGTACCCGGTATAGTGTTTTCTCTCATAACATTTACAATGTACTTGTTGGGAGCTGCCATAGCTGTGATTCATCACCATGTGTTGGAGACTGAAGGTGGTGTGGAAGATGATGCTGACAACCACCTCAGGCCCTGGAGGAGGAGAAGAGTCTTCAGACCAAGGGTAACCTACCAGGGGCTACATGATCTGGAAATAGTAGAGCATTACAGTGTGGACAGGGACATCATACAGCAAATTGTTGAGCTGTGCCAGCCACACCTCTGATCCAGAAACAACAGAGGGGAACCCATCCCAGTGGACAAGAAGGTATGTGAAAGCTTGAGAATACTAGCCACAGGTACCTTTCAAAGGCCAACTGGAGATATCATGGGGATCTCACAGGCATCAGCATCCAGGGCACTCCACCAGTTCCTGGATGCCATGTTACCACATGCCAATGAGCATATATACTTCCCCCGAACTCAGGAGGAGTTGGCCAGCAATATGCGTCTCTTCCACCATGTGGCACACTACCCAGAGGTACTGGGTGCAATAGACTGCAAGCACATACATATCAAGTCACCACCCAGTGAGCATGGTAGGCGCTACATAAACTGCAAGGGATACCACTCCATCAACTGCCAGGTCATGTGCAATGCCCAGGGCATTATCACGGATGTGTGTGCTGGCAGCCCTGGAAGCTACCATGACTCCCACATCTGGCAGGCCTCACAGCTGTATCAGGTATTTGTCAGGGGAGACCTCCCATATGGCCACCTTGTGGGGGATGCTGGCTATGCACTGGAGTCATGGATGATGACTCCCATCAGAAATGCACACACACCCATGCAAGAATGCCATAATGAGGCACAAGCACAAACCAGAATCATCATAGAGCATGTGTTTGGGATGCTGAAATCATGGTTCCGTTGCTTGGACATATCTGGTGGAGCCTTGTAGTACTCTCCAGGCACATGTGCCCACATTTTCATAGTATGTGCCATGCTACATAATGTGATGTACCAACGGCAGGTGTGCATTGTGACAGGTTAAAACACAAAAGGGCGGAGTTCAGGAAATAGTATACACTGCCATGTACCCAACGAAAGGTGTATTCTCTCTCTCTCTCTCTCTATATATATATATATATATATATATATATATATAATATAGAGATAGAAAGGGTGATAGATATATGTCGATATATATGGATATACATATATCTGCAGATATATAGATAGGTTAATAACATGTACACAACCATGGAGGTACAAATAAATAGGATACTACCAAATACCGAATGCTTTACATACCGACATGAGTAATCTCGAGGCTTAAAGACCGAAAGACCACAGTATCGGAATACTAGAACCACGAGTACTATTATCACGATGTTAAGGGACATTTAGTCATTGCTGCTGGTGCTGCGGTCCAGGTAGGTACTGTGTTTAAGTGTATTTCTGATTGTTGTAGTGTGTGTAAGTGTGTGTTCTGAGTATGGTGTGTGTTTCCTTGGGACTGTAATGTGTGTGTGTGTTTGCTTCATGTGTCTGTTCTTGCTAACTCGGAGGTAGATTATTACAGTAGGTGTGGTCATAGCCGGCCTTAGGCATAAGCCAACTAAGCAGCCACCTAGGGCACTGCTTTAGTGGGGGCACTTTACTAGTATTTATTTGGTGTAGGTAGACCAGAATGGGGGCACTGGGTGGTGTGGTGGGGGGTGCCACTGTGCCCTTTGCCTAGGGCACCAGTTGACCTAAGGCCGCTCCTGGGTGTGGTGTGGGGGTGAAGCCCCCCACATGGGGTGTGTATGTGGCATGGCCACCTGGCCATATGTAGTGTCGGATGGTTTGTTTGGATGTGATGGGTAGCAGTGTGTCTGTGTGTGCGTGTGTGTGTTCTGTGTTTATGCTAGTTCCAAAGGTTTGACTGTTGTGAGTTTGAGTGTTCAGTATTGTGGCGTTTGGGAGTCTGTGAATGGTAATGTGGTTGTTGGACGTGTGTGCATTCTTAAATCCGTGGGTATGCCGTATACAGCAGTTGAAGTCTTCAGATATGTGCACAACATGGGCCATAGCAATCACAAATTCTGCCATGACCAAACGTTATGAACAAAGGATATGGAGACTATATTATAGCAATAACCCACGCCTGGGTGTGGGTAATGCTGGATTTAGCCACGGTTGTCTTTGTTTGGCCACTCGGGCTTCGTCCTCATGAACAAACCACACCAACAGCGGGTAAATTCACCATTACCCACACCCAGGCATGGGTTATTGCTATAATACACTATTACAAATATGTGCTATGGACATGAACTAAACATGGGGTTAACACCTGTCCCACCTTGCGAGGGGCAGTCCCTCTATGTGCGGTAGTGTCCTGACCAAAATGAGTACAAATACCAATGTCCTACAATCTCGAGACGTTCTGCATGTTCCATAGTTAATATAATGGTTGCATAAAATAGTTATCTGTATCTAACATACCTACATGTAACAAGAAACAGGATAAGCAAGTAAACCGCTACAAGAATATAAGCTTTTATATAGGCATATATGTAAAGTTCTATACTTTCTACTGACCATGGGTATGTGTCGGCCTCTAAAATCCGATGTGTGTCCTGCAAATGTCCCACTATGGCCATTTGAAAAGGTGGCAATAAAAGCCAAAGAGGTTCAGTCACCAACACAACTCCAATGAGTGCAGATATCTGTGACAGAAATACACGAGACAGCTTTCATGTAGCAACATTTCATTACATACCGATGTATTTCTGGAGGGATTGAAGGATCAACATCACCTGCATGCTATACAGGAACCAATTAACAATGGCTTAATGAATAAGCCTGCAATAACCATAGTATTAGTCTACTAAATGATAGGTCTTCAATTAGGGAAGGAGCCCTCACACACATATGGAATATGTATAAATGCAGTCCCCACAAATCTTTATCTGCTATATACACCCACCTACATCTCCCCCACACCCGAAACAATTGCAATACAGACTGTAATAACATCACAAACATCCCCTCACTCAATGACATCTGCAGAAGCCTTAACATACCTTGTGAAAGACACACTATAATGGCACTATGTGAAATAATTGCTGTTGTACAATGGAACAGACGCCAATGTTACAGGTCTTGTTTGCAATAGTCTCATATCAGATGGTTGATATAACAGCTACACTCACATGTAGAACTACATCCTCTAGCCATTACACACAATCCACAGGGGACATGAAGTTAAAATATCTCTGTGTCTCTCTATATAGCAGTTGCAATTCATCACAAACAACACATCCAGGCCGTCTTCCTCAAAGGTAGGGCAAAGGGACAATGTCCAAGTGGAGTATTCAATTATACCCCACTGTTGCCATGTAATTGGCTAATGGAGTAGCTGCACAGCTGATGTGCATGTAATCATCTACTCCAGAACACCAAATGGTGGCAGGATACCACATGTTACTGGTATCTACGTATAAAAGGATGGCTTGTCATACATTCATACTGTATGTACATACGAGAAAACTGTTAAAACAGAAAAGGAATGAGACTGATATTTTCGTAAACTCAGACTACTAAGAAGGTATGCAGAACACTCAGTATGTTAGTGTATGTAGTGCCTGTTCTGCATTAATGAAAGTGTATGCAATGCATATAGTGGGAAAAGGTATTATGTAGTGATGTATTGTTGAGCATAGTAACGCTTCTAGAAATTGTGTGTACTGCTGTGGGCCGCAAAGAAAACACCTCATACACCACAAGGGATGTTACATAAGGACTTTAAACACAACAATTCCACTCCAGCCACTGTCAGTGGCAGGGTTTGTCCAACAAGTACGTGCCATAACAGGGGATAGTATATGTTGATATACTGTAACAGTAGGCATATGTATGGGCGTATAACTGAGAATAACATGTCTAAGGTGGCCCTGCTGTGCAATTATGATTTGCATTATGGGATATTGTTGCAAAAATGTGAAATGTACAGTATTGTAGGTAGATATGTCTAACATTTCACATAGCATTACTGTTATATTATGCAAACATCAGGTATGTCTATTGGCATGTACAATACACAATAACAGGATACATATGACTTGTAGTCACCAGACAGTGTATCAGCATGATAGTTAATTGAAATGGAAGAGCTAGTCAATTATCCATGCACAAAGGACAAGTAATAGCTTCATAGGTTCATAGTTAGGTACTATGCTGTCTGGCCAAGTCCATTCATAAGCCCAACTACAGTGTTTTTACTTGCGGCACCTCCCTACGTTAGTGTCCTGTGCCTGTGAACAGCAGAGCCATTTGTTTCCTGCAGCTGTGTACAGTAGAGCCACTGCAGTAATCCCTGGCGTACATGTCTGTCTCCCATCCACCCATCGAGGTATCTTTTGAAGAGTGCTAGTGAGGGTCCCTGTCTGATGTACATAGGAATCATGTTCCAAAGCATAGTGAGTGTCTGGTTCAGGAATGTATCCCTCCAGCACGTCCTAGTCATCGTTGCATTTAGGTACATATCCTAGAGCATGTGGCTCTCAGTGGCTTTTGCTTATGTGGAGCATATCCATCAATATTGTTTTGGACATGGGCCTTGTATATTCAGCAGAAATCGCCTCTGAGTATGCAGTATGCAAATGAGTACAGTTGGGGTTTCTGTAGTTGGGCTGCATATGTCATCCTTTGGAGGTCAGTAATCCTCTTGGTATGTTAATGTTCTGGTATTCAAAGCCGTTGCTGTTGTCTCGTAAGGTACATCCCAAATGGGGTGTTGTACCCTTTAACATGTTTCATAAGTCATGAGTAGAGAGGTACAATGGCTGCCTTTGTTCTGGCTACAAACCCATTACAGATTAGGGTGGCCACGTAGAAGGATATCCACGCCACCTTGGCAATATGGTTATCAAAGGAGTGGGTGCTATCTACTTGTGTTCTAAGATCCCTTATAATGCCTTATGTATGTAAGGGACTACCACCTATGTGAAAGTCAGTAGGTGATTGGTGTAATCCAAAGGGGATGTCTCTGGACCTTGTGGCATGCAGCTTGAGGCCATGCTATTGACACCAGGTATCTGTCACAGTGACACCCTTATGGTGGGTGTCTGTATCAGCTGGTGAATCAATCATGGCCCCTAGTTTGCAGTCATCTGCAAACCTATTCAGGGTAAGCCCTACTGTGCTAGCCTGTACCTCAGAGAAGCATATACTGAACATGAGGGGCCATATGACTGAGGACTAGGGTACGCCAATTGTAACTGATTTACAGTAGGAACTAGGGTATGCTACCCTCACTGTGTGAGTTCTGTTCGTGAGCCACTTTGCATAACATCTCGTGACATAGGGGTTGATATGCAGGTGGATGTGTATGTTGATAATACCAGAATGGGGAATGGTGTTGAAAGCCATTGAGAGGACAAGGTAGGCTGTGTGGACCTCCCTACCCTCATCTACTACCTTGGTAACTGTCTCAAAGGACTCCACCAGGTTTAGGAGTCATGGTCTGGCCCTAACAAATCCAAACTGTATGGTATCAAAGGTTTGGAGGCCACCAATGTCTTTGTGAATGAGATCCATGATGATGTGCTCCATAGCCTTGCAGAACAGTCTAGTCAGGAGTATAGGGCAATAGTTCCTCTGGTCCATTGTGGCGCCACCTTTGTGGAGTGTGATAACTGTTGCTGTGTGCCATTCAGGGGCCACAATGCCTGATACAAGGCAATTAGTGAATTTGGTGCTCAAGTGGGGAGCCATTTCGTTCTGAGGGTTGTGCAAATCGCAGCCTGGGATGTTGTATGGTCAAATGGATTCTGTGTTCCTGGCTTTAGAGAGTGCAGCTTGGAACTGCGTAGTTGTGACTGCAGGGACTCTGCATTGTTCCTGTATAGATTTGGGCCCTTTAGGGTTTGAGAGGGGTGTAAAGTTAGCACTGAACCTATCTGCCAGGATGTTGCCAATATCAGTCAGTTCTGTAATGTTCATGCCTAACCACTGTATGTCAGAGCAGATGTGGGTATCACCATCGACAGTAGTGACATACCTCCAGAACGCTTCATGGTAGTCCTTGGAATAAGTCGCAGTAATGTTTACATAGCTAGCTTTGGAGGATGTGATAAGGGATCTCAGATTTCTACTGAGGCTGACCAGGGAGCTACCCCACCCATGGGATTGTACTCTACTTTGCAACAGTCTCCTCCTTCTGTTGTACATTATGTCCATGGCAGTGGACCCCCAGAGTGGCGTCCATTTTCTGGTGGGTACTGTCATGGCTCTGTTTGGGATAGCATGATCCATGCAGTTGTGTAAGTGCTAATTAAGTACAGTTGTGTATGATTTAGCATTTGTAACTATATTGTCCATCTGCACGGGTGTCATGATGTTTACTACTGCTGTCATAAGAAGCCTGAAGTTGGCTTTGTAGAAATATTGTACTGTGTTTTCCGTGAAGGGTGTGGTGCCGGGATGTGGATAACAAGGGTGATTAGCATACGTTTGAATATGACCAACGAGGGGATAACCCCAGGTGTGGAACACCAGTCACACATGTTGGTAATGTCCAGGTCTAGGATATTGTTGGCCCTGGTGGTGGTGTGGATAGGTTGATCCAGCCGATTGGAGGTTATGAATCCCAGAAAGCATTGGCCTAGTGTGTCGGTACATGAGTAGGTATCCCAGTTAAGTGTGGGGTAGTGTCAGTCGCACACCAGTAGTTCCTGTTTGAACCCTACTTTCCAGTACACCAAGAAGTGAGGGCCGTTAACCGTGGGGTATGGTGTGGAATCTGTAGCAAGCTACAATTTGTATAGCAGTTATGGCCACAGTTAGTTGAACTTGGATTACCTCTGATGCATTGTGCTAAGCAACCAGCCTGGATGTGTGTATATCCTTGGGAAATATGGACACACCTCCGCCGTGGGTGTTCCGGTCCTGGTTACATGACTGAAAGGTGTGGTCTGAGTAATAGCCTGTTAGTGCAGGGGTGCTCTCATAAGCCTAGAAGCAGGTCCCAGTCACTGCAGAGATATCAAAGTGGTCCATTACAAGGAGTGCCTCGGGTGAGTGCATTTGAGATGAAGATGTCAAGCATTGAGTAACATTACTCTCAGGTTTTGCTTGCCTGTTCCTGTTATGGTGGTGAATATGTTATTTGAACCATGCCTAAAACAGGCACTATAGGAGAAGCAAGAGCCTTAGATGTTATCCGTAATCACACGGTCGACAGGTGCAGGTCATCTGTGCCAAAGCACCGTGTTCTGTCGACCATGTCATTCAAAGCAGACAGATACTGGATACCCTTGGCTATGCTTCTAGTGTCATTCCAAGGGTATCCAGTATCTGTCTGGATACCGGTATCCAGTATACAGACAGATACTGGATACCCTTGGAATGACACTAGAAGCATAGCCAACTGTTGAAGTGAATAATTCAGTCATTGTACTGCGTTATCAGTCTGGAGGAATGCAGAATGCTTCTCAGTATTAGGGCAATAACTGCCTGGTCTACAAGATCGGAGAGCTATTGCATGTCAATGTACACGTAGTCCAGGAAGTTACATCTCAGGGCATTCACACTAACATGGAGAATGACAGTCATATTGTACCTGTTGAGGAGTGACCTGAATGCATAGGTTATGTTGCGGATCCTGTTACCGACAGCCAGCTGAAAGTGACTATCACCTTGTGTAGCCTGCTGAGTGGGACATCAGTGTGACCACCTATAGAGTCACCTATGACTAGTGTGTTGTGTATGTTATATCGCCCTATTGGCTGTAGTTGATGGGCACACTTGAGTCTGTGGGCTATAAGTAATTGGTGTTGTGTTAGGTGATGGGGGCTGTCTTCGTTTCTGCTTCAGAGTCCTCTGTTGCCTACACAGAGTAGTATTGAGAGGCTCTGCAAATGTTGTAGTCTTACTATGTGTGGCCTGTGGTGGTGGAGATCCAGTGAGACTATGTGATGAGTGTGGTGTGGTGCAAACGTTTAGCATCCCCACATGATTGTCAGGTTCAGTCTGGGTTGGAGAGGGCATTACCTCCAGCATGGCTACATATGTGCATCTCCTACAGGTTGTAGTGTTGTATGTTAGGAGGGGCATTGACTGTGTACAAGAGACAATTTCTATATTGCCTCATGATGCCCATATTCATCATATAGACAGGTGATAACATTGGGAATTGACACTTGGACATGCCTGAATATTTAACTATTTGTTACTAGATATGTGAGGTAAGTGTGTACAACAGCTGTTTTACTCTAAGCAAGCTGGAAATGTAAGTACAAACAGTGTTTACCTGTAGGAAATGAGTAGGATTGAGTGCTATAGTAATTAGTAGCTCATGAAGTGCTTACATGTTCTGAACAAGTGCTGGGCATGAATAAGCAATACAGATAGGGTGTCGGATAACATAAACTCACTGCCCCCCCCAACAGGTACACAATCACATCTCCATGAACACTACAGAGCCCCTGTAACCATAACTATGATGGTACAAGGTGCACTCAGGCTGCATGTGACCTGCCCACATCCCTGGTTATATCATACACATATGGCAAAACAGTTTGCTCTACACATACACATCATGTAAAACATAGCTTCATGTCAGTCTGTGAAAACACTGAATGGTGCACACCAACAGTTATTACAACCCACAAAGTGGAGACACCACTCATAATGGGAGGTACTGCACTATTACCCTGCTGAGTCTGGTGTGAAAGTCCATGAACCTTAATCAATGTATATGTTGTTAGCAGTACAGATGTAGATGACAGTACGGATGATTTCACACTGCATATCATACCTGTGACAGGTCATAGGACATCATCACCCATACTGTGTTCCACCTACACTCAGTACACTAGATGTACCTTTGTATGTCACAGGAGTGTTCTGCCAGTGGCCTGTTGACAGAACCAACACTACAAAAGGTGTCTGAGTGATATGTGCATATCACACCAGTGGCAGCTACAGTAAAGAAGGGTTAATTTTTTGTACTCCCCCTCATTGTAGCCCATACCACACAGATAAATGGGAGGCATCTGCGTATGTAAGTATGTGAATGGCTATGACCTAGGAGCAATAGCTGACTCAGTGTTGTGGACAACATACAGAATGGGCTTTGTGGGTGAGGTGCGTGACATATGTGCACAATTTGACAGCTTCATATTGCATTGTCACCGCTAGGTTAATAACCCTGTACCCATGAACTACCACCTAGGCAGCGGTCAACATAATGGACACTGTGTGTAACGGATGGTGCTGTGCAGTTTACCTCCCTGAGCTAGTGACGTCACCAAGCCTATTAGGTAGTCATAAGAGGCAACCCTAGTCATGACAGGGTGCCATCCATGAGCATGGAGATCCATTGTACAGCCATACTCATCACTCAAGTGACCAACACCAGATCACATATCACATTTAAGGGGTATTGCCCATGCTTGGATGGGCGAAACCTGCCTTCACAATCCTCATCTTCACTATGCAGCATGCTGTCTACCCTGCATAAAGACATGTCCAACACTGTGATGTTGGACATGCAACACGTACATATCCTGATCTGAAATACATACATCATGGACAGCCACCTTCCTAGTACAAGGATCGTCACATGCTGGACAGATCCTTGTGCCATACACGTTACATACTCCTGCCATACTATGCAACCCTGTCCAACAAAGCTGCACATTTCATCTCTGTCAGACATGGTGTGATGACCACATGGTAGATGTATCATTAACCTTCTGGGTCAGTTATGTGGCACTGATTCACCTGGCGGTGGGAATATGGCTGTTGGATACAGCTAGAAAACCGTAGATCTTATGCTCATACATGGCCCAGGGCATACACACTACTACATGACCTTGGCTGTACATGCTATAGTTGAGTACCATCCCTGCAAATACTATCCGGCTAGCCATTGTCCCATGTGTATCACATGTGCAACACAGGTGATACGTGGCAGGATGCTGAACTGCTGTACAGTGCCGTGTAGACGTATATGGCAAAACACATGCATGTAATGGGTTCCGTGCACATGTCTGCATTGTCACAGGTCATGTCCGTTAAGGCAGTGTATGTGTTGATATGTGACATATACACAGCATCAAGGTCAACAGCATTAATGTGGACACATCCAGGCATGTGCTGATAGGTAAGAACACCAGTACAGGCAAACAGACATGCCCACATCAAGACAGCATTCACATGGAGTATGAGCAATGTCATCAGGTGACACACATATATGGTGATAATATCCAATCCTGATTGGGTGTCACGTGTGTGACACAAACATGTCAGTGGTGTCAGTGTCATGAAGATTTGCAAAGACAACTGTTCATATGTACTAAATGTAATACAGATGTGTGTGCAGCTGCATCTCTGCGCATCTCTGAGATACTGTGACCTGTCTTCATCACTATGTCTTCCAGAAATGCCTCGATCAAGACTCCCGGCTTATAGCTGCTTGGAGGATGAGGCCCTCTTACCTTACCTCCAAGATAACTATGAGGTATTGTTCAGCCATGTGCTACAGCATGCCCAGCAGCATGATGACCTATGGCAGGAACTTTGCAGGAGGGTTAATGATGTGGGTGGCCATAACCGCACATACCAGCAGGTGCACAGACACTGCACGGACCTGATCAGACATGTGAAACAGCGTGCGAATGCAATCGCCAGGGAACAAGGTTCAACAGGTGGTGGGCCACTAACCCAGCCCCCACTCACATGTACCGAGGAGCTACTGGCCAACCTGGGGATACCATCAGAACAGCATCCACAAAGCCTGGAGTTGCCTGGTAAGTCACTACTGCACATATAACTATTATATCCCATTTAGTTGCATGTGTCACTGTACAATTTGTAATGTAACATCATATGCAAGGCATGTTTACACACATGCCACATACTATTGTATGCTACCCTGTGTATGCACACATGTGCATACTTCATAGTATATCCTATTGTACTGGTGAATGTGTTAACATGCACATTGCACCCTGTAGCTATCATGCAGTCATGGATAATGATCATACTGCTGTGTTACCCCTATATAGGTACCTCTGGCATTTTGCAGAGACAGCAGGCCATTGCAGGTGAGACAGTTATAAGTATCAGGCATGTTAATGCACAGATCTATTCGCCATGTGGCCAGTTAACACATGTACACATAATGTATGGTCCGGTCACTAAATACAGGTCGCATCTTTAATCAATCACACTGACTACCCATGTGCAATACATACAAACTAAATGAAACACCGACATGAAACCACAGAAACTGTCATTGCTAGATGTGTGGACAGCTGTGCATACAATGGTGGAGGTGTTGTTCAATGTAGGAATATGTACTATACATCAGAACAACACATGTGGGGTACGCAAGCAGTACTACACAGTGAGCTGGAGTATGGGCAGCCCACAGGATTCACCATTGTGGAATATGCCCCTGCAATGAGTGCACACATTGTGATGTGCCATCTGACATGTCCATGACATGTAGTGGTCCGGCTGCAACATTGTCTCACTATCCCATAAAACATACCCCACATACCGAACATACAACCCTTTGTCTGCATAACCCTGTGGACAGTGGAGTATCTGACATCTATGGGTGTATTTCATTTGGGACAACACAGACTTGTGAGATAGATGGCTATCACAACCATTTGGCCAACACATGTTCACACATGGCCATGGAGGATGGCCAGAGACATGTAGCAACACACAGTAGATGTGATGTGTTTGTGTGTACACCCTGTTGTACATTGGCTACACATGGTCCAATTATAGCCGTTGTTGAATGGTTATATAGCAGATGTGGAACACTGGACATCCTACAAGCCTGTGCACAGCTTGTGGAGGCATCACTTAATTCGACCACATAAGATGAGTTGAACATCATGACTGTGTCACAGCATGACAGTAGTCACCTGTACAGCATCCACATACATACACAGACACCACATCAGGCCACAGATACAGTACATTTCCCTTGCTGCTGTTGGACATCACTGTCAGCCATGCACCTCGTGTGTGTGGTACACAAATGTCATGTGGGACATGGTGTATTGACAAGTCTGCCATGTGTGGACATGGTTGCCAGGCAGCTAAGAAATGTTAGCAGTTGTGCAGGGGTGTCATCCGTATGTCCTTCGGTGACCTGTCACACATGACACATCATGGTTTAGTGTGTATACACCTCAGCGACGTGGGTCACAATCCACAATATTTATGTATTGTGTATGCACACAGTCATGGCTATGCACTGTGTGTGTAATCCACACTGTATAGCAATAGAGACACCTCAAGATTCCATGCAATGGCACTGTGTCTGTACTTCACACTGTATAGCAATATAGACGCCTCATAATACCCTTCAATGGTCATGCACATCTGCTAAAAGTGCATTCTATCTGTAGGGCATACAGACAACACTGCAATGTGACACCATTACACCGCTGTAAATGTGTCAGGACACCATTGTTTCAAACATGTATGCATGTCAATGCACACGTCAGCAGATTACATATCATACTACATGTTAATGTCAAGGTCATATGCCTCACATCAGCCATGTGTACTGCTAACCTGTGCTGGTCCACATGGTGTAACACAGGGATGCATGCTTACTACCTTGATTGTGTGAAATGCATGGCTTCTGCTATGACACATGCTTGCTGTTGTGTACAACCCAGGGATGTATGATAACTACCACTATTAATGTCTGAGCTGCATGCTGTCTGCTGTATCACATGCATGTTGCATGCCTTCTGTCAAATCACGTGCATGGTGTGTGTGTGTCTGTGTGTGTGTGTCTGTGTGTGTGTCTCTATTGTAATGTTGAGTGTTTGTTTGCCTTCACAGGTGATGTAGGTGCGTTACCCTCCTGCCATCCATATGATGTTAGTGTCCCCACAGACTCTAACAGTGATGATGAACATATGCTTGAGGCACGGGCAGGGTTGTCAGGGGCTGAATCTGTGCCATTGGTTGCCATTCCACCTATATCCCCTCTTCCCCACACGCAGTTCTCATGCCAACACATACCCCATCACCAGTGGCCATAGAGGAAGGACAGTTAGCATGTGGTAGCGTGGAACAGGAACGTGTGTTGGCTACGGAAAGTGTGTATTCACACCATGGTGTCAGTCAAATGACTGCAGATGTGCCTGGCCAGTGCTACTCATAGGAGGACCTCTGGCTGACATGCCCCTGCAGGACAGAGCGCTGCAGCTGGTGTCACCAGATGCATGTTTCAGACTGTAATGGCGGCACAGGCACATGCTGAATGGCAGAACAGAGAAGGGCAGAGGCTTCAGAGGGCTGCTATCTGTTCTTTAAATTACAACATCTAGGCATTGGCAAATGCTCAACAGCAGATTGCTGAAGTTTTGGACAGACGATTGGGTGACATGGTTGGAATCCTTGACAGTGGCATGACAATCCATGAGCATGAGCTGTCTGTGCTGGAACATCTGGTAGGAGTGAGGCGTAGGGCACATGGATGTTGCCCAGCTACACCACCTGGTGCAGGTCTACGTGAACGAGCTACCGCACATGCCCGCTCCCATAGTGCCAATAACAGCTGGTGCTGCGCTGTCAACACCAGGATGCAGCAGGCCACGTGGACGTGGCCCTGGATGGTCCAAACGGGGACACGGTTCCAGTGGACGTGTCATCGGACAGTGCCCAATCTGTACCTCTGCCTGGTAGTGCCCGTGCAACCCCTGGCAGGCACAGGTCATGTGGCCGTGGCCGGACACCGTGAGTTGTAAATCCTGGTCTGAACAGTCTGGAGCTGTCAATAATACCCCTGTGTAGGCTAGACACATGGCAGAACTGTGTGCACACATACATGCACACACCAGAAACATCTGTAGAGCACCGCGACACTCACATGCATAACAACCACACATGGCCAATTAGATCACAGGCCCTAACCCACACACATGATGTCATCCACTGGTGCAGCCTAGGCCCCTGGCAAACATTATCACCCTTTGCATATGATGATGCCTGTGCCGCATCCCTGTCATCCACACCATCGGTACAGGGACATGCTCATATGGTCTGATGCACAGGGTAAACAGAATAGGGAGATAAGTGTATATTATAATTGTTGTGTACTGTTGACATGCAGCAGACATATCATATAGTACAGGTTTAGAATGCATTGTTTTACGTTCACAGTATGTGTCTTGGTAACAACAGTAACAGCATGTTGTTAATGGTGCCCTGCTTCCCTCCTTAAGGTCTAATTGCATGTGCCATTTAGTACTAGTGTTTGCAGTTTCCCATGTGTAAATGTGGACTACTCACAGGCATATATGGCAATACCAGCATGCTATATGTAGCTTCAACCTCACTGTTAGAAAGGCTGACATTCCAAAGATGTCTACACATCTACTGATCCAGGATCATATGAGCTGTGTACTAAGCTACAGTGGCTAGAGACATGGCATCCATACCAGGTGACATCACAGGTACAGTTACATGGTGTGGGGAGTTTGCATCGTGGTCTAGCTGATGTCAAGGGTACAGGCCAGTTGATAGCATGAGGCCTCACTGTGTAGCAGTAATTCACATTCACATTACAGGATGAGAACACTCACACACACACACACACACACACACACACACACACACACACACACACACACACACATACACACACATGTATTCAGACACAGTAACACACCCACACTCACGGGGTCAACGACACTGTAACACACATACACACACACACACTTGATAGTGTTGAGGTGAGGACCCCTGCCTATGTGGTAATCACCATTATATTACTGTGCACCCACATGACGTGACACAGAGAATGAACATGTACAGGTAGTCAGTAATGCCTAAGACCGACGGCATCAACAGGGTAGTAGATTGCATCACCTGGAGGGGTTAGGGGTCCTATCTGTTCACTATGGTAGCATACATCCTCACTCCATGGACCAGACAGCCATACATACATACACGCACACACTGTGGAGTCCACAATTTAATGCACCTATGTCATGCACATACAGATAGCTAACATGTGTGTGATACACACACCACCCCTGCCTATGTCTGGCTTTCTACACTGCAGTATGTACAGATCTCTACAACAGTGTACAGGGGTGTGTAACAATTGGGATGTATTCCCCACCATACGTGGCATATATGGACATACAAGCAAACACACATGGCAATACTGTGAATCAAACACCTGCTATCTTATGATATGTATGACAGATATGCAGCAGTATTGCCCACATTACAATGTGTACCAACGCTACCTTTGCCAATTTTGCTGCTATATGCACATGGGAGGTCTTATGTGTTACAGGTGTCAAGTGATTTACAGTCAGTGACACCCTGACCGCTGTGTAGGTTGTATGTCTTCACCTTCACTTAACAGAAACATAGCTTAGTGTTTGCACATGTTATGGTAGAACGGCTTGTGATACACCTGTGAGCTGTCTTCAGCAAACATCCATCTGCAAAGTTGGCCCACCACTTTATGTACACACATCCATCCATACCTGATGTACATCTTACCATACTGTCAGTATTTCACAATATACAGGTGTCAATGATGGGGCTGCATTGCAACTGCATGTCGTAGTAAGACAGATCAACTGCAAACATCAGCTACTGCACATGCATGGTAGCTGAATGCACACCACTACATGTACATGTGTGTAGGTCCTACATTCCTGTCATTTAGCCATGTTTGTAGGCATTGCAATTGGTGGACATGTGTGATGACATACATGACACATGGACTGTTGTATGATATGATAGTTGTCATGGGTAACCAGTACAGAAGGAGTGTTAACTCAGTCGACATTGCTATCACATCTTATGTACTGTTAGCATTCAACAGCCATGGACCTACCTTCCATGTGCATGTGTGTAATTGCTGTAGCCACTTGTCTGCACAAAGGACAGCAACAGCTGTGCTATGTACATATGTGTTGTGTGTGTGTGGGGCATGTATATATCCACAGCAGGTACATGTATGTCATATCCAAACATGAGTGTGTTTACTGGTGTACAGCAACAGTTATCTGTTACAGCTGTATATGAATCAGGGCCCCTGTTATGTGTACAGCCGACCGGGTTATGAACAGTGGTATCATTGCATTGCGTAACACATGATGGAACTGTGTCAGTACATGGGTAGTCTGCACAGTTTCTGTAGAGCTAGATACAGTCCACTGGTCATGAATAACATGGTGATGTACTAATGTATGTTCTGCCACATGTATGGATGTGTGTTGCTGGTCCAAGGACATGGTGATGTCTGAGGGCTACATCCTAGAATGCAGCTTTTGACACTGTGATCTGCACCTGACACATCTGTGATGGCGTTTAAGAGTGTACTGCTCAGTACATGTGAGTGGCCTCCATGTACGTGGGGACAATACCACCTGGAGTGGTCCGTAATGGCGTTATGGCCCACATGTCTGTATCTGAGGTATACGGTGGTAGTGCTATTGTGCACAACTGAGCCTTAAGCCAGGTGTTCTTCACTGCACGGATGTCAGTATTCCACATTGTTGGATCTAAATTGCCAGCTGTGATTACGAACGCTACACATCTAGCACTGTTTAGCATACACATACAATGCAGTCGTCCTCTAGGTGTCAGGGTGTTTACCTGGTCTCAGGACATTCGTCTATGAATGGTACTATATGGGTGAAGTAGCCACTCCTGGCAGGACATCACCATGGGTGGTACTAGTGTGCCAGGTTTAGATTGGTACATCTAAGGTGATGGACAGCAGCAGACGTTGTGTAGAAGACCGGTGTCAAATATATGTAGTACAGCATTCATGCTAACAATGACGACTATCGACACACTGTGTTTAGAGTCAGAGTGCATACAAAACAGCCCTTCGCTACTAAGTGTGTGAGCATGCCCAGTACACCGTTGTGTAGATGGACACATAGTGCATTCCAAATGGACGTGTGCTACTAAGTGTGTGAGCATGCCCAGTGACACCTTGTGTCGGTTATGTGCCTCTATGTGTATGGGCATGAGCATTGTAATCCTGTATAGCGATAGTGGTCATCCAGGCAACAGATGGCCATACCCCACTTCAGGATGGATTCCTACATTGAACACACTGGTTCACAGGTATGTACATCGTAACTGCCAGCATCCATGTCGATGTCCGCATTCCTAGAAGGTCATATTGACTGTCTTGAAAGGTGTAGTGTCTGTGGTGCATCTCATATCTATGTAGTGTTGTAATAGTGGTCCGTAGATAGGCAGTTGTCCTGCTCACACCAGTGGCGTGTGTTTGTCTCTGTCTGCCTTGGGACAGTAATATGCTTTTAGACTGCTCACACTCCATACAATCCCTATCATCGTCTGTTCCATTGTTGGTGATGTAACTCACCTAGAAGTATGCCTCTTGGAGTTCTGTGATCCAGTAATCTCGGTGGCACATTCTGTAACTGTGTAATGCTGTAGTGTGATAAGGTAGTTAGGTCAATGTTCTAATCCCAGCCATGCCAATTGTGTGTGTGTGTGTTTCCATCTGCCTGGGGAAAGAGTACTGCTTTTAGACTGCTCACTCTCCATACAATCCCTATCGGCATCTTTTCCATTGCTGATGATGTCACCCACCTAGAAGTATGCCTCTGGGAGTGCTGTGATCCACTAATCTCGGTAGCGTGTTCTGTAACTGCATAATGCTGTAGTGTGATTAGGTAGTTAGGTCTATGTTCTAATCCCAGCCATGTCAATTGTGCGTGTTTCCATCTGACTGGGGACCGAGTAATGCTTTTAGACTGCTCACTCTCCATACAATCCCTATCGCTGTCTTTTCCATTGCTGATGATGTCACCCATCTAGAAGTATGCCTCTGGAAGTGCTGTGATTCAATAATCTCGGTAGCATGTTCTGTAACTGTATAATGCTGCAGTTTGGTCTATGTTCTAATCCCAGCCATGCCAATTGTGTGTGTGTATTTCCATCTCCCTGAGGGCAGAATACTGCTTTTAGACTCCTCACTCTCCATACAATCCCTATTGGCGTCTTTTCCATTGCAGATGATATCACCCACCTAGAAGTATGCCCCTGGGAGTGCTGTGATCCAGTAATCTCGGTAGCACATTCTGTAACTGCATAATGCTGAAGTGTGATAAGGTAGTTTGGTCTATGTTCTAATCCCAGCCATGTCAATTGTGTGTGTGTTTCTATCTGCCTTGGGACAGAGTAATGCTTTTAGACTGCTCACTCTCCATACAATCCCTATCGGCGTTTTTTCCATTGCTGATGATGTCACCCACCTAGAAGTAAGCCTCTGGGAGCGCTGTGATCCAGTAATCTCTGTAGCTGCGTAATGCTGTAGTGTGATAGAATAGACAGGTAGGTGGCCTATTCCAAGGCATGACAGGTGTGTGTGTTTGGCAGTCATATCCTATGTGTTGGTATCTGTGAGTGGCTAGCTCCAGGATGTATTGAGCGTGTTTTGCTGTTTTCCTGTATAGTGTCCACAAATGTCACAATCGCCCAAGAGACTGGGTTGGCAAGACATACATATACATTCGCCAATAGGTCTGGTGAGTAAATGTCAGCAGCCCTACTCTTACCCTTAATACAGTCTGACCCGTGTGACTCAACGAAACACACTTGCCTTGATAGTAACACCAGTACACAATGCAGGAGGCATGTGATTTCCTTTTCATTCTTGTCTAATGCTTTGGTGTCATATGGTCCGCTGTTGTGATATATATTCTATATCTACGTATGTGTGTGTATATGTGTGTGTGTGTGTGTGTGTGTGTGTGTGTATATATATATATATATATATATATATATATATATATATATATATATATATATATATATATATATATATATATATATATATATATATAGATATAGATATACATATATAGATATATATGTGGACATTAGCACACATAAATCTACATGATGGAATACATGTCCTATACTATTGAATGCCTGTGCTGGATGATCTGTACGTGATCACCTCAGATGTATGTATGTCTGCCATGGCTTAGTGGTAAAGTACATCTGTGGTGTGCAGGGTCCCAGGTTTGAGTTGTGTAGAGACTGCTTATTTTGTTGCTGGGAAGAACAAGGGACATCGAATACGGTGATAGTAAGGCACTTTTAACCTGTTGTGTGTGGATCTGTGCGACAGTAAGCAGTGGTTATTATTTTGGAGGCTCAGTATGGGTCATATAACTATGCATTAGAAGAGAATACTATGCAAATGAGGTTGAAAATAGTGAATCCCGTTTATCCTCAGGGTGTGATGCAGATCACAAGTGTGTATGTGTATAGATAGCTGGGTGCAGGACTCAAATATAGGGGAAAGCATGGGGGTGGTGTCAGGCATACTGTAGGTACATTGGAGCCCTGTGTCTCAGGATTGCTCCTGCCTTAGCACGCCTAAGCTAGGGGTGTGTCTATACCTGCCTAGTAAAATTGGGAGGGACAACAGCAGTAGTAGAGTAGTCAAGGTGAACAAGCTGCGCAAACAGGTGATAATTAGCACAATCAGCAGATTACATGCCCAGCCCAGCCCAGAACACTACGGCAAAGTGAGCAAGCACCATACACACATGTTTTTTCCACACTCTACACCACCAGTGTATACATGCGTGGACATTTCTCGAAACAATCCAACCAAATGAGAAGGGCTGCAGCAGGCAACATAGACCAACATTTGCAGGAGGCTGAGGGTGGTGAGGATGTGAATGCTGCCGAACAACCTTCAGTGAGGAGACAGAGAAGACTTTACAGACCCAGGGTAAGCTATCAGGGGCTACATGAGCTGGAGATAGTGAAGTGCTATGGAGTGGACAGAGACCTCCTACAGCAGATTGTTGAGCTGTGCCAGCCACACCTGACACATCGAACAGGCCGAGGGAAACCCATCCCAGTGGATACCAAGGTATGTGTAGGCCTAGGTATACTAGCCACAGGTACCTCTCAAAGCACAACTGGGGATATCATGGGAATTTCACAGGCATCTGCATCCAGAGTATTGCACCATTTCCTAGATGCCATGTCACCACATGCCAGTGAGCACGTACATGTCCTCAACACACGTGAGGTGTTGCCCAGCAATATGCGTCTCTTCCACCAAATGGCAGACTACCCTCGGGTAGAGGGTGCTATAGCCTGCATGCACGTATGCATCAAAGCACCACCCGGTGAGCAGGGTAGGGCCTACATTAACCGCAGGGGCATCCCCTCCATCAACTGCCAGGTTGTATGCGATGCCCAGGGCATTATACTGAATGTGTGTGCTGGCTGCCCTGGAAGCCAATAACGATTCCGATATATGGCATCTGATGAAGCTGTACCACACCTTTGCCAATATGTTCATCCCCTACAGTCACCTAGTGGGGGATGCTGGGTAACCAATGGAGCCATGGCTGATAACACCCATCAGCAATGCACACACACCTGAACAACTACGCCATAATGAGGCACACGCACATTAGATATAGTTGAGCATGTGTTTGTGATGCTCAGGTCATGGTTCCAGTGTCTGGACACATCCAGTGGAGCCTTGCAGTATTCACCAGCTACATGCACCCAAATTGTTATGGTATGTGCTATGCTACACAACACGATTCTGCGGAAACAGTTGCAGCAGGAACAGCATGGGGCAGGGCCACACAGCCCCCCACCAATGCCAAGGCCTGTACAAGGCACAGTGTGACTCAGAGGAGGAACTACCTGAGCTGGACCCAGTAGGTGAAAGGAGGTGTGCACAGTATGACCTGCCCTTGGCAAAGAGGTAACACATGGCATATGCACCGACACAGTAGGTACCCAGAGAATTTCACCCTCTCTGACTCGCACAGACAGTAAAAGGGATGCCAAACATGACACTACCTGTGCTCAGCCATGTATTGGAAGTGCACTGTGTGCATCTGACATAGGCAGCCCTCCAGCACCATCCTCAGGACTGGCATACCCTCAAGGTAAGTCAATCAACCTACCAATTGGCAGTTGTGTTAGAATGTGTTTTTACCTGTAGCTATGGTATGGATGTGAGCATGCAAGGGAATTTGATAGCCGAATGTTGGGCAGCAGACAGTACACATCCATAGTGGTACCATGACATCTGTAGCACATACCGGGGTCACAATAGTAGCCAGTAGTACACAGGGTGTCCTAACCCACTGCAGGTTATGGGCTGAACATCATGTATGTCCATACAGCCGACACAAGTCTCAAACAGCCTGACAGGTGTAGACCAATACAGACAAATGCCTCTGGATATGCCCAATGGATGACCCCACCCCCGCACAGAAACACACAGATAGACTACAGCAGGCCAGGCAGTTGGCTGTAGGTTGTGAAGGCTAGGACGTCTGAAACCAATATGCTGGTAATTAAAGCTAGGATCTGAAGTACACTGGCATGCCTCTAGCCAGCACATTAGGTAGGTCCACACCCTGAAATGGAGTACCTGGCATACCAGTACAGTAGTAGCAAAAGTGTATAACTGTCAGCTGTGCCCCCCTTCCAACATACACATGTAGCAGTCATGTGCGCCACCCCTGGTGCTGTGTAGGAATGTGGATACAGTTGGATGTCCCCGCACGCTGTGCAGAAATGTAGCAACAGTCAATGCCACATGACCGATGGATATCCTGCAGACACAGCATGCCACCTGTTAGTGTACAACGCAGGGGTCGGCACCACACTACTGACTACCTGGACATGTAACACATGTGATCCAGTTGACCATACTGGGCATGCTCAAACACATGAAGGTATGACGGTAATGTCAGTCGACAACATACGTAATGGTCATACTGGGCATGCTCACACACTTAAACACAAGACGGCCAGGTCTGCAAACACCAGTGGTCCGGACATATCTGCCAGTACATTGCTATACAGTTGGCTGACTGTGCTGTACGGTATGTGTGTGGTACTGTCTATTGTCTGTATATAAGCAATGGTGTATTGGTAATTCAGATTAGCTGTGTGTGCAGGGTGTTGCTACCAACACTTGCAAAGGATGGTTCTTTGTTTGTGGCCAGAACAAGGCCATTGGATACGGAGTGGGTAAGGCACATTGCAGGAGTTGGAAGTGGTTGTGCATGGGTTTGCGCGGTGTTAAGCACTGCTGACCTCTGGTTATAGCTCCTTATATTTGTTTAGACTCCACATTTCATTAACAGTGCAATACTCACATACTGGCAGCCAAACACGCTTACACCCGCTCACTCCCTCACTTGCACGTGCACCGACATTGGTACTTGCATTTGTCACTCACGCTGGGTGGGCATGATCCCTTGTGATGCCTATTACATCGGACTACATGATTACAGTATCGGGTATGGCTGACCATTAGGTGACGGCATGGCGTTCAACTGTACGGAATCGGTGGCCTCTCCAGTGACATAATCATATTAATGCGTGTTCCTCATACAATCTGCTCCCATCTGGCTGATACATGGGAACCAATACTCTGCAATGCAGACAAGTAAATGTGTTTTGGGAACCACATCTTTCTGCCAGGTCATGCTACCGCATACCCATTGTAGGTTTTCCACCTTTTAAATTGGCCGAAGTGAGACTTTACGATTAGCACCTTTCCCACTTTGCATGAGACAGTCCCTCATTAGGTATATGTGTCATGCGAGAATAATCTAGGCATAGCAAATGTCCTGATTACAGGACAATATTATATTCTACG